>NW_027411866.1:201655164-202004432 GCF_047663935.1 Musca autumnalis | reverse complement strand
GGCCAATATTACTGCCATACAGGAAATACGAAGGAACGGGAAAGGCGTCACAACAACACCTAAATGTGACGCATTGTATTATAGCTGCCATGACACAAAGCATGAGTTTGGTTGTGGATTTGTAGTTGGTCGGAGGTTAAAACATCTGGTCTTCACGTTCACCCCAGTGAATGAAAGACTCGATGCAATTCAATTAAAAGCAAAATTCTCAACATCAGCTTTATTTGCGCTCATGCTCCCACTGAAGACAAGGACGAACAGACTACCTACCCACTACCTTGTTGCAGCAAAGTTACGTACCAGATTAAAAGTAGCAAACAAAGTGCGAACAGACACAACACGGAAGTTAGACATCGGTCAGCTGCAATAACAACAGGTAGCCACAGCATATTCCACTCAACTGGCTCAACTGCCTAATCAAAGCACTCCTTGTCCCGATAACATATCAGGACCATGGCAAAACATTGCCCACTCCATGCAAACAGCCGCAAAATCAGTACTTGGATGCCAGAGACCTCCACCAAGGAATCCATGGTATGACCAGGAGTGCCGTGCTGCTACCGAAGAGAAAAATGCGGCATATAGGGCTACTTTACAATCAGTAGCAACGCACTGCGCACGAGAGAGAGGTATCGGAAAAGAGAGAGATCGAAAAGCGGGAGTGTGAACAAATCGAGATGTACATGTGACAGAATGAAGTCCGAAAATTCTACCTAAGGATATGGAAAGAGCATTTTTCCAAACTGTTCGTATCCAATAGTAGCGAAGTCGACGAAGATACCACAGATCCAATCCCAGAAGAAGGTATTGCATATATACCACCCGGCCAAGATGAGGTAAAGACAGCAATAAACCGGCTGAAGAATAATAAGGCAGCAGGAGCTGATAGCCTAGCAGCCGAGCTGTTTGAAACCGGAGGCGACACGCTGATAAAGTGTATGCATCAGCTTGTTAGCTCAATCTGGCAGGAAGAACACGTACCCGACGATTGGAACCTGAGCCTCCTGTGCCCCGTCCATAAAAAAGGAGATAAGACTTTATGCTCCAACTATAGGGGCATAAGTCTTCTCACTATCGCCTACAAGATAGTGTCAGGGATATTGTGCGAACGACTAAAGCCCATGGTCAACGAAAGAATTGGACCATACCAATGCGGCTTTAGACCTGGCAAGTCCACCATTGACCACACATATTAACCCTGCGGCAAATCTTGGAGAAGACCCAAGAGATGCAGATCTACACCTTCAACATTTTTGTCGATTATAAAGAAGCCTTCGACAGCCCCTACGTTAAAAGGTATTCCAAGCAATGTCTGAATTTGGTATCCCCCGCAAAGCTAATTTGGCTTTGTAAAATGATTCTAACTGACACAAGATCTTCAGTTAAAATAGGAAAGAACCTCTCCGAAGAGTTTTGTACGGAAAGAGGTTTCAGGCAAGGAGACAGCCTTTCGTGTGATCTTTTCAACATCCTGCTAGAAAAGGTTATAAGAGAGGCAAACGTCAAAAGAAGTGGTACAATCTACACCAATAGCCACATGTTGCTTGCTTATGCTGATGATATAGACAACATGGGACGATCAGTAAAAGAAGTAAACGATACCTTTATGAAGGTCGAAGGAGAATCTGCTAAAGTGGATCTGGCGGTAAACGGTGAGAAGACCAATCTGATGGTGTCGACGCGGCTTAAGTAAGCAATTTAAAAACAAAGCCACATCTCGTCGAACAAAAATAACGCTCTACATAACACTGATACTACCCGTGCTGATGTATGGCTCCGAAGCCTGTGTACCTGCGCAAGCAGACCTGGCAGTGCTTGGTGTGTTTGAGAGAAAATTTCTTCGAAAGATTTACGGACCAATCTGCGTTGACGGTTTCGTCGTCGCATGAACCACGAGCTGTATCTTCTATACAACGACATCAATATAGTTAAACGTATCGAGATGCAGCGATTGTGTTGGCTAGGCCATATCATCAGAATTAACGATGATGAAAAGGCTTGGCGGTGCACGCAGAATTGGCAGGCCAAGGAATAGATGGCGCAAGCAAGTGGATAATGAGATGAAAAGGCGCGGTATTCCAGAGTGCGAAGCAACAAATAGAGAGAAATGGAGATATTTTCTTAGTTCGGCCTATGGAACAAATTTTCTGTAATGGACCAGCTGAGTAAGTAAGTAAGCATAACGATACTGTTTGACGTAGGACCCTGATCGGGTTTAACATGGTACAGCCCAGGACTTATCTTGTTCCCCCTTTTATCTCAATTGGGCACTGACCTCCCCGTGGTGTCACCTGGAGAGGTGCTTTAACAACCGCTAAAGGTAGCTAGCTAATATGTGTCGTGCGTTCTCCCATAAGAACGTTATAAGCTTGGGTTGGGTTAACCCATCCCTCCACAAAGCAACATACTATAAAACAAGTGAAAAATTATTAGTCTTTGTCGACAAAGATATATATGTATATATATATATATACAGTCGAACCTCGATTATCCGTGAATCGATTATCCGGGAACCTCCATTATCCGGGATAGAAAAAAATGTTGGTCTTCTTTCCATTTCCTTTATTTTTCGTTATAAACTTCATTATCCGGGAGTAAAAGCACACTTTCCAATTAATTTGATTAAGCAACCAAACGGTAAACCAAAGGAAATTGGAAATTCTGCCGTATTACACAATTTGTGTATTTATGGTATTACAAAAACCATGGGACTAAGTCAATTCAGATGACTCTGATGATGATGATATTATGTATCCTGCTAAAATTGGGTGGATTACCTAAACAAATATAATAAAAATTGCAGATTTTATTATTATTGTACAGTACTATTCCATTTTTACTTTACAATATGTCCAAAATTTTCAAAAACTGCATAAAAATATTGCCTCCATTATCTGGGAAAATCGATTATCCGTAATGCCTCCGGTCCCGACCATCACGGATAATCGAGGTCCGACTGTATATATATATATATATACTCAGCCACTGTGAATTGAAACTGTCATCTTCGGACAGATCGAATGTATTTAGAATCTTTTCAGAATTTTGTGCCCCTTTTTAGACATTTGCACCTGCCGATAAAAATGTGGATTAGGATTTTAGTTCGAAAGTGTTGCGGAGTAGGTACTTGAAGGATTGAACCGACATAGTACATTATGGAAATGGATTTTATTTTGGGAGTCAAATTTTGAACGAAATCGGTTGATCGGTTCGAGAGTTATCGTACTCTCCAAACAATACATATGGTGCCATAGAGGTTTTTTTTATAACATTCGGGCTGTTTTCTCAAGAAGTATGTATTTGCGCCTGAAAAAAACGTTTACAGTCGTAGTGGAAGCAGCGAATGCAAGTTGCTTCAAAAAAATTTAAGTGATTCGACAGCAGGTCTTAAAGTGAACTTATCAGATATGTAGTACATATTCGAACCTGATCTATATCTCGTGAATATATTAGGATGTGTAAAGTATGGACCGAATCGGTCACTATCTTCAAGAGTTATCCGTCGCACAATATTTCCGAACATTTTTGAACTTTTGTGGGGGAGGTACCTGAAAGATTGGACCGATATGGCTTATCTTCGAACTTAAACTAAGTTTGGACAAAATATTACGAAGGCCAAATTTTAGACCGACACGGCAGATCCGTTCGAGAGTTATCTTACGCTCCAACCACTACGCACGGTGTCATAGGGTTCGTTTTTGCAACTTTCAGGCTGTTTTCTCAAGAAGTATGGACTTGTCCCTGATGAAATTTGTACCGTCGTATGGGGGGCAGTGAACACAAACTGTTACAACAACAACAAAAGCGATTCGAGAGGAGGTCCTAAACTGAATTTTTCCGAAATTTTGTGTGGGAGGTACCCGAAGGTGTTGACCGATTGAGTCCGTATTGGTACCTCGTCTAAGGCTGGTAGAAATTACACGATGTGCAAAGTATGGACAAAATCGGTTACTCTCTTCAAGAGTTATCGTGCGCACAAATTTTCCGAACATTTTCGAACTTTTGTTAGGAAGGTACCGGAAGGAGAGGACCGATATGGCCCATCTTCGGACTTAAACTAAGTTGGGGCAAAATATTGTGAAGTGCAAAAATTGGTTCGAATAATTTGATCCGTTCGAGAGTTATCGTGCACTCCAGCCAGACAGACGGACGGACATGGCTAAATCGACTCCAAATTGTCTGAAACGGATTTCGTCCATACTTGTAGTCTAAACCCATTATTTCGATGAGACACATTTTGCCCGTATGAAAATGTATATACCCTCGTTAGTATTAATGCTGAGGGTATAAAAATTTACCCAGTGCAACAAGAAACCCCGAAGCTTTTCACTAATGCCGAAATTAGAAATGCTACCAATAATCTAAAAAACGTAAAGTATCAGGCCCAGACGGAATCTCCAACGAGGTAATATCAATTGTGTGTAAAGAACAGGGTCTCATGCAAGGAACGTTCCCCAAAATCTGGGAACAACAAAAACTCGTACTTCTACGAAAGAATAATAAACCGTTAGAGAATCCATCATAGTATAGACTTCTCTAAATAGATTGGAAGATGAACTAAACAAAAACGGAGGTTTCTCAAAATTACAGTTTGGTTTTACTAAGAGAAAGTCAACGGTAGATGTCATAAAAATGTAATAGAGACAGCAGGTTATCGATGCATCAAAAACGTGTTTGTGCAGTTATAATCCTTGATATAAAAGTGCGTTTAACTCAGCCAATTGGAATGTTATAAGGCAGACATAAAGCGACCGATGTATTCCTAGCTATTTAGTCAAAATGATTGACAGCTACCTACAAGATAGAACGGCATTGTTTGATACTTATCTGGGAACAGACAAATGTTATATCTTATGCAACGTGATGTACGACGGCCTTCTAAATTTAAATCTACCCGAAGGAGCAAAATTAGTCGGACGACGTCGCGCTAATTGTCGACCAACCTACTGCACCGCCAATAGAAATCTTTGCAAATGACTGCCTGTCAAGAATATTCAGATGGCTAAGATCAGAGGGTTTATCACTGGCCGAAACCGTAGTTTCACTATCCCGCATATTATCGTGGACGGACATGACATTTCTTTTAACACAAGTCTTACAAATTTAGGAGTAGTACTAGACTACAAACTATCATTCAAAGATCACGTAGAAATAATAACAGAAAGAACATTGGGCACAGCAAACAAGCTAATAAGAATCATGCCCAGAATTCGTGCCCCTGGACAAACAATCAGAAGGTTAATTAGCTCAGTGACCTACGCGCAAGTAATATATGCTGCTCCTATCATAAGTGATGCTATAGAAAACAACCAATCACTAAGCAAGATCCTGAAGAAGTTACATCGGACCTGCACATTAAGAGTTACATCCGCTTACCGTACAATCTCAACAGCAGCCTTATCGGTCCTTGCCGGAATACTACCGATACCAATGATATTAAAAGAAAGAAAATATATATTCGATCAACGCAAATTGTTACCGAATTGACACAACAATACTCAAATTCGTGTAATCAAGGAAGAAGCCAGAAAAAGACTTTTTGAGAAGTGGCAACAAGAATGGCAAATAGTGTTTTAAGAAACCATGAGCGTGACATTCATAAAAAAATAGGTTGTACTCACAGCAAAAAATATTAGTCAAATATTCTGTCTTTTGAAGCTATTCTTAAGAAGATCCCGTTCGAATGAAACAAAAACTAATATATTTTTAAAAAGGTCCATGTCATAGCTGTCAGAGTTGCCAGATGTTGTACCAAAATTTTGACATTCATTTTTTTATTTTTGGCCAATGGGTGGTTTCACTGTGCCGTGCTAATTAGTGAATGATTCCGAAGGCTAGCTACTTGCACAAGCAAATAAGACAGTGTTTGGCGTGTTTGATGGAAAAACTCTTCGATAGATATACACGCCAATATGCGTAGACGGTAAATATCGACGCCGTATGAATCACGAGCTGTATCTGCTATACAACGACATCAGTAGAGTTAGACGTAGATACAACGACTGCGTTGGCTAGGCCATGTCATAAAATGACATAGTAAACGAGTGGAAGATGAGTTTAAAAACTCGGTATTACAAATCGGAGCAATAAAGCAACAAATAGAGAGTTCTTAGTTCGGCTTTTAGAGAATGGTCTGTAGAGGGCATATATGTAAATACATGTTAGGATATTTAACTATTCGACGATTCTTTTTATTATTTTTTTATAAATTCAGTTGATGTATGCATTTTCCATTGAAACCTCCATATCTCAATATACACAGAAGTCACATAAAATTGAGTTACAAAACTGCCTCAAGCTCAATATCTCAAACAAGAACACAACAACAACAACATCTAAAGTGATAACTAAAAAAAGGCAACAACGAATGACAATTGCAAAATAGTAATTTATGGGCCTTCAGTTGCACACAATGACAAAGTTGCAACAATTTTATTGTCATTGTTGTTGTTGCCATAATAAAATGCATTTTGTATGAACATGTATGTATTTATGAATATTTCAGTGACTGTGTGAGTGTGTGTGCATGACTGACACTATGTGTTTGATGACTCTCCGTAATGATACTGTTGCTATATCTGTGCGATGTCTTTTAAGGGAAATACCATACGAATCAGACTTTCTACAATCCCGCCCACCAACAGTTTCATACTCTGCGATGTTGCTGTTGCCGACACTGTTATTTGTTACTTGACCCAATTTGCCAATTGTTCGCCTTATGTCTGATGCATGATGTTAGCTGGCTGGCTGGCACAGCATAAAATGCATGCATCCATGAACATTTCAGACGCAGTTTGTTCAGAGGTTTCGCATCATTGGTCTTACAATTAACCCCACAATATAGACGCTTCTTTTTTACTGGGCATAACTTTGTTATAATTGTTTTCATGTCTCAAACAGAACACATTTTCGAATTGTGTTAAACAGTGGTTTGGATGTGATGTATAGGCAAATGTGCTTTCAGAAAAAGGACAGAGAAAGTGGTGAAAGAAATAATAAAACAGGTAAATAGCTTTAAACACATATTTTCTCTGTTCCAAATCTTCAAGAACCTACTAATTTTTACTATTTTCTCAATACCTGACTTACTTGCTTAGTTGGCCCTCTATAGGACACTTGTTCTATGAAAATATTTCAATTTCTCTCTATTTTTTACGTTATTTCTCCAATTCGATATAACGCTCTTTCCGATATCATCTTCCCTTTGGACTTCCAATTCTGCGTGTACCGCCATGCGGCCCGCATTTATATGCTTTTGTAGCAGGTTCTCGACGCTCATTCTTATGGCATGGTCTAGCCAACACAATTCTTTATATCAATATGTATAACTATACTGATGTCGTTGCAGATACAGATTGTGGTTCATACATACATATCTTCCTATACACATCCCCGAAGGGACACGAGAGATTTCTCTCATATCAATAAGTGCACGCCGATTCATATTAGCTGAATGAAATGGTCGTGTCTTGCGACACCACTTCTATAGAAGTTTTTCATGTCTGGAACACCCAGGAAATGTCGCCTACATTACACTGAGGGATATTTTGCCACCGTTGGAAATATGATGATGTCTCGATATTTACCATCAACGTATATTGGCCCGTACATCTTTCGAAGAATTTTTCTCTCAAACACACCCTTTTTTTTTTTGGTTGGAGATAAATCAGCGAAAGACTCTGGCTACCTGTTTTTCCAGGAGTGAGAGACTTTAACACGCTAAAATAACCCCATTTCATCGTTCGCCGTATGAACGCATTTCTTCGTAGGGTGGGAATGGTACCAGTGACCCCAGCTAGCATTTACATTGTTCTTCTAATTTTATATTGCTGCTTTAATTCCAAAATGATGGATTTAACCAATTTGCGGTGACTCCACAATTAACTGAATTATGTTTTCTTCACTTATTGTACATCCATTTTGTCATTCCAAGTTCATTTTTTCCTCATTAAATGTAGGACACACAAACAAGACATGTTTGGGATCCTCTTTATCTTCTGCACAGTTCGGACAGAAGGGCGAGCTATCGAGTCCAAAGTGGAATAGATACTAAATGAAACATCCGTGTCCACTTAAGAATTGGGTTAAGTAGAAATTTAAATCACTGTGTTGCCTGTTGCATCATGTTTTAACATTTGGGATTAGATTTTGCGTCCACCTGCATTTTGTTGACGTCGACAACCTCATCTGCCACTCCACCATGGTTTTACTTGTGAGTGCCTCCACGTCACTTTCATTGACCGTTAATGCACGTAATTCGGACGTTCGTTTCTTACGCCTGTTTTGCCAACAGACCGGTCGGCGCCATTGCTTCAATTATAAATGCAGCTTCATCGGATACGGTTCAGTACGCACAACACACACGGAGTACTAGAAGCCTATACACCGAAATGTTGCTTGAAAGATAGACGGTTATCTATCATAACTCTCAAGTATTTTAGACTTTCTGCTGTTCTTATTATGCAGTTACCTATTTGGATTTCAATGTACTCCACATATTTGCGGCTTGTTATGAGGATGGATTCGGTTTTTTGTTCTGCTAATTGCAGTCCAGTTCTTTATGACTTGAATGGTGGCTTCTGACACTGTTTTCGCCTCTTCTATGGTCTTTGTAATTATCACCAGAGCTATATCATCAGCAAAACCGATAATATTTGACCTTTCTGGTAGGTTTATTCTCCATCATACATAATGTTCTACAACAGCGGTCCCAGAACCGATCCCTGTGGTACTCCTCCTGTGACTTTGTGTACTTTGGCTCCTTCGGCTGTATAGTATTTTAAAACTCTTTTTCGAAAGTAGTCTTTTATTACAGCTACTAGGTAGGGGGTGAAATTGAGGCGAATTAGGGCCTTCACAATGTTTCCCCAGTTTGTTGTATTGAAGGCATTTTTGACATCGAGGGTTACAACCACGCAATATTTCTTTGTACCCTGCTTCCAACTGTTACCATCTATTGAGGCTCTTGCAATATCAACCACCGTTTTTATTGCCTCCACCTTTGATCTTTTCTACCAGAACCCAAATTGTCTTTCTGATAAGCTCTCAACATGCTCTTGTAGTCTATTTCGTAGAACGCTCTCCAAAAGGTTTCCAAATTTGTCGATCATACTTAAGGGCCGATATGATGATGGTGTGTCAAGTGGCTTGCCTTCTTTAGGTAATATCACCAACCTTTGCCTTTTCCATATTGATGGAAAAGATCCGTATCATAGGCTGGAGTCGAACAGCTGTAGCAGATGATCACCACAGCATTCAACAACTTCTTTAACTGCAGCGTTAGGAAGGCTGTCTAAACCAGGAGCCTATGAGTCCTCGAATTTTGAAACGGCTATCTATATCTCCGTTAGTGTAACAGGTGGCTATGTGAAGCATCCAGCGGGGTCGAATGTTTCCAAGGATGTTACCTCTTTGCGTGGAAAAATATGATTTAATATATCTTTCAACGTTGCAGTATCTGTAGTTGCAGTATCTGGCTCGGATACAGTCTTTGCGTAGCTCGGCTATTTCATCATTCCACCAATACACTGTGGATTTATTTGAACCTCCTTTTTTTTCATCGACACGTTACACGATTGGGTTATTTGCGAGATAAGTTGTTGTGCCATTTCCTCTGGGGAGACATTTAATTCGATACTTTCCATTGACCGTTTAAATATCTCTCTATTAAAGGGGGTTCTCTTCCAACCTGTGGGGTTTTGTTCGCGAGTACTTGTCGGTGCAGGTTCACTTAGGCCCATTAGTATTGCACTGTGGTCGCTGTGGGTGTATGCCTCTGAAATTTGCCAAGAAAGACGACTAAATGGCAAATGATTCCAGTAGTATTCGCCCCCTTTCGTTTGTTCTAGGATACCACCATTCCGTTGCTCACGCATTGAAGTCGCCAGCTATAAGAATTTGATTCCATTTTGAAGCATCATTGGTTAGTTTATCAAATATTCTGCCATACTGCTCAATACCCTACCTCGGTGGAATGTAGCACCTATATATTGCCGCACCTGCTACTTTAGGACGAGCAGCAGGAAACAGCAACCTGAGTTGTCGTGTTCGCTTCCGCATTTTGCAGCCGGATGACCATAGTCCAGGCACCTGCAGCATCTTTTTGGAACAAGTTTTACGCGCCCATCAGCCCATCCAATACGCAATTTCAGTCCCTCCAGAATATTTTTTGCTAGAACAGAGTTCACGGCAATTGTGGCAGTTTAAGTGCCTCCATATGCATTCCTCATCGAATTTATTGCAGATGATTCCAAGGAACTAAATTTCTCAGAAACTGCTTTGACTGCGTCGAATACATCCTCTTTGATAGACACCTCGTCTATGTATTTTATTTCTAGAAGCACTGCATGTGTCAGCAATCGGACTTCTGCCGCTCTTCTCAGTATCTCCTTAATTGCATCTCTGAATTCATGTGTTTGATGATGCGATGGCTTATTGAGTTCCAGTATTAACTCCCCAGTCTCTGTTTTCCGTATGTTCATGACGTTTTCTCGAACAACCGCCAGTTTTGGTTCACTTCTCACCTGCTTAAGTATATCGGAATACGACGAGCTCCCACATGTTTTTATTATCAACGCATCCGGTTTGCTGGATTTCATTCTCCGCTTATCTTTCGGAAGTACTTTTCTCCAGGTAGGTTTTGTTGCTTCGGTAACCTGGTCTCCAATATTTTTGTGGCCAACTTCAGGGATTACTTCCCTTGTTTGCTCCTCCTTTTCTTTTGAATGACTTCTTTCTTCTTTTTGGTCCCGTTCTCCTTTTGGACTCTGGGTTTTTTACCCTCTTTTTAGCGCTGGAGTAATTGGTGTTCCCAGGTTTTGTGGCTTTATCCAAGCTTCTGTTTGGGTCTCCTTGTTATGTATCTGAGTAATGTGCCACTTTTCAGGCACTTTATTCCAATTATCGGCAACTTCAACAAATAAAGCCTGCAGCTCGCGGGTCATAGACGTGATATCATTATGGATGTTTGACTTTGATTTTACAAAATCTACCAACTGCGATATTTTTGATTCTTCGTCTTATTTCACAACGTATGTTGTTTGTTGTGTTTATGGCGGTGCCGAGGCACTCCAAAAAAGGTGCAAGTTGTAGGGAAGCCCTCCATTAAAGGAAAATTTTGCCATAGGTCAAGCTTCTGAGATATCGCGTGATGAATTTTTTGAATTTTCCCCTATAATGCTTGAGATATAAAGCTATTTATCTCTGTTTGGCATTATTGTAGCTTCGTTTTGAAATTGCATCTCGTATGTCAAATCGAATGCCGAATATTTTTGTAGAACATTTTATCCTTGTAACTCAATTCTTTCCATGTCCTTTTCGTCCTTTCTTTCTTGAACAATAGTAAAAGCATCCTACAAAAATATTGCTCAGAAAGGTTTAGGTACGGTTCTTGTGGATAGGACACAGAATTCTCAGGTTCCAATCGCCGGGTACGCGTTCATCCTGCCAGTTAGTACTAACTGATACATACACCTTATCAGCGCGTCGCTTTCGGTTTTAAACAGCTCGGCTGGTAAGACATTGACTCCTGTAGTGCGATTCTCTAACTCATTTTTTGAGTTACCGACAAATGTCGATAAAATTAAAACGCAAAATTATGAATGAAAAGTTTAAATAAAAGTTGACAACACTGTTGCTATCGGTAGAACTTTACGACTACTTTCTTTTGGTCGCTAATTTACCGAAAATATCGTTAATTAGCGGATTTATAATCATTTTAATTTCAAGGCGCGGTATTCCAAATTAACCAACGCAATCGCTGCATCTCGATACGTTTAACTATATTGATGTCGTTGTATAGCAGATACAGCTCGTGGTTCATACGACGTCGATATTTACCATCAACGCAGATCGGTCCGTAGATCTTTCGAATCTTTTCTCTCAAACACGCCAAGCACTGCCTTATCTGCTTTCGCAAGTACTTTTCACACTCTCGCTTCTGCATTTCTCTCGTTTCTCCTCCCTCCTTTTCTCCCGATACCGATTGTAGAGTAGCGGTATATCCGCATTCTTCTCTTCAGTAGGTCACTGCTGGTCATACCATGGGTTCCTTGGTGGAGGTATCTGGTATCCAAGTATGGATTTTGTGACTGTTTGTATGGAGTGGGTAATACTTCACCATTGTCCTGGTATGTTATCGGGACGAGGAGTGTTTTGATTACGCAGTTGGGCCAGTTGAGTGGAATATGCTGTGGCTATCTGTTGTGATTGCAGCTTACCGATGTCCAACTTCCGTGTTGTGTCTGTTCGCACTTTGTTTGTTACGTTTAATCTGGTACGTACCTTTGCTGCAACAAGGTAGTGGTGGATCGTACATCTAACACGCTTGATGCATGTCTTCCATCTATCACAACGTGATCAATTTGATTTCTTGTTCTTTGATTTGGCGACAGCTTTATGTGTTGTGTATTTCCTGTATGACTGTAATATCGGCCTTACATCTGCCAGTATGTAAACTGCACCTTCTCTATAAAGAGTGGGAACAGTCAAGGTGCAGATTCGCAAATCACGGCCCTAAAAACGTTTGCGGTGGTTGTCAACTTTAGAGTGTCCGTTGCTTTTTGGACCCCACCGCCTAACCCAAGATTTTGACGTTCTTATGAGTGAAAGCGCGGCACATGTTAACACACTAGCTTTAATGGATGCTAAATAGTGGTCCCCAGGTGATACCATGGAGCGATCAGTGCCCTTGAGATGAACAGGGGACCAAGATGAGTCCTGGGTTTTTCCATTTCTAAGCCGGTCAGGGCCATAGCTTGGTATCTTTCATCCCCTACGTCACCCATTTCAATGCATTACAAACGGAAAACTAATTTAATAAACCCTCCATACATTGGTAGAGGGTATAAGAACAAATAAATCAGGTTAATTCTGCTATCTAGTGAGATACATTGACCCGATTCGAATAGCTCCCAAGGTTCCTACATTTTCGAGGGATTGCCTCATTCTCACAACTTTGTGATGCAAATTGTTAAAATATATTCTTACAACTCATTGTCGAACTAGATTTCCGTTTATCTACGTTGTGCCCATATCCGATACGCAACGCAACTCTTGTTCAGCTTATTAACTTAGCTTCGTTTGTCAATCAATCACTTAATTTTTGACTTGTCAAATATTAAGATTTTATTTTATCATCAAAAAATCAAATTTCATATCTTTATGAAACAAATAAATCATAAAAGGAAAACAAATTTGCTAATCGATATTTAAAAACCACTGCAAATTCCAAATATATGTGTTCAACACATACATGAATACAATATGATTTCAATGCTAGTCGAATTGTGGGGAGGAGGACACTTTATGATAACCATGCCGTTGTAACAAGCCATGACATGACAGCTCCAACAATTATTTTACTGTTATACTTGAGAACCGAAAGAGGCGGTACCACTATGGCCAGGGAATGAATTATAACTTGGCTAACATGGGAATATTCCAACCAAAACTAGTTGAAAGTGAATAGACATACTAGAATGATGGTGGCGTTGCGGAGAAGGACACAGAGAAACTGAAACCAATTGCTGCCAATGAAAATAATGATGACGAAGCTGCCAAAACGAATGTTACCCATAACGATGACATTGATGGCATTCATGATGATGAAATGATGAACAACTCAGCCAGACAGCTAGTCCATAAATGAAACACAAACTCAACTATTTACACGTATGCACCATATATCCTTGTAAATTGAAGTGTGTGTGGGTGTATGTATGTGCATGTCTCCAAGTGTAACTACATACACATTGCTGAATGGGCGTTAAAGGGGGGGAGAGAAATCATTCAGTTGTAAATTATGATTTCATTGGAATCGATTCAATGACAAAGTCAAGAGTGGAAGAGTAGACAGCACATCAAACAACACAAATTCACGAGGCAACAACATCAAATGTGATTACCAAACATGGATCACAATTAAATTTTCTTTTGAAGGACTCTTCATCGTTGGCTTTTTCAATTTTTGAGCTTTCATCCAAAAAGAATTATGTACAACATCCAAGCCTAGGGTAATCAATATATGAAATGGCAAAAGCGAAGAAAAATTGCTTACTAAAAAGTAACTGAATTGTTGTTTCCACCTCACTACTTCCATGTCATTTGTGTCTAATTGCAAAAGTCATTAACGTTAATTGTCATGTATGCTACCTCCGTCATCAGCCATTGGTCAGCCAGTCTCATTAACACACAAGCCTTACGTGTGCGAACATCATATGGACATTGATTACCACATCCCACTTACTAGCCAACATTATTTTGAGTGCCAGGGAGAATAAAAAATTCTATAAGGGAACGAAAAAACATGGGATTTAAGTTGTCATTAATGTTATTGCTTTTTTTCGCGAATATATGTATTTATATTAGTTACTTATAGACGGTTTAAATAGCCAGCAAAAATGAATCTTCTAAGTGAAACAACATCCAATATGGTGGACTCCGAGGTATATAATATCCAATATTATGGAGCTAAATACGGAATTGGACTCCACGGATTGAACTGAGAAAGTCTCTCCTTGCCCTTTTAGGGTTGTTCATGGGAAATATGCTTAACCCTTTGTTGCTCAATGTTGCCTGTGGGCAATTTTGGTGTTTGTGTATGCGTATTTCCCACACCGTTTGAGATATATACTAAGTGGGTGTCGATAGGTTAATTTCAGAAGAATAAAAAATTGAAAGTACTTTTAAATGAATAGCTAGATTGGCGAAGTTATGCTTGCTTATCGAGTAAAAGTTTGGACATGAAATATTTTAGTGATTTTATAAAATGCCGTTAAATGTCAAACGAATTGAATAATTGCATCCACCATTTTTTGAAAAGTCTTACTGAGATGTTGATCTAATAAAATAAAAAGCCAAACATACAACTTGCAGTTCCAATCAGTAGCTATAATTTTTTGAAATTTGGAAGTTGCCTGTGGGTAACATTGGGCCATTGTTGTAATAAAGTGTTAGTGGTATTCAATGAAATACAAGGGGTCATTGGGACATTCAGGCCTGTGAAAAATGTTGTATTTATATTATTATTCGATACTGGACTTGAATAAAGAGGAGATTGACAAATTTTTTAGTGAATATTCATATTACATATTAGAAATTGGTAAAATATCAAGCGAATATATGTTCAAATATCGATGACGAGAATTTTACGAGGGCAGTTCGGAAACTTCTTAGCCTAGCATAAAAAGCGCGGTATAAACAGAAAAAAATTAAGTGTTTTGGAAACTTCCATCTCTGTTATGAACACATGTTAAGTTTTGTTTCGATCTGGCAACTCCTTCATATAGAAACAGGTGTTCAAAAAAGACGCATCCGCAATTTTTTTACAATGGAAAAATTAGAAATGCTTGCTGTCATTAAATATTTACATAAAAAAGGTTTATCGGGACAAGAAATTCATAATGATATGGTGAATGTGTTAGGTGTAAGTGTTCCTTCATATGCAACAGTAAAAAATTGGGTTGCTGAATTTAAACGTGGTCGTACAAGCATTGAAAATGAACCACGTAGTGGGCGTCCAAAAACAGCAACAACAACAGAAATTGTAGCCAAAGTGCATGATATGGTATTAAATGATCGACGAACAAAAGTGCGTGAAATTGCTAATACCATGGGCATCTTAAATGATAGAGTCCATTTAATTTTGCATGAAGAACTACAGATGAAAAAGCTTTCTGCAAGATGGGTGCCACATTTGTTAACAGTCGATCAAAAACGCATAATAATGAACATTTCTCAAGCTTGTTTGGATCGTTTTAAGCGAAATAAAATGGATTTTAAGTGTCGTTTCATAACTGTTGATGAGGCATGAATCCACCACTATACTCCAGAGACAAAAGAACAATCCAAACAATGGACTGAAGCTAGACGAAGTGCCCCAAAGAAGGCAAAAACAATTTAATCGGCTGGTAAGGTTATGGCAACGGTTTTTTGGGACTTCAAAGGTATTTTATTGATTGACTATCTGCAAAAGGGTAAAACAATAAATTCAGAGTACTATTGCAACCTTTTGGATCAATTAAATGTACAAATTCGAGAAAAACGTCCTGGCTTACAACACAAAAAAATAATTTTTCATCAAGACAACGCACCAGCGCACAAGAGTGTTTTAACAATGGCTAAAATCAACGAATTAAAGTACGAGTTGCTTGACCACCCACCTTATTCGCCTGATTTAGCTCCCAGTGACTTTTACTTGTTCCCAAATCTAAAAAAATCCTTGTTGGCAAGCGTTTTACCTCAAATGAAGATGCAATTACAGTTGTAAACCACTATTTTGAAGACCTTGAGGAAAACTATTTTAATCAAGGGATAGAATTGCTAGAAAAGCGTTGGACTAAGTGTATTGAAGTTTCAGGAGATTATATTGAAAAATAAAAATATTTTTGAAAAACTAACTATTCTCTTTCATTGATAGGCTAAGAAGTTTCCGAACCGCCCTCGTATTTACCCACTTGCTTAAAGTATTGTAATACTATCCATTTTAAAACGATTTCACAACCTAAACCCAGGAATAGGGTGTAAGATGTTGTATTGGCGATTCAATATAGTAAATACCCAAATAAATACCCACAAATGGGTATTTACCCGGTTTTTACCCAATTTACCAGGTATTTACCCATTGGGTATTTACCCATTGGGTATTTACCCACTGTTCATCTCTATCTATCTCACGGTATATAACATGGCTATCTCGCATTATCCGTTCACGCACGGCTTAATTTTTTTCTGGCACAACGGGCGATTTTGGGCGACCCTCACGATCTTCGTTTTTTGCGAGTGTCGACCACGATTGAATTCATTAAGCCAGTTTTTCATAGTGATATAGGATGGCCCTTTATCTACATACACAGATTTAATTTGGTCGATACACTCTTGCCGCGATTATCCAAGTCGAAATTTTTAAAAAATTATAGGACGAAAATGTTCTCAAGTTAATTGCATTTTTTTGCAAAGTGATTTTTTTAAGTCACTGTAAACAACACATGATCTATGTCAAACTGTCCTGAATACGCTTAGGCTAAAAACTGTCAAACTTTCCAAAAAAATGTCAAATGACGCCTGGCGGCACTGCGTGTTGCCTAGGCCACAAGGTTTCCAGTGGCCCTCGTACCGATAATTCTCTGCAGAAATGTTTTATACCTCCAAGGGAGACTAAGTACCAATTATAGCAATTTCATATGAATAATGAGGATATGAACTTGAAAATACCGAAGATCGAGAGTTACCGTTCTATAAAGATTATTTACAAAACCTGCACCTGTACCAAATATTCTATGTTTTATACCCACACTTCTAAGACACACACTAATATATAGAAACATCTGTACCAAATTATTTTAAATATCGCGAGCTGCATCTTGATTTCAATAGATAGACGGACATCGTTTTATCGACTTATTTTTATGTTGATCACGAATATATACATACTTTATAGGTTCTCCGACGAATATTCCGATGTCTTGCAAATTATAAAGTTAATTTTACCTTTACACATCTTAAGATGGAGGCTATAATTAAAGTAATAATAATTGTTCCACAAACATCCCAAGAGACTTCTCTCATATCAATGAGTGCACCCCGGTTCACATTGGCTCAATGATATGGGACCTATTGCTTATCGCCGAGTCCGAACGGCGTGTCTTAAGACATCACTTGTAGTGAAGTTTTACATGGCTGAAATACTTAGGAAATGTCGCCAACATTACTGAGGGATATTTTGCCACCGTTGAAAATTGTTGATGTTGCCTGGCCGGGGAATATGTACCACGACCGTCAGCGTGAAAGGCGGGTGGGCATACCGTTGCAACACGTTGGCACCCGATTTAAAGTAATTTTCTATTTTACATCTGGAGATACGATTTCATGAGGGTTATACCAAAACATCGACTTATCGTCAATTCGGTTCGAAAATCTAAACGGATCAATATCACCGTGCAACAAAATGGGGGTGAAAGTCTGGGGGACGGAAACTTCCTCTTAGGGAAGAAAGGCCTTGGTGAGTATATTAAGAACCCCGAAGGACAGATCCGCCATGAATCGAACTTCCGCGTTATGGCGTGAAGTTTTTGGTAAAGACGCTGTAAGCCATCAGGAGTTAGCGTTATAGCTTTGTTCACTGTTACTTTAGCTTATATTTGAAATAACATGTCTTCAGTCAATTCGAATGAGGATTATTTTCGTAGAGCACTTCGACCTTCTAACTCGATTCTTTCAATGTCCTTTTCGTCCTTTTTTTAAGAGCCGATATAAAAGTACCACAAGATGACTTTTCTCAGCTTCGAAATGTTCTGCAAAAATGTCGCTCAGAAAATTTTAGGTACGGCTATCATTGACAACTAATCGATTTTGTGGCGTTTTCATAGTCATTTTTTACATTTACCGCTGTAACGAATGTACAAAAACAGTGAAAAAAACAGAATACATATAGTCTTTTTCTGAACAAAAACAGGGTAAACGTACAAAGCGACCACCAAAACGCGACAAAATCGATTAGTTTTCAATGAGAGCTGCACCTAAAATTTTCTGATCGACATTTTTGCAGAACAGAAGCTGAAAAACGTCATCTTGTGGTACTTTTATAGCGGCTCTTAAAATAAAGGCTCTTATGGACCAAATTCGTCTATCACTTCGAGAGTTATTATGCTCTCCAACTACTACATATGGTGCCACAGGGGGTTTTTACAACTTTCGGGCTGTTTTCCCAAGAAGTATGGACTTGCCACTGAAAAAAACTTTTACCGTTGTAATTGAGTCAGCGATTGCAAGTTGCTTCATCAAAAATCAAAGTTAGTCAAGAGCTGGTCTTAAAGTGAACTTATCCGAAATTTTGAGTGGGAGGTACCCGAAGGAATGGGCAAATATAGTCCATATTCAAACCTGATCTATATCTGGTGGATATATTAGGATGCGTAAAGTATGGACCAAATCGGTCCGTCCCTTCAAGAGTTATCGTGCGCACAATTGTTCCGAACATTTTTGAATTTTTGTGGGGGAGGTACCTGAAGGAGTGAATCGATATGGCTTATCTTCGAACTTAAACTAAGTTTGAACAAAATATTGTGAAGGTCAAATTTCGGATCGAATCGGCAGATCCGTTAGAGATTTATCTTGCGCTCCAACCACTACACACGGTGTCATAGGGGTTTTTTGAACCTTTCAGGCTATTTTCTCAGGAAGTAGGGTTTTGCCCATGATGAAACTTTTACCGCCGTATGGGGGGCCGTGAATACAAGTTGCTAAAACAAAAATCAAAGCGATTCGAAAGATGGCCCTAAACTGAACTTTTCCGAAATTTTGTGTGGGAGGTACCCGAAGGAGTGGACCGATTGAGTCCATATTGAAACCTTATCTAAGTCTCGTACAAGTTTCACGATGTGCAAAGTATGGACCAAATCGGTTACTTCCTTTAACAGTTATTGTGCGCACAAATTTTCGGAACATTTTCGAACTTTTGTGTGGGAGGTACCGGAAGGAGTGGACCGATATAGCCCATCTTCGAACTTAAACTAAGTTTGGGCAAAATATTACGAAAGGCAAAATTTGAACCGAATCGGTTCATCCCTTCGAGAGTTATCGTGCGCTCCAGCCAGCCAGACAGACAGACGGACGGACATTGCTCAATCGACTCCAAATTGTCTGAAACACATTTCGTCCAAACATACTTGGGGTCAAAAACCATTATTTCGATGAGGCACATTTTGCCAGTATGAAAGTGTAGAGGGCGTGCTCAGGTCATCAGGCTACAAATGAGTACCTAGGGTATGAGACACAACTACCATTGCCTCGCAAATTAATTTTCTCACCAATACGTACGTCAGTTTTGCTAAAATGGCGTTTTTTTAAAAATAGAGCAATGGGGAGTTCCCCCGCCCCCTCCAAAATTCAACAAAATATATAAAATTTTTCACCACGGGACCTCCATGTACATTCTCTGAAATTTTTAGGAAAATCGGTTTAGTAGTTATGAATATATAACATATTTAAAAAGTGGGCGTGGTAAAAAAGCGTTTTTAAAAAAGTAGGGCATATGGGAGGTACCCCGCCCTCACCGAAATTCAAAAAAATATAGAGTATATTTTCACCAGGCGTGTTCCCTGTAATTCTCTGAAATTTTCAAGAAATCGGTTCAGCCGTTTTTGAGTCTATACGGAACATACATACTGTAACGTGACCGCTACATTGCAACACCGCCCCTCTGATATTACATCCAGTATCAATACAAAACTACCTCATCAGTGCATGCATAATCCCCACTTCACGCATAATTACAACTCCATTCATACATTATTTAAACTTCAGTGTATTTCCTGGTTGTCTCGCCTTACAAATAATTCTCATTCACTCCGTAAACCCGGATGGATAAGATGTTTAGTTTTCGTCGCTGAATTTGTCGAGTGCTGGCGTTAAACGAAGTACAAGATAAGACGTGTGGCATTGTCCGCAGTCACTTGAACCGGCCTGCGATTCGTTCGCTCCTTGCGATTTGTTCGCTCCTTGCGATTTGTTCGCTCCTGCCGATTCGTTCGCTCCTTGCGATTCGTTCGCTCCTTGCGATTCGTTCGCTCCTGTCGATTCGTTCGCTCCTTGCGATTTGTTCGCTCCTGTCGATTCGTTCGCTCCTTGCGATTTGTTCGCTCCTGCCGATTCGTTCGCTCCTTTCGATTTGTTCGCTCCTGTCGATTCGTTCGCTCCTTGCGATTTGTTCGCTCCTGCCAATTCGTTCGCTCCTGTCGATTCGTTCGCTCCTTGCGGTTTGTTCGCTCCTGTCGATTCGTTCGCTCCTTGCGATTTGTTCGCTCCTGCCGATTCGTTCGCTCCTTGCGATTTGTTCGCTCCTGCCGATTCGTTCGCTCCTGTCGATTCGTTCGCTCCTTGCGATTTGTTCGCTCCGTTACCTAACCATTTCCGACTCTTCTCTTTGCAGAGTAGCAGAACCTATCGTCAACAGCCGAGTACGGTCAATCACCCGAAAGCCGCCCAGCCGATTGTCGATCCAACACCGAGCCGAGTACTGCCGAGAAGAATATCGCCGACAACTACCAACAAGCCGACCGCACCCGAGAACCGAGCAAACACACCCGACGACTATCAACGAGCCGACCGTATCCGACGGCTTCCGATTACCCAGAGCCGAGCAACACATCCGACGATTGCCGACGAGCGACCAACAACCAAATATCACCGAGCCGATCCACCTATCCGACGACGTCGAGCCGACAGCCAACCGACTATCACTAATCCCATCCCCATAACCGATCATCATCGGGCCGACAAGCATCCATCCGAGATACACTACATCCCCGACTAATCTCAAAACCATTGAATATTCATATATACGTAATTGTATCAATAAAGCATTGAAGCACAATTAACTGTTGTTCTTACTTAAGGTTCGTGGGTCCTTAAGTCGACCCTGGAAACGGCTGAGCTAACCTCAGCCTTCGGTAAACCACTCGTTATAAATGGCGCCCGAGCAGGGACGAGACAAAGAAACGAATAGCGAAAAACCTAAACCAGCCGCCACCGGAAATTTGTCGAGTTCTACGAGCAGCATGGTTGGAGATTCAGAGTTGGAGAACTCACTGAGTCCTGAATCTCTTAGTTGGATATACCTACTAAAAAGAGAACAGTTGATGGAGCAGTGCGAGAAGGTAGGCATAGTGACCGAAGGATATACCGTTGATCACCTTCGGAAACTGCTTAGCAAATATCTGAGGGAGAAAAACACACGAGCTTCTGCTGAGAATTTGCTACGAGAATTAGAGAAGGAGGTTAAATCATCGGTACACGAGACGCAACCATCGCCACTCTTCGTTGAGGTACCCGCACCACTCCAACGGATGAGTATGTCAGATCTGGACGTCATGAATATAATTCATCGATGGTCACTAAAATTCTCCGGTGACACCGATCTCCTCGAGTTCCTAGAGCGGTTCGAAGAATTGGCGGAATGTCATTCCATCCCATTGGACCGTCTTCTCCCGTCATTACTCACTGTTTTGGAGGGAAACGCGTTGAAATGGTATCGGGTCAAGAGAGAAGAGATCAAGTTGTGGTCCGAGTTCCGGGCCGAGGCTAAACGATTTTTCCTGTCCAAGCGGTATATGAGTCAGATCGAACACTCGTTCTACAATCGTCGGCAGCACCATAAGGAAAGAGCAAAAGATTACATCCTGGCCATGTTGACCACGTCCCGACGACATCCGCAACTGCGAAAGATGAACCATTTGGATCGCATTTACGATGGCTTGCGGCCAGAATACAGGCACTATGTAAGACGTCAAGATTTTACAACGTTGGACGAATTGATGGAGTTAACCGATGACTTCGAGATATTGAAAAGGGATGAAGCCAGACTAGAAAAGCCGCATACCTCTCATATGATTCAAGAGGCCGAGGTGCCCTACGCTCGTGACACACACTGCTGGCGCTGCAAACGCCCAGGTCATTTTCGGTGGCAGTGTCGGAGAACTCCTATTAAGTTCTGTTCGCGTTGTGGCAAGGATGACGTACTTTCTCGGGAGTGTAGCTGTGTCAAAAAGGAACTGATGAATTCAGAGACGAATACTTCCTCACGAGACAGTCGATATTTTATCCCAGTATCAGTGGAAGGGATAAAGGTCAATGCGCTCATCGACACGGGGTCATCGCTTAGCTACATCGACGAGAAAATGCGACAAATGTTGCAGTCAAGAGGTGTGCAGCCGGGTACGTCAAAAAGAGCTATCTAGATGGCAGATCAAAGGCTTGCAGAGTGTGAAACCGATATTCGGTTAAGAGTACAGTATCGAGGAAAAACCACTAATCTTTTTGTTATGGTGATCCCAACTTTGGCCGAGCCCCTTGTATTAGGGATGGATTTCCTGGCAAAAAGAAACTGCAGCCTAACCCTTGATGGAGAGACCGTGTCAACATCCATTGCCGAGCGGCACACGGAATACATTCACACCGTTATATCCCACTCCAAGCGGGAACCTTTAAAATCTCAAACGAACTCAAACCGAACCCGTCCATCCCAGTCCGAAAGAATGGAGAACCCGTTAAAATCTGATGGTGTTACCAAGCACAAGAAGACCAGAAGCACAAAACCGTTTCCGAGTCAAATTCGACACAAGCTCTACAACGTCGACGATCACCAGCCCAAGGAGGGCGCAATGACTAGACTAGAGCAAGCCAAGATAATATGCTCCCCTTCTAAAATTTCTAAACCAAACCGAACCTCACCGTCCGCAACCGGGAACTTACTGGTAGGAAGACCAATGGTAAAGACATCGCCAAGGAAGACAGATGGTTACGAGACTGGTTCGCCGCAGGATAAACCGGTCGCGAAAATGAAGCCGAAGCATCTAAGAGTAATAAAGGATCAGGAATGATTTGACTTGACCGCTCCTACACCTGATAACAAAAGGGAAACGAGAATACGAAAAAAAACATACGTAATATGTTTTTTTTTTATGAAGTAAGGGGGGGATGTAACGTGACCGCTACATTGCAACACCGCCCCTCTGATATTACATCCAGTATCAATACAAAACTACCTCATCAGTGCATGCATAATCCCCACTTCACGCATAATTACAACTCCATTCACACATTATTTAAACTTCAGTGTATTTCCTGGTTGTCTCGCCTTACAAATAATTCTCATTCACTCCGTAAATCCGGATGGATAAGATGTTTAGTTTTCGTCGCTGAATTTGTCGAGTGCTGGCGTTAAACGAAGTACAAGATAAGACGTGTGGCATTGTCCGCAGTCACTTGAACCGAACCTAGCAACAACCGTCGGCCTGCGATTCGTTCGCTCCTTGCGATTTGTTCGCTCCTTGCGATTTGTTCGCTCCTGCCGATTCGTTCGCTCCTTGCGACTTGTTCGCTCCTGTCGATTCGTTCGCTCCTTGCGATTCGTTCGCTCCTTGCGATTTGTTCGCTCCTTGCGATTTGTTCGCACCTGCCAATTCGTTCGCTCCTTGCGATTTGTTCGCTCCTGCCGATTCGTTCGCTCCTGTCGATTCGTTCGCTCCTTGCGGTTTGTTCGCTCCTGTCGATTCGTTCGCTCCTTGCGATTTGTTCGCTCCTGCCGATTCGTTCGCTCCTTGCGATTTGTTCGCTCCGTTACCTAACCATTTCCGACTCTTCTCTTTGCAGAGTAGCAGTACCTATCGTCAACAGCCGAGTACGGTCAATCACCCGAAAGCCGCCCAGCCGATTGTCGATCCAACACCGAGCCGAGTACTGCCGAGAAGAATATCGCCGACAACTACCAACAAGCCGACCGCACCCGAGAACCGAGCAAACACACCCGACGACTATCAACGAGCCGACCGTATCCGACGGCTTCCGATTACCCAGAGCCGAGCAACACATCCGACGATTGCCGACGAGCGACCAACAACCAAATATCACCGTGCCGATCCACCTATCCGACGACTGTCGAGCCGACAGCCAACCGACTATCACTAATCCCATCCCCATAACCGATCATCATCGGGCCGACAAGCATCCATCCGAGATACACTACATCCCCGACTAATCTCAAAACCATTGAATATTCATATATACGTAATTGTATCAATAAAGCATTGAAGCACAATTAACTGTTGTTCTTACTTAAGGTTCGTGGGTCCTTAAGTCGACCCTGGAAACGGCTGAGCTAACCTCAGCCTTCGGTAAAACAACTCGTTATAATACTAACATACACACATTGTCTTTTATGTATATATAAGATAAAATATATCATCGAAATTTGCACCCGTATAAATCCCGGAAAATTCGATTTTATAATTGCGATATTTTGTTTGCGTAGATTGGGTATAAAAATCAGCTAATGATAATATTAAAGACCATATATTAAATAAAGTTTTTAGCGAAAGAGCGAAATATTTCTTAAATTTGTTCCATCTTCATAGCGTAATTACTGTTACAAAGTTTGCACAAAAAAAAAGCACAGACTTGCACAACATTTAAACAAGACCGTGCAATTTGTTTGCCACTGCAACAAATTAAAAATTAAAATCTTACATTAAAATGAAACCAATGAATCTACACAGCAAAAACCCCAAAACACAATCAGAGGTACAACCACATTTACATATAAATGAACACATTTACCTTACAATGTACACAATGGATACCATCGCTTTTGTACGTGAGTGTGTGTGTGGGTGCGTGTCTGTGCATCCTGTTACAAGCAAAGTTTGGTTGGCTTAAAGTCCTGCGGCCTTTTGGGACAAAAGCATTACTATTGTGGTTGTGACTTTGTATTTTAAGTGCAGTAAATTGTTTTGCTCAATGAGTAATATCCCAACTGCTATGGAGTCGAGATTAAAGTGATTAAGGAAGCTTTATTTTCGGATGTACAGATAATACTACCGAATGTTATGAGGATTTTGTTGTTGGCCAATACAAAGGAATAAAATTGAAACGGATTCAAAAGATAAAAAGAGATTTGCAATTAATTTTGTCATTTATTGTATGAACGTGTTTATAAAGACTTTAATTGTTTGGGGAAATTAAGATATGATGCGTTTAAAGATTAAGATAAGAAACATGGACTTACAGGTGATTATCATTATATATTGCAGTTGGTACATTGTTTTAAAATTTAAATATAGTTAAATGTTGATTGACAATAAATAGCACAAAGCAAGAAATGTCAATATTTAAACATATGTGTAGCAAATTTTTTTTTAATAATAATAATGTAGAAGAATACTCCCTCATTGACAGAATGAAAATACATATCCGAAAGGATGTACTTTTTGCCTCCTTTACCCAACAATACACAATATGCATGTTTCGTAAATATTAAACATTATATCATCATCAGCATCTCTTATTGAATGCTTTATAAATTTATATAATATAATAAATCTGTTTTCACTTACAAAGCATTTTCAAAATTCAATTTGAAACCATTTACATGGGCTTTGAAGTTATTACAATCTATGATATACTGATAGGACAGGGGAGCTAACTACTACATAGATATGTACATCCATACATATGTACATGTAACTTTAATTTACACCAAGTATTAAAATCTTATGTGCATTTGTTACGTAAACAAGCACTTAGTGACAAAATGTGCATATATTTGTATGCATGTATGTGTGTATGACACTGTATGATGTGCTCTCGTATTGTGCAACATGTTCACTTAACTCACAACATAATCCAATTAAAAAATTTTGTGATAGCCAACAGATGTTTAAACTTAATATTCATAATACATTAAGGACATGTTGTTTTTCTTTTTTGTTAATAAAACCAAAAATTGCAATAACAACAATTTCAAAAAATATGACATAACACTTGAAGCAAGAAAACGACAGAATGTTATTTAGCAATATTTTTCAAAAACGTGCATCGCATGCATTTATGTTGTTATTTATGAGAGATGTGTGTGTGTGTGCAACATGTGTATATGGATCATTCCTGGCCAATTTGGATTAAACGTTTAAAATGTAAATTTATTTTATTACTATAAATTTTATTTCATTACAATAAATTATAGTATGATATAAGGTAGAAAACTGGCAAACTCTTAGAGACGTCGAACCTTTATGGTTGATTGGTTTACGTTGTGGCTATAACGTTCATTGCATCAGTTAGTGTGTTAATTATACCGTTTTGAAAACCACACCACTCGGGTAGTGATTGTTATTCCGTAATTCTGTTATCGAATGTAATCTCATGAAGGCTGGACGACCGCGGAATCAAAGGTTTTTACCTCCCAATTTTAACAACAAAAGTTCATATGCTCTCCTGGTGCATGAAGGATTTGTTTGTCTCCTACAGTACATCTGCCAGTACGCAAACTACACCTATTATATAAAGAGTTGAGACATTCAAGGTCCAGATTTGAAGATTAAAGTCCTTATAACCTTTGCAGTAGAGCTGGCAAACTTTTGATAGTCCGTCTATCGTTTTGGGTGTTGTCGTAAGACCTTTTGATTCCGATATAAACCAAGCGCAAAAATAGCGATGAAACCGTTAGTCTGACCATCGATAGTTTGCCAGCTCTACTTTGTGGGGGTCCTTAGCTTTAAATGGGTTTGTTTTTTGTTCATAGTATAATGTTTTATAGGGAATACTTATTTGTCCACGTGAGATAGAAGAGGATAATGTACTTTTCCACTTTAAACAGCCCTTACATAGTATGGAGGGTATGTTTTCCGTTGGTAACGCATTGAAAGAACCATAAAGTAAAGTATACAAATCCTTGCCGAGAAAAAAATTGTTGGTCATGTCCGTCTGTTGTAATCACTCTAGCGCCCACAAAAATTGAGCTAGAGAGCTTTTTTGCACCCGAGTATCGTTTCTTCATAAACTACCCATATTTTGACATTAGAGGTTCCCTGCAGTCACGATACTTCCTCACCTAAGGCTCAAGGACCCTCAAACCTCAAGTGAAAACACGAGTTTTATAAGTTCAATTCTTTATTTAACTCTTGGGTGTTAATGCAATAAATAGTACGTGAGTGGAATTTCAGATTATTTCTATTTATTATGGCATGTTTATTTACATCTTGTAATAAAACTTAGCCTATTCACAAAGATTATTTGTATATATTTTCCATTGATTTCTGTCTCGAGCTATTGTTCTAAGTTCGCTAAAAGATTTAGATGTTTCTTGAGTCACTGATCTGCGCCAAGTAGATTTAGGGCGTCCTCTTTTTCTTTTTCCCTGTGGATTCCAATCCAGAGCTGCATGAGTTACATCGTTAGTGTCCTTTCGTAACGTATGTCCAATCCACCTGTATTTTCTGCGTTTAATTTCACGTTCTATTTCAATTTGGTTCGTCACTTGCAATAATCGATCGTTGCTTATAGTTCGTGGCCACCATATTCTTAGAATTCTACGTAGGCACCTGTTGACGAAGCACTGTAGTTTGTGAGCTATCGCTTTTGTTACATACCAGGTCTCGCTTCCATAGATAAGAACAGATTTCACACACGCGTTGAAAATTCTGATTTTGGTGGGCTGTTTAATATTTTTGCAGCTCCACACACGACTCAATCGAGCAAAGGAGATTTTTGCTTTCCGCAGACGGTTGTCAATATCCGCTAGTGTTCCTCCGACGTCGTCAACAACACTGCCTAGATATTCGAATTTGCGAACATCTTCCATCTCTACGTTACCTATAGTCAGCGTGTTATCGTTGTTAGCGTTAATGCGCATACTTTTTGTTTTGGTTGTGTTAATTTTTAGGCCAACTTTCTTAGCCTCGTTATCAAGCAAGGTAACTTGTGTTTGCATATCCTGATATCTATTTGCTAGTAACACGATATCATCAGCGTATGCCAGTTTGCAAAGTTTTCCACTTAGTCTCCAATTAATTCCCATATTCGCTTGGTTAACTACTTGCAGTATAAGGTCTAGTGTGGTAATAAACAACAGTGGGGATAAAGCGCATCCTTGTTTTACACCGCTGATCGTTGGGAATGGATCGCTGAGTTGTCCTTCGTGCACAACTCTGCATAGTCCTCCGTCATAGCTATTTTTAATAATGTTAATAATTTTTCTAGGGATGCCTTTGAATTCTAGCGCTTTCCATATACATTCTCTTTTAATTGCATCAAATGCTTTCTCAAAGTCTACAAATGTTAGATACAAACTTGAGTTAAGTTCGACGGACTGCTCTATGAGAATTCGGATGCTGTTGATATGGTCTGTGCAACTCTTGTTTGGTCTAAATCCAGCTTGGGTGTGTAAAATACTGTCGTTAAGCGACTCTTTTATTCGGCATAGTAATATTTTATTAAAAATTTTTGTTACGGACGGAATAATTGTTATACCGCGCCAATTGTTCCTGTTCTTTAAATCTCCCTTTTTAGGTATTTTTATTACAATAGATTCCTTCCATTCACTTGGTATATCTTCCTCATTCCAAATATTTTGAAAGAGGGGCAGAAACAGCTGTGCCACCTTTTGTGGATCGACCTTATAACATTCTGTAGGTATTGCATCTGCTCCGGCCGTTTTACCGGATTTTTGAGTCGATATTGCGTCCACAATTTCATCGAATGTTGGTGGTTCGGTAGAAATATCTAATCTTGGGCTTAGTGGATTGAATATTTGTAGTTCCTCCTCATTTTCATCGTGGATAACATTTAGTGTTCGTTCAAAATGTTGCTTCCACGCAATCATTTGCTCATTTTTATTTGTCAATAGAGTGCCGTTGTCGTCTACAATCATATTGGAACTTCTGGTCTTGGTTCCACTTAGCTGATTTATGATTTTAAAAACATCCTTAGTATTTCCCTTTGCAGCAGCCTTTTCCGCATCTTTCCCGAGGTCGTCCATATACTTATTTTTATCAGCTCTGGTTTGTTTCTTGATTAATTTGTTTAGCCTTTCGTAATCTCTTTTAAATATCTCATATAGTGTAACATTATTCTCTTCTGTGGCTAGCATTTTCCGCTTTACTTCCCGCCGATTTTCTATTAGTTTCCAACTCTCTTCTGTTATCCATTCTTTCCGCTCGGATTTGCTGTATCCAAGGGTCGATTCGCATGCATTCCTAAGTTCGTTTTTTAGCCTTTGCCATATCTCGTCGTTGGTGCTATCATCATAGTTGATATTTATTTCCTCCACTTTTCTTCGCAGTTCATTTCTCGTTGCATCATTTTGAAGCTTGTCGGTATCAAATCTTCTTCTTCCTATGGTGTTTGTGCGGGTTTTTCTTATCATGTTTAACTTAAGTTCACTGACCACAAGATAGTGATCACTTCCTATTTCGGCGCTTCTTCTGTTCCTAACATCAGAGCAAATATTAAACCATTCTCGGGAAATGCAGATATGGTCAATTTGAGATTCAAATGTTCCCGTCGGTGATTTCCATGTTACTTTATGTATTTCCTTATGCGGGAAGACAGACCCAGCAATCTTTAGATCGTGATTGCTGCATGTCTCTAGTAACAGCTCGCCGTTTTCGTTGCAGGATCCTAGCGCATGTTTCCCCATTATACTTTCATAATCATGATTGTCGCATCCTATTTGGGCGTTGAAGTCGCCCATTAGTATAGTGATGTCTCTGTTTGGTATCTCTGATAGGGTTTTGTCTAATAGGCTATACAGGGCTTCTTTGTGGGCGAATTCGCCCAACTCTTGGGTGTTAATGCAATAAGTAGTACGTGAGTGGAATTTCAGATATAGTTAGATATTTATATGTAATTCAGATAGTTATATGTAGATATGATTATAAATGTATATATACGTAATTGGAAAAATCTGGTAGAAAATCGGACCCTCGGTTGACTAGTCTGGTTCTGACCGAAAGACGAGCGAGTAACTGGCTACGAGCGTTGCTGAGATATGAGCTGGATATTAGCAGGGTGATGGCTACGAGCGTTGCTGAGCGATGAGCTGGGTGCAATCAGTGAGATAGCTACGAGCTAGTATCTGGCTACAAGCGTTGAGCGTTGCTGAGCTATGAGCTGGATGCGAGCAGTGAGATGGCTACGAGCGAATAGCTGGCCACGAGCGTTGAGCACTGCTGAGCGATGAGCTGGATGTGAGCAATGAGATGGCTACGAGCGAGTAGCTGGCTACAAGTGTTAAGCGTTGCTGAGCGATGAGCTGGATGCGAACGTTTGCGGAGCGGAGATCGAGTGGCGGGCAATGGCTGTCGACTGGTGAACGATTAGCTGTCACAAACATTGACGGTGCTGAGCGGATAATAGATAACGGGCGAGCAGCGGGCTACGAGCTATGACTGGTGAGCGAGTTGCTGGCCACAAGCGTTGACGGTGCTGAGCGGGCGAGCAGCGGGCTACGAGCGTTGACTGGTGAGCGAGTAGCTATATCCAAGCGCTGAAAAGTGAGCGGGCTGCAAGCGTGCAGCAGTGTACGGTCGCTGGGCGGTGAGCGAGTAGCGGGCTACGGTCGTCGCTGATTCGGAGCGGGCTGTCAGAGCTGACTCTAAGCCAATGCCGTTCTTTAGTATTGTTGAAGTTACGAAGTTTTTCGGAAATTCACACACACGACACACACGATTTGTTTTTGTTTAGCATACAACCTTACTAACACACTGTCAAAAGATGCCAATATTCAAAATTTTGTGTGCCCTCTTCTTGGTCGGCAGTGCTCTAAGCGCTGGCCTGTTCTCTCGCTGGCTGGTTACGAGCGTTAGGCGAATCGAGCTGGTGAGCTGGCAATGAGCGGGTGAGCTGGCAACGAGCAGGTGAGCTTACTATAAATAGCTTGCTACAGTTCTTGATCTGCTTTGATGTCCAAAATAAATGAGAGAGAATTGATGGGAGAGTAATGTCCCTTTGTTAAACAACGGCTGACATAGCTCTCATTTGAATTCCTTATTCTCGGTTGTTACGACAACGTGCAGGCGTTGACATCAATGTTGATCTGGCAAAGAGCAGGTGAGCTGACTATAAACAGCTGGCTACAGTTATAGAGCTGGCAAAGAGCGGGTATCTGGCTATAAATAGCTGGCTACAGTTATAGAGCTGGCAAAGAGCGGGTATCTGGCTATAAAGGGCTGGCTACAGTTATAGAGCTGGCAAAGAGCGGGGCCGAGTACTGTTGGTCATTAACAAGTTACTAAGATTGCGAACAAACCACACATCACTTCACTTGTTTCGCGGTAGTTCTCGACCCTTTCTGTGATGAAACATTGAACATCTTATCCATCTGCGTTTAGAGGGCGAATGAGAATTACTTGTCATATGAGTTGGTAAGAAATACACCGAAGTAATATTTCCCATAGTGAAAATCGTAGTAATGTTGCTAAGAAATTTAAATGTGTTCCGAGCAAAAGTGATGTGTGGCATGTGTATGTATGTTAGTTTTGTTTGGGTACCGAGTGCAAAACGTGTTTTAGGATGGGTAGTGTTAATGGATGTATTTAAGCGAAGTGGAAAAATAAATGATTTATAGTAAGTAATTTCGGTTGGTTTTAAAGGGACATTTTTGGTACATTTTTTACTAAATTAACCGTCATTTGTCATTTGAGGTTCCCTGAAGTCATGAAACTTCTTCATTGAAAATTATCAATAAACTTCCGATGTTTTTTGGCTTTAATTTAAAAAAGAAAAAATGAAAAACTTTGATTCTTCTTGTGGATTATTTTTATTTGGTATTTTAATTTTTTTACATCAAGTCGAGAATATGATGTCAGATAAATGGCCGCCGCCACAGTTTATTGTCATTTGAGCCCTTTTTATGGCATTTTCCATCACTTTGGCCAAAACTTCCGGCGATAAGCCCTTACTATTATATTGTCTTTAAGAGCTGAAAGAGTCTGAGGCTTGTTGACATAAACCCGCGACTTCAAAAGGCCCAACAAAAAGAAGTCTGGAGCGGTCAAATCAGGCGATCTTGCTGACCAGTGCAAATCGCCGAAACAGGAGATTAGGAGTCCGGGAAATACATCCTTCAGCATACCGGTTGTGGCACGTACAGTGTGTGTCGTTGCACCGTCCTGTTGGAACCACATGTTTTCCAATCCCAATTCATCAAGTTGCGGCAAAAAGAACTCGTTGATCATTGCTTGTAGCGCTCACAATTCACAGAAACCGTTTGGCCCGCGACGTCTTCGAAGAAAAAAAGTCCGATGACTCCTCCAGCGAAAACAGCACACCATACAGTGAATTTGGGAGGGTGTAATGGCTCTTCATGGGTTACATGCGGATTTTCAGTGCCCCAGAAGCCCCAGAAGAAGAAGGCGTTGGACGGCCAGGCAATCTGCGACGAAGTTCACGTTGTGCCAAAGTCACCGACCGATTATTGGTCAACTAAATAGTCACATTTTTATTAACGTGTATTTCGCATGTGTTTACTACACAAATGTCAAAACAGAACTGACATTAGGGGCCAATCGCTGGATTCACAATTGACATGGAAGAGGAAAGTTGAGGAACGGACGAAGAGAGGTATGATTGCACTCTATTCATGGAAGAATTCGATTGGGAAATGCTGGGGATTAAATCCAGCTATTATACACTGGCTGTATAATACTGTTGTGAGACCTATCTTATCCTACGGATGCCTTGTCTTGTGGCACGCGCTTCGACATAAATCGAACTCCGGCAACATAGACAAGGTGCAGAGGGCAGCCTCGATCCTGATAACTGGAGGTTTTAGAAGTACACCGCAAGCAGCTCCAAATGCGATGTTGAACCTCTTGCGCATGGGACTCAGCATCAAAGGTCAAGTAGCACGTAGTGCCCTAAGGCTACATGAATTGAATCGTTGGCGTGACAGCACCTATGGACATGCATGCATTCTTCGGGAGGTAGGACCAAACCTTAGCTTAAATCAGCAGGCGAAATTCAGCCACTATTTGTCACCAGTCCAACGATATTGAGGTCGTTATCCCTAGTAGAGATGACTGGATCCGTAGTAACCCTCCTCTGGACGGTCTGGCTTTCTACACAGACTGTTCCAAGATGGAAGAAGGTACCGGGGCTGGCTTTTATTGCGAAAGACTTTGTCTAGAACATTCATACAGGCTGAACTGCGACTGTAGTGTTTTCCATGCTGAAATCTTCGCAATAAAAATGACTGCAGAGTTGATAAAAAGTCTGGATGTAGAAATCTTTGAACCGTTGACTATCTTCGTTGATAGTCAGCCGGCTCTTAAAGCCATCGAATCCTCCAACATCAAGTCTCAGACCGTTCTTGAGTGTAGAACTGCTTTGGTGAACCTCACAAACGCTGTCCGACTCTGCTGGGTACCGGGACACTGTGACATTATGGAAAACGAGAAGGCAGATGAACTGGCATGACATGGATCCCAATCAACAATGATTCTATCAAACTACCCGTATGTCACTTTTTTTTTGTTTTGAGAGTGGAGACGTTCTTTGAAGAACGAGCCAAGGAACTATGGCATAATGAATCAAGGTGCAACGTGTCAAGGGCCATTTGGCCGACTCTATCAACAAACAGAACAACTTCACTCTTAAACTTGAGCAAATCAGAAATCAGGGTATTGGCGGGGGTCATTATCGGTCATTGCAACATCCGAGCTTTTATCGGCAAATGGCAGGATGATGGCGTGGATTATTGCAGGCTTTGTGAAGATGAGGAGGAAACGGAGACTATTGAGCATATTTTATGTCGCTGCCCGATGTTAACTCGAAAGCGATATAGATTAACAGGAGTATGCTTTCCTCCAAGCTTAACCTTCTACTCAAACATGGAACCAACAATCATCAATAACATCATCAAAAATTTGAATTGGCTGAGACGGCGCAACCCAGAAGCGTAACTACTTCTCTGGCAATTTTCTAACCATCACCAAATACAACCATCCTTCTTTCTTTATTACATTTTCATCTTTAATAATCCATTTATTATTACTTTCCCAACCCCACCCTCTTTTTTCTTTTGTTTCTCTTCTTTGTCATTTCAGGTACCTCTGAACTTCTTTTTTTCTGATTGATGGATGATCACAATGGACCGAAAGGTCTCCGAGTGGCGTAGTTAATATGTTGGCTACACATTCCCAAACCTAACCTAACCTAGGGGCCAATCGCAAAATGTATAGCATTTTCTGATAGGAGAATTACTTTTGCGCCACCTTGTAGTTCCATGCTTTGGCGCATGTCCCATATAATGGTACCTCCTAATTTCTGTATTCTGAGAATTTTAGCTACATTTTTAGACCGCACTAGCTGTAATTTGACATTTGAGATTACCAGTGGTCACAAAACATCTTCAATAAAATTTGTCAACATAGGTCAATGTTTTGGTATAACCTGCAAATAACGGTGCCCCGATTTTCGGTACTTTGAGGATTTTAGATACTATCAGTAATTCGATATTTGAGGTTCTCAGTCCGTGCGGAGTTGTTTTTTTTTCTCTTTTTTGTCTCCCATCGGACGCCTCCCCAGGTGGTGGATAGGGGAACGCTCAACATATGATGGGTACCGCAAAAATAAAATATGTGGGGCGAACCAAAAGAAAAAAGGAAAAAAAAAGCAGTGTCTGTTCCCATATTGGGCGACTGCAAACACCGTCTGTACTCCAGTGGAGAGGCTGAATACCGAGAAGGAAAACTGTAAACCCTTCAGAAGGCAACGGGAAACCATTGAAGTAATATCCCATGAAAATCATGCAACTATGGACACACATGAACAACGGCCCTCAATCTCCGGTCATACGAGGGTGCTAAGAATCCCCGGAGGTAAAACAAAACACACTCTGAATATTGGTACATGGAACGTGCGAAGTCTTCATGAATCTGGAAAGTTTGCTAATACCGTGAATGAAATGAATAAATTGAAAATCGATATTTTAGGAGTCTGCGAAACCTGGTGGCCTGACAGTGGAGACTTTGTCTCTGAAAATGTTAAAATGTTTTATTCAGGAAATATGAATAAAAATCACAGAAACGGCGTTGGAGTTATTGGTAAAAAACATATAGCAAAATGTGTATCAGGCTTTATTCCCAAATCTGATAGAACAATGCTTATACAATTGGAAGCAAGACCACTAAAAATTAATATTATACAAGTATATGCACCTACCGCTGATAAAAGCAAAGAAGAAGTCGAAGAGTTTTACGAAGATATTAAATACTTAATGAACATGACTAAACACCATGAAATAACAATAGTTCAAGGCGAATTTAATGCTAAAGTGGGCCAAGATATAGTGCCCGGGATTACGGGAAAACATGGCCTAGGAGAGAGGAATGAAAGAGGCAGCAGAATGATCCAATTCTGCCAGGAACATAACATGAAAATTACAAACACAATGTTCTCCCTTCCCCCAAGAAGACTGTATACCTGGAAGTCACCCCAGGATAGACCAACAAACATAGTGAGGAATCAAATCGATTATATATTAATTAACAAACGCTATTCTTCTTTTGTAATAAAAACCTCTACGTATCCAGGAGCGGACGTCCCATCCGATCATGTATTACTGATGACAAAGCTACAAACAAAGCTAAGGACAAACATGAAGAAAAAAATACGTAAGAGAATTAACGTTGAGAAACTTGATGAGCCATCAATAAAAACAGAAATAAAAGCCCTCATAGGGCAAGAATTTAGTAAAATTGAAGGAATGGACAGTGAAAGCATATGGAAGTCGGTAAAACAATCGCTAAAATCAATAGCAGATAATAATTTAGGAAGCAATCCAAGAAAACGGAAGAATGAATGGATGACTGCAGAAATACTGGGCCTAATGGAAGAACGTCGAAAATATAAGAATTCCAACTACGAATTATATCATGAATTAAATAAAGAAGTACAATCTGCAATCAGAGCAGCGAAAAATGACAATCTTAACAAACAATGCCAGGAGATCGAAAGATTACAAGAAATTCATGACGATTTTAATCTCCACAAAAAAATTAAGGAAGCAGCGGGAGTATATCGTAAATCACTGCCAAAAGTTCTATACAACAGCAACAATGAAGCTGTTTTTGATATTACGGAGAAAAAAACTATATGGCAGAATTACATAACCTCTCTTTATACAGATGAAAACAGATCAAACTACGACATAATGGAACCCGAGCCACAAGTAGGAACTCCGATAACTAAACACGAAACTGAAGCTACTATTAAATCTTTAAAAATGAAGAAAGCATGTGGTCCAGATGAAATCCCATCCGAAATTCTTAAACTGATTGAATGCGCTAATATCAACATACTTGTAAGGCTTTTTAATTGCATATATGAAACCGGTAAATATCCACAGGACTGGCTAAAATCTACGTTCATAGCTATTCCTAAAAAAGGACATCCAAAAGCATGCAACGATTATAGACTAATTAGTCTTATGAGCCATGCCCTTAAAATTTTTCTCAAGATAATTCATGGCAGGATATATAAAAGATGTGAAAATGTTATGGGATTCTCTCAATTCTGCTTTAAAGAAGGAATGGGAACACGTAAAGCGCTTTTTTCAATTGAAGTTCTTCTTCAAAAATGTAAAAATGCTCAAAAAGACGTTTATATTTGCTTTATAGACTATGAAAAAGCATTTGATACAGTCAAACACGATAAACTTGTAGAAATCCTTGCATCTATTGGTATCGAAGAAAAGGAAATTCGCTGCATAAAAAGTTTATATTGGCAACAGACCGCACAGGTTGATGTTGAAGGAGAGATGACTGAAGATATAATAATATCTAAAGGTGTTAGGCAAGGATGTATATTGTCACCTTTACTATTCAATGTATACTCCGAAAAAATATTTCAGGAATCATTTAAAGATGTTCAGAAAGGAATATTTGTAAATGGCGCTTTCATCAACAATATAAGATATGCAGACGACACAACAATCTTAGCTGACAGCATGTCAGGTCTTCAATATCTCTTAAATAGGCTGGTAGCACAAAGCGAGTTGTATGGGTTAAAAATCAATATTAAGAAAACAAAATATATGATTGTGAGCAAAGAAAACCGCTGTCCCCCTTTCACACTAACAATAAAAGATACACCAGTAGAGAGAGTATACAGCTTTAAATATCTCGGTGCAGTGATAAATGACAAGCTGGATAACTCATCCGAAATAAGGTGCCGAATTGAAATGGCGAGGGAAGCATTCATCAAGTACAAAAAAATCTTTACCACCCATGATATAAACATAAAAACCAAGCTGCGATACATGAAAACATACACAGTCTTACATAAGTATACGTACGCCCCATAAATCTCGGGTTTTAGAAAAAGTAATGATATTTATGAAATTCCAAGTACACAGGTTTATTTCGTCTCACTAATAAACAATATTTAATACAACAAAAGTATATTCCATAATATAAATAACGGTAAATTTTACAAAAACCAAAAAATGATACTTACAAAAGTATACATACGCCCCAAGGAAATATGAGTATTATCGTACAATTTATGGAATTAGCAGCAAAATTTATACATTTTATTGTTTTGGCGAATGTGTCTGGGTGTCCGAGATATATTTTAGAGAAAAAAAAATTTTTTTTTTTGGGTGTTAAATGCCGTTATTTAATGCCAAACTTCTTGTATAGCTCGTTAAAGCGGACCCTTGCTGATTTCTTTCCGTTTTAGGTATTTGAGTATACAAAAGCCACAATATTAGTGTCAGATTATAGATTTTGAGATCCTAGAAAGCTTTTTAGTTGACCTTGTGCATAACACACCTTCCTGGGTGTCGATAAATTCACATTTTTCCTGGGATATCTCAGGAAGTTAATAGATTCCTCGGAATTCTTGGCTCAAATTACTTACAGAAGACCTTGAATTGTGTTTTAATATGGCGTTATATAATCCTTGGACACCAATTGAATCAGAAATGTACAATTATCCGATACTTTCCGACCCTATATTGACGGTAATGGTTATAATACGAAAACTACGTTGTTCACAGTGTGAATTTCATGCTTTTTGGTAGTGATTATATTTTGATGCTTTGGGAGCAGGTTTTTAATAGAATATTTCACATTTCTGATTCAATTGGTGTCCAAGGATTATATAACACCATATTAAAATACAATTCAAGGTCTTCTGTATGTAATTTGAGCCAAAAATTCCGAGGAAACTATTAACTTCCTGAGATATCCCAGGAAAAATGTGAATTTATCGACTCCCAGGAAGGTGTGTTATGCACAAGGTCAACTAAAAAGCTTTCTAGGATATCAAAATCTATAATCTGACACTAATATTGTGGCTTTTGTATACTCAAATACCTAAAACGGAAAGAAATCGGCAAGGGTCCGCTTTAACGAGCTATACAAGAAGTTTGGCATTAAATAACGGCATTTAACACCCAAAAATTATTTTTTTTTTTCTCTAAAATATATCTCGGACACTCAGACACATTCGCCAAAACAATTAAATGTATAAATTTTGCTGCTAATTCCATAAATTGTATGATAATACTCATATTTCCTTGGGGCGTATGTATACTTTTGTAAGTATCATTTTTTGGTTTTTGTAAAATTTACCGTTATTTATATTATGGAATATACTTTTGTTGTATTAAATATTGTATTGTATTAAATGTATTAAATAGTGAGACGAAATAAACCTGTGTACTTGGAATTTCATAAATATCATTACTTTTTCTAAAACCCGAGATTTATGGGGCGTACGTATACTTATGTAAGACTGTGTATGTATGGTCAGTTCTGTTATACGCTGTCGAATTTGGACCTTAAAGGCAACAGATATTGAAAAACTAGAAGCTTTTGAAATGTGGACATACAGAAGAATATTGAAAATTCTATGGACGCAGTTTGTTTCAAACAGTGAGGTACTGCAAAGGCTACACCAGGAAAAGGAAATAATCCATATAATAAAAAAACGAAAAACAGCTTATCTTGGTCATATAATGCGAAACAACAAATATAAGCTACTCCAAAATATAATCCGAACAAAAATTGAAGGAAGACCCACTAGAGGAAGAAAGGAAATGATATGGATTAATAACATACAGGAGTGGACTGGTATCCAAGATGTTGGGAATCTTCTCAGCGAAAGCCGAAACAGAGAGTCATTTGCTGAGATAATAAGAAATTTATAAACACCAAAATGAAATTTATAAGTAACAGATGTAAAATGAATGTATATAATTGCATTGATCGCCAAAATTCGAAAAACGAATAGGCAAATAAAGAAGAAGAAGAGGTTCTCAGTAGGCAAAACACTTCCCAACTAAAAACTTTCAATATAGGTCTATGATTTGGTATAACCCCCATTTTACGGTACCTCCCGATTTTCGGTTTTTTCAGTTTTTTAGCTACATTTTTGACCGAACAACCGAAATATGGCATTTGAGATTACTAGTGGTCACAAATATCGAGGAAGGAATCCCGATCTTGGATTAAAACTCGCAAAATCTAAGGTGGCATGGTTCAAAAAATTACTATTCACAATTCTCTTTCCGAATTACAAATTCTGATAATTTGCTTTTATGAAAATTTGGCATCGAATGCATTATAATAATTTGCACTTATGCTAAAGCGCATACTCTAAACGTAATGTTTCTGCAGTGAGATCAGGCGAAATATATTTCAACTTCTTGTGAACTACCCTAATGTTTAGCTTAATTTCAAAATCAAGTTATCTTCTGTAAGCATATTTTCGTGAGGGTACAAAATACCAACTAGTATACATCAAAATATCCATAATTGCACAACTGCATATGGTCATAAAAATGAGAGTGTGTATCAGTAACAGAACACCAGTAAATCCCTGTTATTCTGATTTATTATATTATAGAAAAAATGCTAAAATTACTAGCGCACACACACGCATGGCAACAGCACACATCCAGCAATATCACAACTACACAACACTACCCAATTTGTTTATACTGCACTATACAACAGCAGCATTTTAATTGAGGATTATGAACTTAATGCAAACTACGTTTTTTCCACACCAATTCCTTTTCACTATCACCAAAGGCTTTCATCAAAATGACATGAGGGATGGCTATCGTTTATAATCGCAAATGATATTTCCTTTTACTTTAAGGCATATTTCCCAAAATATTTCTGATGACCATGTGCATCGTTAAGAGTTCAAGGCATTGGCCTGCATTAAATAGCATACCATGAAATAAGTGAAATGACATCAGCTTGTTTTGAGGAGTTTCAATTTGATGTTAAGCCAACAAACAGTTATAGCGATGGAGATGACCGACCATGTGTCCAACCGACCAACCAAAAGACCACTTCCTTTTTGTGTTACCAACATTTCCGTTGTCCTGACATGCTGTAGACAAAACTGTGGATGTGAGCATGTTTGGGATGAACTGCCCACCCACCCAACTCTTGGATGAAACAAGTGTCAAACATGTGGTTTTATGGCTTGCATGTATATTTTTTCTCGGGATTCTCCTGGCTCCCACCAAAATGACCAAAGTGTCATAGAAAACACTTTCAGCTTTTAGTGATGAAGTGCATATAGTATCCATATTTATAGAGGGGAGTTACTAGGAAAGCTACTGCATAGAAGAACATTTGATGTAATAGTTGTAGACTAAGATAAAAGGAAGATCTGTCGGGAGTTGCCTTTGCGTGCATAAACCTTTTCTTCCGTACAATTAAGTCTTGCTTAAGTAAAACTTACTTATTTGCTTACTTAGCCTGTTACAGAACATTTGCCATATAAGCCGAACTAAGAAAAGATTTCCATACCTCTCTATTTGTTGCTTTGTTTTTTGGAATATCGCGTCTTTCGATCTCGTCTTCCACTTGTTTGCTCCATCGAAGCCTTAACCTGGCAGCTCTGTCATATGGCCCGCATTTGTAGCGGGTTTATGATCACTCATTCTTATGACATGGTCTAGCCAACGTAATCTTTGTAACTCGATACGTTTAACTATACGGATGTCGTTGTATAGCTGATAGAGCTCGTGACGTCGATATTCACCGTCAACGTAGATTGGCTTCTTGAACTTTCCAATAGTTTTAGTCTCAAACACACTAAGCACTGCCGTATCTGCTTGCGCCAGTACGCAGGTGTTATTCTTGTTCGACGAGATGTGGCTTTGCTCATAAAAAGCTTACTTCTTATTTCACAACTGTATCCTTGTCTGAAACCTCTTTTGGTACTAAACTGTTCGGAGAGGTTCTCTCCTATTTTAACTAAGGACCGGGTATCTGTTAAACACATTCTACAAATCCGAATGAGCTTTGAGGGGATACCAAATTCAGACATGACTTGGAATACTTTTGAACGTAGGGGGCTGTCGAAGGCTGTTTTATAATTGACAAAAAGGTGGTAGGTGTCGATCTGCATTTCTTGCGACTTTTCCAGGATTTGCCGCAGGGTAAATATCTGACCAATGGTGGATTTTCCAGGTCTAAAGCCGCATTGGTATAGCCCAATTATTTCATTGACCATAGGCTTTAGTCGTTCACACAATATCCCTGACACGATCTTAAAGGCAATCGGGAGTAGACTTATGCCCCTATTGTTAGAGCATACCGTCTTACCTCCTTTCTTGTGGACGGGGCACAGGATACTCAGGTTCCAATCGTCGGGTGCTCGTTCATCCTGCCAGATGGTGCTAACTAGCTGATGAATACACCTTATCAGCGCGTCGCCTCCAGTTTTGAACACCTCGGCTGGTAAGCCATCGGCTGCTGCTGGCTTATTATTCTTCAAACGATTTATTTCTGTCTTTACCTCATCTTGCATGGGCGGATACATTCAATACCATCTCTAGGGATTGGGTCTGTGGTATCTTCGTCGCCTTCGCAACTTTTGGATATAACAGTTTGGAAAAATGTTTTTTCCTTATCCTGAGCAAACTATCTGTATCAGTTACCAAATTACCTCGCTGGACTCTACAGAAGGATGTGCCTGTCCTAAAGCCATCAGTTTGATCTTTCACTCTTCGCTAAGATTTCCGGACTTCATTCTGGTTCCTGTACATCTCGATTTTTTCACACTCCCGCTTTTCTATGTCTCTCTTTTTCCTTCGGAAAATACGTTTTTCCTCTCTCCTTTTCTGCATATACCTCTCCCGTGCGATACGCTTTGCTAATGATTTTAGAGTAGCCCTATATGCGGCATTTTTTCTCTCCGGTAGCAACACGACACTCTTTGTCTTTGGTATCCAAGTATGGATTTTGCGCTGTTTGCATGTAGTGGGCATACCTTGCAAGTGCACTGATATGTTATCGGGACGAGCAGTGCTTTGATTAAGCAACTAGGCCAGTTGAGTGGAATATGCCGTGGCTATTTGTTGTGATTGCAGATTATCCGTGTCCAAATTCCGTGTTGTGTCTAATCGTGTACGTACCTTTCCTGAGAAAAGTTGGTGGTCCGAGTCTATGTTTGCTTCTCGGAACGAATGAATGTCTTCCATCTATCACAACGTGATCACCTTGATTTCTTCTTTTGTTATCCGTTGAATGTCGAGATGCTAAAATTTGGTACTGCTAAGTCTATCAGCCTCACACCATTTTCAGATATTTCACGGTGGATACTGAATTTCCCGACTTTTGGCTCAAAGATAATCTGCTTTTTGTAATTAAAATCGCCTAGAGTAATTTTAATGTCATGAGCAAGACAACGGTCGTAAGTTTCTTCTAAGCGCTCGTAAAATATGTCTTTGGTCTGTTCGTCCTTGTCATCGGTTGAAACATGAGCGCAAATTAAGCTGATGTGAAAGAATTTTGCTTTTATTTAAATTGTAGCAAGTCTTTCATTCACTGGGGTGAAGCTGGAGATTAGATGTTTTAACCTCCGACCAACTACAAATCCGTAACCAATCTCATGCTTTATGCCATGGCAGCTATAATAGAGTGCATCACATTAAGGTGTGGGTTTTATGCTTTTCCCGATCCATCGTATTTCCTGTATAGCAGCTTTGTACCTTTCAAGTACATCTGCCAATGCGTAAACCGCAGATTCTCTATGAAGAGTGCGAAAAGTGCATGTGCAGATTCGTAGATCATGGCCCTTTAAACGTTTAGTGGGGTTTGTCTTTTTTATTGTAGGGTGTTTTTCTAGCGGTGGGTTACTAACACGACGCCCAAACCCAAGTTTTTATCGTTCTTACGGGTGAACGCTCGGCACTACTTTGTTTTAAAGACGGCTCCCCAGGTGGCGCAACAGGGAGGTCAGTGTCCACTTTTTGTGATGTGACCGTTTCTGATCCTACGTCACCCGTTTAGGTAAAACTGGATTTTAACGACATTAGATATTACCCTTCTGTATGAACAATTACTGGTTATACCCTCAGCATTTATGCTAACGAGGGTATGTATATACACTTTCATACGGACAAAATGTGCCTCATCGAAATAATGGTTTTAGACACCAGGTATGTTTGGACGAAATGTGTTTCAGGCAATTTGGAGTTATTTAGCCATGTCCGCCCGTCTGTATGTCAAATTCAAAATTTGGTTTTCGTAATATTTTGTCCAAGCTTAGTTTTATCGGTCCACACCTTCCGGTACCTCCCCCACAAAAGTTCGGAAATGTTCGGAAAATTTATGCGGACGATAAATCTTAAAGGAAGTAACCGATTTGGTCTTTACTTTGCACATCGTGGAATTTCTACCAGACTTAGATGAGGTTCCAATATGGACTCAATCGGTCCACTCCTTCGGAAAAGTTCAGTTTAGGACCTGCTCTCGAATCGCTTCGATTTTTGTTGTAGCATTTTGTATTCACTTTCCCCCTACGACGGTATAAGTTTCATCAGGGGCAATTCCATACCTTCTGAGAAAATAGCCTGAATGTTAAAAAACCGTGACACCGTGATCGATTTGGTTCGTACTTTACACATCGTAAAATATCTACCAGATATAGATCAGGTTCGAATATGGACTTTATTTGTCTACTCTTTCGGGTACCTCCCACACGAAATTTTGGATAAATTCACTTTAAGACCTGCTCTGGAATCACTTTGATTTTTGTTGAAGCAACTTGCATTTGCTGCCTCAATTACGACAGTAAAAGTTTTTTCAGGGGCAAGTCCATACTTCTTGAGAAAACAGCCCGAAAGTTGTAAAAAAACCCCTATGGTACCATATGTATGTAGTGGCTGGAGGGCTCGAACCGAATACTGCGTTCGTCCACAGTTTGGATATTGTAATATTTTTCGAATATTATATGAAATTCGAAGGTGGTACTTATAGGTCCACTCTTTCCAGTGCCTCCCCCACAAAAGTTCGAAAATATTCGCTAAAATGGTACGCGCGATGTCTTATAGACGTAGCAACCGATTTGGATCTCTAAATATTGTCGAAACTTTGTTTATGTTCAAATTTGGGCCATATCTGTCCAATCCTTGTGGTACCAACTACACAAATGTTCAACATTTTTGTTTGGTTCGAGGATCCTTTAGACATTTTTACCGAAGGTTTTCCTAGTGTCGCTGTTTACAGCAATATTATGTTTTTTTCTAGGCTAGTGTGATAAAAAATCCCTATCTATTGATATCCCCGCAAATTTATGAGCTTTAATCCTATCCATACTTTTGTCGGTGCACACGCCCAAAATTTTGAAAACGCCCCTAATAAATTTTTTTTGGGAAAAAAATCCACACATGCTGAAAAATCCACATAGGCTGAGGGTATATCTCTGTCGGCAAAGCCGACTGATACTTTTTTACTTGTTTATTTCAATTTCTATAATTTGAAATTATCTATTTATACCCTACACCATAGTGCGGGGGTATATTAAGTTTGTTTTTCCGTTTGTAAAGCATCGAAATAATCATTTTCGACCCTATAAAGTATATCACGAATATTGTCAATTATTTCATATTCCATTTCAGAAAAAATGGATAATTTTTTTTCGCGCTACATCAACGATTTTTGATATGTAGGTTAAGAAAAAAATTCCCAGTACGAATCTGGTCGCGAGCCAATTTTCGGTTGTTGCGGACAAAAGTTTTGGCGCTTTTATTTCGCTTTTTAAGAAAGAAAATATTATAAAAACGCTAAATATTTTAATGAGCACAATTGTTACAAAAAAGGTCTCTCGAAGTGACTTCAGCGAGTAGATTGCATAATACCTGCAAAATGTTACACAGAATTCGCAGAGTGTACAAAAAATTTAAAAATTATTGAATATAAGTCAATTTTTTCAAAATTAAGGCCCATTTAGTGGTCATAAAATTACATAAAAATTTGCTGTGGATCAAAACTTTACGGCGAATCAAATGAGACTACAATCATAGAGATTGGTGTTATAGTTTCGATGTTACCGCCAAAATAAGCACATATTTTGGTCAAAAAAAAAATATTTTTTGTTTGAAGAAATATTTTTCACATGCATTATGTAGTAGAAAATATTGTAAAAATCTATAGGAATACTTCCTTCATTTTGCTTAAATCTCCCAATAAAATAGACGGATTTTGCTTTATTGACATTCATATTAAAGCTTTCCCATTAGGGAAGGAAATTGGGTTGATGAGGATATATCTCATAGCTTCTGAAAAGGAAATACAGGTCAAATAACCCATTTTAATTTATATGCATTTTAAAATACGTGTAAATCGCGTAATTATCAAAATCATTTTGTCCGCATGTGATTTTCAGCAAGACCATATCTTTTAATTTGTATATATTTTTCAAAATTTAATTTGAAGGCTAAGATGTAGCATCGGTTGCATCTTAGCATTAAAAACCCTATAAAATATGGCTAATTTGCGCAAAGTGCATACAATTTTTGTCCGCATCCGATTTCAGTGTCCACCATGAAAATCTACATCGATATATATCTATTTCAAGGCGATCAATCAAGAACCGTGGATGTAGCATCACACACTATTTTTTGGGATAAAATCAATGTAGCTTTCTTATCAGTGAAGTTTTCAAATGTCTGTTTCCGCTAAAACGAAGATGCTGCGCTAGTTTTTTCATTGCAGTGGAAACGATCCGCAGAAAACGCAATAAAATACGCGATATTTTCAAAACCAATTTTAGGCGAATTTCATACTTTGGAATTTCACGTAACTCGCGTTTTAGTGGATGGATTTTCACGAGGAATGATTTATTGGATCCGGAACGTAAAGAGACGTAAAAGAGACAATGGCAAATATTAGACCCGAAAAATACAATTTTTAGAAAAATGTTCGCACAAAATTTCCGCTTTTGGATGCAGATTTCTATGAACCTGTGCAGACTACATTCACAATATACGTATCAAATAACTCAGAATCGCAAGTATTACAATCCTATATATGATTTTTTGAAAAACCTACTTGCGGAATGAAATTAGAAGACAATTTCAAAAAACACTGTAAATCTGGCTTCAAAATGTCAGCATCATTTAATGGTAGAAGCAGTTCATATTTTGAAAAGTAATACATTAGTGAGATGATCCTTATTTAGTTCTCTTCTACTTTTACTTTGACAGGAAAATCGAGAGAAGTGTGGTTTACTCACAAAAACAAAAAAAGACATGTTGGCTTCAACCCATTTTTACCAATTTTTAAACATAAATATAGCCACAGCTTCGACGCAAATTATCTTTTAAGGCCAATATTGTTTGCCACGTCCAAAAACATTTCATTTTATCCAAAAATGTTTAATTTGTATAATATACAATCACAAGTCGTGTGTTCTAAAAGGATAAATCTTGGCTTCAGCTATGTTAAATTTTCAAAAATATTGGTGATATATATTCTTGATCAGAGTAAAATTCTACAAAAATGGAGAAAGGACGCTGAAATTTTGGGAAGATGCGTCTTTTGTTTGCAGGCAGGTCAAGTTCGATGATGAGTTATATCGGTCCACGTTTTGGTATAGCCCCCATATAACGGTACCGCCCGATTTCAGGTATTGTGAGGATTTTAGCTACAATTAATAACCGAACTAGCTGTAATTTGACATTTGAGGTTCTCAGTGGCCACGAAACTTCTCCGTAAATATAGTAGTGTTGGGCAATCTCGTTCGTTGAGCGCATCGATCTTTTACATTACGTTCACCAAAAAGATCCGGATCTTTCATTTCGTTCTTTGGCTCTTTTTCGTTCAATAAAACATTTCAGTCTTATCAGTCTTAAAAATAAGCCAAAATGTTTCTTTCCATTCAATATAGAAAAACAAATTTTTATTTGAATATAATTTCGATATATTTTTAATTTATACCTATAAATTAAAAAAAAAACACTACATTCGACACACAAGATATTTATTTTTTAATTCACCAACGCGTAATGATGTTAACAAGAAAACAAGTAGGAAAAGCTTTAAGTTCGATCGGGCCGAACTTTTTATACCCTCCACCACAAATTCCAGCCATTTCGGTGGATTAATGTGGCCACAACCTTTAAAATACAGAAAATCAGAAGGTACCGTTCTATGGGGGCTATATGATGGCGTGGACCTATACCTACACATTTCTGGGGGAACCTTGTATACCCCCAACGAAGACTAAATACCAAATTTCAGCCATCTCGGTGTGATAATGATCGGGAGATATCGTCCTATGGGGGCTATATCAAAACGTGGACCTATATAAAAATTTTATGGTAGAAATGTTTCTTAGTCTCTGGAAACACAAAATACAAAGTTACAACCGATTCTGTTGTCAAATGGGACTAATGCATTCAAAATATATTAAAATGACGCGTACTGGGGCGTTATATGAGGGCTATACCAAAACGTGGACCTATATAAACCAACTTTGGTAGGAATGTTTTTTGGCCTCTGGAAACACAAAATACCAAATTACAACTAATTCGGTAGTAAAATGGGACAAATATCTTAAAAATTCCGTTAAACGAAGCGTCACGCGTCATTTTGTATGGGGGCTATACGAAAGCGTGGACCTACATAGCCCGCTTTCAATACCAAAAGTCCTACGTACATATAAAAGATTTTCCCAAAATTTCATCCACCTACGTCAATCCGTTCGGACGCTAGAGTGATTTCTACAGACGGACGGACATGGCTATATCGATGTAGAACTGGACGCTGATCAAGAATATATATATATAGTTTATGAGGTCTACAATGAGTAGTTACAAACGGAATGACAAACTTAATATACCCCCATCCTATGGTGGAGGGTATAAAAAACGAAATGTTTTCATCGTAAGGGATAGATTGAGAGAAAATGAACACACGTTCAACTTAAAAACTAGAAAAATAAGAGCTTTAAGAACGAGAACAGTAAAAAGAACGAGATAAGCAAAAAAGAACGAGCGGAGCCAACTGTACGAGTTGATGCAGCTCAAAATTTAAACGTACGATATAGTAGAACGACACAACTCTAAAACCATATGCATTTGTTTTTCTTGCTTGCTTGTGTGTGCAAATGTGTGCAAAACTAATGGTGGTGGTTTTGTAAGCAGCAAAGTCTTGGCCATCAGCGATCTAAATGAACGATATAAACGAATGAGCTGGATACGGATCCGTTCGTTCTTTCCACGGAGTCGTTCCTTTGAGCCGGTTCGTTCATGAACGACACAATCCTACAATATAGGTTATTGTTTTGGTAAAGCCCCATATAACGGTACCTACGAAACTTCTCCACCATAAACTTCAATATAGGTCATTGTTTTTCTAAAGCCCCATATAGTGGTACCATCCGATTTTCGGTATTTCGAGGATTTCAGGACAATTTTAACCGAACTAGCTGTAATTTGACATTTGAGGTTCTCAGTGGCCAAACACTTCACCAAAAAACGTCAACATAGTTCCATGTTTTGGTATAGCCCCCATATAACGGACATCCCGATTTTCGATATTTTGAGGACTTTATCTACAATTTTTAACAAAACTAGCTATAATTTGACATTTGAGGTTCTGTGGTCACGAAGCTTCTTCACTAAAAATCGTCAACATAGGACCATGTTTTGGTGTAGCTCCAATATAACGGTACCTCCCAATTTTCGGTATTTTTAGGGTTTTAGCTAAATTTTTTAACCGAACGAGCTGTAATTTGACCTTTGAGGTTCTCTGTGGTCACGAAACTTCTCTGACAAAAATCGATCTAGTTACATTTGAATTTGCGGTGGTCACGAAACTTCTTCACTAAAAATGGTCAACATAAGTCCATGTTATGGTATAGCTCCCATATAACGGTACCTCTCAATTTTATTAAAGACTATTTTACTTGTTCAGCTTTATGTTTAATTAATTAAGTAAATACATATATATTTTTCAAATAAATATTATTTACCACATTAAATGAAGAGTGCTCCCTAGGGTTATGACTTTTTTACAACCTCATATCCCTGTATCATAGCGTGATGAGTTTTGCCATAAGATTACATAAAATCATAATTATAAGGTGATTCGCTGAAAAACCTCACGCACAAAATGATTTTAAAATTTGAATTTATCAAAATTATGGACAATTTTTTGAAGTCGTTGTAAGCAGATATACAATTAAAAATAAACTTTAGAGCCACATGAGATAATTAAACTGACATTACATTTACTTCTCACTAATTTTCTTCAATTCTGAGAATCGTAAAAATGTCGTAAACGCTTTTATTTAAAGATATAATTTTTTAGAAAAAAACAAAAAATTTAAAATTTTTTCAAAGTGGTTTGTGCATGACCTTTTATAATATTTGAATGAAATAAACATTATTATAGTTATTAGTAGGCTTATATTTATTCGTTCGTGCAACAAAAAATAATTTTTGAAAAAAAAAATTTTTTTCATTTCATACATTTTTTCAAAAAAATATATTTTTAAAATCGATTTGTGCGTGAAATTTTTTTATAATTCAATGGAATAAACGATAGCGTAGTGATTATTAGGCAAATGTTCATTCATCCCTGCTACAGAAAATCATTTTTGAGAAAAAAATGTCAAAAAGTCATAACCCTAATGCTCCCACAGTGCAAAGATTAGTTTGTGGCTAACCTCAAACACAAATATTGCTCAATCTTTAAAAATAACTTTCACTTCCATGTCATTCCATTGTTTGTGTTGCTTAGTTTTTTTGTCAGTTGTATTTAACTTTTGTTCTAATATATATCTTCCACATATGTAGTTTGTTCTATACCACCGTAACTTAGCTAAACTTTTGCTTAGGAATTTGGGGAATTCCTTGTTTTTAAGCTTTCTCGTCTCTCTTCTAATAACAATAATCATAAATATAAATCACAAATCCATGTGGGTTTTCTGGTTTTGGTTTATTTTTATTGGATTTGTGGGATTTAATTGTGTGAAATATTGTTTTACTCCTCCTTTGGTTCGTGTAGTTGGCACAAAGCCTACCCTGCTGTGTTGGGCTTTTGTGGTCATTATTTTTTGTCTTCTTCCTTTTTGCAAAGAAGCGTGAAAGTTTAAGAACAAGATAATAGTTGACATTTCGTAACCAGAAAAAAAATCCCAAAATATTTAATTTGATGAATTATAATACCAAAAAATGTTTTCAAGTGGAAAAAGATATATCATCCATCAGTACACCTTTGTAAGGGAAGAAAACTAAGCCTTATCCAAGCATTTGATGTGGAAGTTGAAGTGTGTAAATACTAAGTCATTAATAACCACACACTGCCGTCATTAGACTATTACGACTATTCACTTTTTGTGCATTTATTGTTTTTCTATGGAAATTTTTAATTGTTTTGATGATTCTTTAACGAAAATTATAAAATAAAGAACTTTTTCGGACTGCACAAAATTCAATGTTTCTTTTGCAATTTTTATGCTCATTGTGTATTTGTATACCTCAGCCATTTTATATCGACCTTAGTCCTTATTATATATGAGGAATGTTTTTATCAAACATTTACATATTTTTTTTGAAGCTGCAGTGCTGCTCTAAATATTTCCAACTGCAGTGACTAGTTCATATTTTATATAGTTCTGAGGTATTTTGTCGATTTGAAATGCAAATATTTGTAGATTGATTGCTTATTTAAAAATTAAGTTGCAACAATTGCACTTATTTTACAAAAATATACAAAACAAGGCTTAAACACATTGTTGGTTCTGCTCAAAACATTTGCAACTGAGAAAATTTGATTCAAAATCTTAGGAAATTATTTTTGTTTTGATAATATAGTGTGACTAACTAAATAACTAAATAAATTGATATATCCTTTGGAATCCTGTGATCTAACGATAATTGTTAAATACCAAGGTTTTATTCGATATTTAATGGTGTAGAGTCCAGATTAGAGTCCCTAAACCTCCTATATGAATTTAGATTACTTAAGCTGATCGGGTTCGATAAGAACTAAATCATATTTACAAAAAATTACTAGTTTTACGTGGTTATATATACGTTTAGAGGCGGTACTATGCCACAGCACTCTGATATACGACATTTCTGGTATGAACATGGTGCGATTTTGACATGTTATCTGTCCGGTTAGCTCTTGGATCTGATAAATATCTCGATCTCATGCATCCAGTACCATTTATGTCCATAAAAATACCTCCAGGGCAATATAAAAAACCTTCTACATTTTGGGTCAACCTTTTTGTATGTGCGGTTCTCAAACACATTTTTTAATTACCGACAAAAATCGGTAACATTAAAAATAACATCAAAATTGTGAATGAAAAGTTCAAATAAAAGCTGACAACACTGTTGCTATCGGTAGAAATATTCGACTTCTTTTAATTGCTCGCTATCTTCCACTACTACAACAATAATACCACACATTTTTTTCAAAATTTCTATGAAAAAAATCATTTTTCCTGGAAATAACTGTTTTCCCAAAATGTGCTTATTTTGGTATACCGTTATCCTTGAAATGTAACGGAAAGGTTTTTTATAGATTTATCGGTGTCAAGTCTTATTGTAACATCTGTTGAGCGACATTATACCATTTTCTTTGTATCATACGACGTGTTTTGACTTTTTTACTATAAGTCTGTAACAAAAGCGCGATTTTCCCAAAAAAAGTGGACTTACGACCTTTTCGTGCGTAGCAGACAATATGAGTGTTTTTGTTGGTTTTACCTGAAAAAGTGGAAGTTTAACTTCTAAAATGACCGATATCGATCTTCTTTTTATGTTACCTCCCCCACAAGAGTTTAACAATTGTGTCGATATGTCCGTAGATGAAAGTTTTAATTCACATGGGCTGAGGGTATATCTCTGTCGGCAAAACCGACTGATACTTTTTTACTTGTTGAATATTGAATACAAATATGAGTTGACGGTAAATATACTGACATCCCAGCAAAATGTTCGATGCCAAAGATGCTATTCAAGAATGAGTGCAAGTGAAATGGAATGCCATTTTTTAGCATCTTCACCCATTCTTTTTACAAGAGCTTGACCCCCAAAAGATGCAATTCATTTTCAGATCCTAAGCATGCCATCTTCGCTAACTCGGTGGAATATCATCTTCAACAATTCTTTGGCATGGCATCTGTACCAATCCTTTGGCATGTCATCTTAACCGATTCCCTAGAATAGCATTTTCACTAATCTTTGGCATGTAATTTTCAGCAACCCTTTGGCAAGAAATTTTCACGTCTTGTTCGGAAAAAGGAAAATGCTGTATTGAAATACGATTTTCATGATTTATGTATTAATTCACAGAATTTATGAAATAACTATAATTTAATTATCATCAACAAGTATACATCCACAATTGCAGTTTGTTGTTGTAACAGTAGTTTATATGTTTGTATGTTCATTTTTCTGCTTAATCTGACTCGGGGTCTATCAGTTCTAAGAATGTGGCTATTTCGATGGTTTGAAACCATACTTACCCTTAAGTTTGTTAGTAGGTTTGATAAGGCAGTTAAAAAGGTCGTGCGGGTCTGTGCTGCATGCTGGGCAGATGTTTTGCACGGTGTCATCAATCCTTGTCCTATTGGAATTTAGACGGCTGCACCATCCCGAGCGCATTGAACCAAAACTACTCTGCTTTGTCCTGACAGCTGACGCTCTTCAGCTGCTATAGATGGTGGATGTTTTCCGAGGACCGCATTCACACGATAGTTGTTTATTGCATCTGCGACAGCATTCATGTAAATGCTACTTAAACCTGTTTAATAGGCTTGTTGATCTATGGGTTATCTCTTGTAACGTTGGACTTCTCTTTCTACATTATAAAGATCCCCCTGGCCTACCACCACCGTGACATTCAACTCTATTCTCAACTCTGCTGCCCAGGTGGTGAACAGAGTGGCCATAGATTTATTGGATGAAATTTGTATACTCCTCGCGTGGAAAAAGTGGTAAGATCAGAAAAAAGGAGTTCAGCCATTCACAAATGTCATCAGGGAAGGTACCTGACGCCAAGATCGTACAATCATCAGCATACGTTACGATCTCAATGCCGTCTGCAGCGGTTGGAATTCACGAGAGGTATAGGTTAGACAGTCCCGACAATATCACCGCACCATGGACAACTCCATGTTTCACTCTACGGTTCTACGTACGACTGGCGTCCACACATATAATTTATTATCCAACGTTTCAAACTTGGCGTAGTCTGCTCGATGACCTCAAACAGTGTGGAGTGCTTGACAGTATCAAAGGGTTTTGATAAAACAAGCGCCACTATCACCGTTCTAACGCACGGCTTACTCTGATTGAGTCCTCGACTAATATGTGTGGAGATGGCGTGCAGCACAGTTGTTGTGCTGCTTACGAATCCATGCTGATGATCGGCAACTTGATAGCTATTCCTGATACTGGGGAGGACTAAGGTCTCAAGGGTCTTTGATACCGGCGACAAAAGCGAAATCGGTCTGTACGATTCACCTTGGCTGGCATCCTTGCCAGGCTTGGTTACTTTCCAGACTTCGGGAACGATGTGTTTGGCAAGCGACAGGTTGAACTCGATACTCGACACCCGGCACATCCAGCTGTTGTAGTTTTACTTCCTCCGCAAGAGATTTTGATTCATCTTACAAAAGGTTTCTTAACTTCCCATCACCTGTGCAGATTTCGACATGGACTTTTCGTGAATTTTATTTTACAACATTTTGGAAATGTATACTCTTTTATTTTGTAGGGATCTACAAATCGACTTGCAGAGCAGGGTTCTCTAGAGCAGGCAAGGACACTTTTATAATACCAAAGAGTGCAGTCCGACTCTATTTTTAGCTCAATGATAATAAATAATAAATCTTACAAAGCTTCAGACGTATTTAGATAAGTAAAAGTGTATAAATAAATAAAAACACAAAATTCAGCTCTGTTGGATCGATGAAATGAGTTCAAATGCTGAGGAAAAGATCGGATCTTTCACGACTTCCTTTGAATGATTTCAAATGCTGATGAAAAGATCGGATCTTTCACGACTTCATTTGAACCAATGCAAAACATCCAGTGAAATCATGACATCTAATGGAACCACTTCCTTAAAATTTTGCTGGGATCGAATGAACCGCAAGCTGTAGCGGCTGTACAGTGGTAATTTCATGCATATGAATGACGACGCCCTCTACAAAAACATGTGGAAACGAGTCTTATGAAGGGGGAAGCCAAGACACGGATGACAAAAAATCAATGTAAAAGATTGTGCGGTTGGATATCTGGTCACCTTCGACAGTAAGTCCAATCTTAATAGTATCTTTCTAGGATGTTGGAAAATGTTTTTCTTAGTTTAGATTATCTCTTTATTTTCGTTACGTGCTTTGCTTCATTCCAATTCATTTATCAAAGACAAACAAACATAATTTCCAATTTCGTTTCTTTGCCAAAAAATTGTGTGAAGCTTAAGAGAAAACAAATTCAAGGAAAGCCCTTATAACAGAATAGAATCAAATCTCATATTTGCATTTCAAAATTGCTGACCAATCCAAAGTAGAAAACAAAAAAACGTTGGTGCCAATCACAATGCCACGCAGAACACACAACACTTGTAAAAATATTTCCAAAAGGGAAGGTGGGTGGAGATGTCGCCTAAGATTAACCCAATATTTTCCGAAAAAAAACTTTTTTTTTTCAACAAAATGCATCTGGAGACTATAAAAACAAAGAAGACATCATCATCAATAACAACAAAACCAGGCGTAGTAGTGAAACAACGGCACAGAAAATTTCTGCCTCTGCGGATGGGTAACAATCCAATATCGAAAACAACAAACGAATGAATGAATGGTCCTGCATTCCACAAAACATTACACAGAGGTCGGACGTCATCATTCATCAATGGTGCATTGTTTTTAGTTGGATATTCGTTTGGCTTTGTCATTTTGGATTTGATGCAGAACAAAACAAGAAAAAATGAAGAGAAAAAAACGCACACATCCCAAGGATCCTAACAAAGTTTGCATAATTGATGACCAAATATAGACAGGAGAGAGATACTGAAATGTGTTTTGTTTCCAAATGTGAATTCTCCTGTTCGCTCTATTGGGGGTGCAATCCAAACAAACAATGGATCACAAATGTATTCCTTTTGCACACCGTGATACCATCTACACTTGTCCAATGACAAATATAAAAACCAAACATAAATTCCAGTCAAAAGCCCAGCGGGCAGTTACAAATTCCAACAGCTTTCAAAGGTCGATGATGACTTACATTGTGGCAAAATGCGTTTTGTTACGAAAGCTAGGATAACCAAGGGAAACATGGCATCTGAAGGAGGGGAAGGAGGAAATCTTCAACTTAGTCATGGGAGGGATGGGTGGCGGCTATGCAACTATCACATACGGCCAGCAAAAATTTACATATGACACATATCAAATGTCGAAAACATAAAACCCTTAGGCAAGCCTAAAGGAGAAGCCCTGAAAAAATCCTGCCTCCCACACCACCAATATATCACAAATCACTTAAAGAAGGCTCTGCATAAGGCTAGAAAAGAAAAATGTTAAATAAAAGCGTGGAGTGCCGCAGTAAAAGAAAATACTAAAAGTTAGATACGTATGGTGGAAAATTGAGATGGCACTGGAGGAAGTGATTGATTTTTAAGTCTCAAGGAAAAAACAAAAATAATTCGTAAACAATGACATACATCGTTACGTAGCAAACACTCAACCAAGCGAACAACCATCATCCTCATCATCAACAGCATCAGCCTTGGCATTATGAGCCTCATCATTTTCCCTGAATGTCTGGTTGTCAGAATATTGAAGGATATCTTAATGTAGAGAGGCAACATAAAGGATAACAACAGTGTATTGTGTACATGTGTGTGCAGGGGAAAATTTTTGGAGCTTTGCTCTTTTTTTTTTGCTTTTTGCACTCAAGCTTAAAACACTCTGATGAAGATGATGTGTTTTCTATCATCTTCTGAGAGAGATGATGCCTGCCTGCCGATAACTGTGATGAGTAACATGTGCAGGAAATTACACATGAATAAGATTGATTGCCATTTGAAATAAACAAAAAAACCGAAACAAAACAAAGCATATGAAGATTGAATTTTAAGGATTTTTTTAGATTTTGGCAGGAACAATCAAAAATTGTGGCAATTTTTGTTTGTTAATGTTACAGCAAACGTGAGTAATTTTCATATACGCAAATAAAGGGAAGGGGTTTCAGAGATGGGAACAATAGGTAATGTAAAAAAATAATAATCAATTGGATCCTTAAAAGCCTTGGAGGTTGGTTTCTGAGTTCTTGTCAACCATGTTAAACGTATCCGCGCCTTGATTCATAATAAGATTTTTCCAGACCAAAATTTAAATTTTTACTACCAACGATTTTGTAATTTACGAGGGCTACTATAAAAGTTCCCGGCCTAATGATGGAAATGCGAATATTTTTCTTCAAAAGTGTTTTTTTGTTTTTTGTTATCGTCTAAAATATGCCACGGTGCGCCTTAACCAAAATTAAATGGAAGGAGCTTACACCTTGGAAGTTTTTGCGAATTCTGAAACTGCAATGTTCATAGATGAGAAAAATAAAACAAGTATCAGTCGACATTGCCGACCGAGATATACCCTAGCCTTATTTTTTTCCAAAAAAACTTACGTATATAGGGGGGTTTTCAAAACAATATGGATAGGATTAAAGCGCAAAAATTTGAGAGGATATCGATAGATAGGGTTTCTTGAAACTGAGTTTTGTCGAATATTTAGAGTACCATTTTAGCGAATATTTTCGAACTTTTTGGGGGAGGTATCGGAAGGTCCACTCCTTCCCCCTTCGAATTTCATCTAATATTCGAAGAAATATTACGATTTCCAAAGTGTGGACGAACACAGTATTCGGTTCGAGCTCTCCAGTCACTACATATGGTACCATAGGGGGTTTTTACAACTTTCGGGCTTTTTTTCAAGAAGTATGGAGTTGCCCTTGAAAAAACTATTATTGTCGGAATTGAAACAGAGAATGCAAGTTGCTTCAACAAAAATCAAAGTGATCCGAGAGCAGGTCTTAAAGTAAATTTATCCAAAAATATGTGTGGGAGGTACCCGACGGAGTGGACAAATATAGTCCATGTTCGAACCTGACCTATAACAGGTAGATATATTAGGATGTGTATAGTATGGATCAAATCTGTCACTCCCATCAAGAGTTATCGTACGCACAATTTTTCCGAACATTTTTGAACTTGTCCTTTTGAACTTTTGAACTTTCAGGCTATTTTCTCAGGAAGTAGCGTTTTGCCCCTGATGAAGGGGCCCTAAACTGAACATTTCCTAAATTTTGTGTGGGAGGTACCGGAAGGAGTGGACCGATTGAGTCCATATTGAAACCTTATCTAAGTCAAGTGCACATTACATGATGTGCAAAGTATGGACCAAATCGGTTGCTCCCTTCAAGAGTTATCCTGCGCAAAAATTTTCTGAACATTTTCGAACTTTTGTGGGGGAGGTATTTGGACAAAATATTACGATAGCCAAATTTTGGACCAAATCGGCTCATCCGTTTAAGAGTTATCGTGCGCATCAGCCAGCCAGACACACGGACGGACATTGCTAAATGAACTCCAAATTGTCTGAAACACATTTCGTCCAAACATATTTGGGGTCTAAAACTATTATTTCGATGAGGCGAATTTTCTGAAACACATTTCGTCCAAACATACTTGGGGTCTAAAACCATTATTTTGATGAGGCACATTTTGCCCGTATGAATGTACATATACTCTCGTTAGCATAAATGCTGAGGGTATAAAAACAATTGTGAAAGGTGCCCCACCGAGCGTATGGTGGCGTTCATTTCCTGTGTTCTTGTCAACCATGTTAAACGTGTCCACACAGTGATTCATAATTCGATTTTCCAGACCAAAACTTCAATTTTTACCCCAACCGATTTTGTAATATAGGAGGGCGAATATTTTTTTTTTGTTATCGTCTAAAATATGGGTTTTGAACGCTTCAACATCATATTCTGGCTCGGAAAATCGTTGACCTCGCATTTTTCTTGATGCAAGTAAGGGCATAATAAAAGTCATTGGGTGCCAAGTCAGAGCTATACGTCGAATGGCCTATCAATTCCAAGGTATGATCGGTCTAAATAGCGTTGGTTTGAATCGATGTGTTGGAAAATTGTCATAATGCACAATGAATGGTGTTCTCTTGTTCGTTTTTCGAATTTCTTCGAATACTTCAGGCAAACAGATTGTGGTGTACCACGGTCCTACGTTGCTCAAGCAGATTAGTTACCACATGTTTTGTTCAGAGAAACAGGCGACCATTTGGTTCGAAGTGCTTCTTCCAAGAACATATTTAGTTTGATTTGGTTAGTCTTCGGTCGATTTTTGTTTCATTTCAGGCTCATAAGAATATAATAATGATTCGTCACATGTGATAGTCTTATAAACGTCTTTTGAAGCACAGCGATCATATATTTTTAGCCTTTTCTATCGATTGTCAAATTGTGCTGGATCCAACGAGAACAAACCTTTTTACGGTATGATGGTGGAAGAAATGCCCAACGATAGCTTTATCTCACGGCATGTCACATGGTGATCATGCATTATTAATTCACGCGCAGCATTAATGTTTTCTGGCACAACGGTAGTTTTTGGACGACCTGCCTGACCTTCATCTTTGAGCGAATAATTTAAATTTTTATTTTATTAAATTAAATCATTAAATAATTAAAATAGTTTTCACATCGCTACAGACTGGTACTTTATCGCCATACAAATATTTAATTTCATCTACCCGTCATAATCCACGTCGCACAATGGTTCAGGAATCGATTTTCCTGGCCAACAATCAAAATTTTGTTTTGTGAAAGATATTTCATTTCTATATGGGATTCGATAGTAAACATACTGAAACTAAGGAAACCAAAAAAAAATAGGCCCAAATATTGGAAGGTGTGGACGTGGCGTGCCCCTAAAGACGAGCATTTTCCCCATTTTTGGGAAAAACGTAATTTTTGCACATTTCTGGAGAAAGACGAAGCTATTTCTCTGAAACTATATGTAAGGTAGGTAGGATTGTGGCCTTTAAAAGTCGTTTTAGTAAACTACCGTAGCGTTTACACAACATGATCTTTTTTATTTTTCCGCTGGTACTAACTTTTATGAAATTCCAAATTTAGTGGATTAGAACTTTTGTGGAACAACATGGAACGAAGTTCTGTTTTCACAGAAAGATGCCCGAAAGTCTCCTCTTGCAGCCCATATTTACTTTTGTACCCGTCCCGTTCCGTCCGTTTAACACTTTTTTCAATTTATTAAAATTACATGTGTAAAAATATGTGCTTTTCTATACTGTTTCCATATGAATTACAGTTTTTTGACACAAATTACAACTTTTTTGAGTATATGCGTTTTTATACGAGTTATATAAGTTTTATTAAAACCAAAGGAGAAATTTTTTAATTTTTAAAAAAATTTAAATTTTTTTTTACAAATTTTAAAATTTTTTTTCGACATTTTTTCGAATTTTTTTTTAGTTTTTTTTTTTGGTAATTATTTTGTTTATTTGTTGGTGTTTGACCATCTTTAATACATAGGAAGATATAAAAACCACAAAAACACTCATATTTTGATGAAAAATAGTTAAAAAACACAAAAGTTTAATTTTGACCTTGAATTTCTCTGCAACTACCAAACCGAACTTGACCGCTTGAAATTCGTCTGAAAGCTGATTGTGTTATCTGTCTAACAAATAAAGAATTATGAATGTATCTCTATCCGATCAAAAGTTACAGAATTTTGACCAGTAAAAAACGATTCTGAACCACTGTGCGTCGATAGTTTTGAAAAATTATCGCACGAAATTGTTCACGAAATCCATATTCTTGCAAATTGATTTTTCCAAGGCACTGTAACAACGCAACACACGTTTACTTTAAAATATGTCAAACTTTGCAATGGAAATGTCAAATGGCGCCCTCGTAAGACCGTGCGCTAAAACTATCCAGTATAGATGTGCTTCATATTGCCTGTTGTATCCATATTATGGTGTGATCGCCAATAGCCTATGGTCAATGAAGTAGTTAGACCATATGAATGTAACATCACGAAGGCCGGTTCTATGAACCTTATGGATTCGTCACGTAAACAATTATGTTTTGGTGTTCGATAGGAATAATGTTGCTATCTGCTGCTCCAAAATATCTGACATGTGGTATGTAACGCCGATGAATAGTTGTACCCCGCGTTGTATGCCAGATAGTAGAGGGAATAAACGTCTTGTGTTAGGTAACTTCAATGCTCATGGGCATTCCATCCAAGGCAATGACAGAGGGGTACAGCGGAATCCGAGCCAATTTATAGCACCACTTTTTGCACGGTGAACAAGGATAAGAGCTCCACAAAACTACAGCACAATTGTGGACCCGGTCTGATAAATGGAGTTTCCTGGAAACCCGTTATTTCTCTCAGACCACTTTTCTATTATCATTCAATTGGGTGTATCCTCATGACACCGTTCGTCTTCTTGAGGAGGCGAAGATTTTACCGGCGAATCAATACAACGAGATGTTGTCGATGCAGTACCTGCTTGGGTGTTTTTGCCGTGAGTATCCGTGCCACAATGATAAACTAGAGAGAGTGACAACACTGACACTGGTCCACACTGATCTAGTTGGGTGGCATAGGGGTTGGGCTCTCTGGTATGTACAAAGCTGATATTATCTCCTTACAGGAAGTGCGATGAAATAGGGCAGACGTAAAGATCACAAACGATTACACACTTTATTATAGCCGCCGTGAAAAGAAAACAAACCCTTCCGGTACATACCAAGGATACGGGTATACCAAAATAAGCAAATTTTGGGAAAACAGTAATTACCAGGAAAAATGGAATTACTCATAGACATTTTCTTAAAAATGTGTGGTATTGTTTTTGGGGTAGTGGGACCGTGTACATTTATTCTTGAGCTCGAGTCGTCATACAATTGGGGAAGATTTCTTTGCTTCAATGCAAAGAACTAAGACAACTGATGCGTCCAAGTGGCGTTGGACGAAACTAGTATTCTCTGCCCAACCCTAAAGTAAATTAATTTTAACTACATCCACTTTAAAAACTTTTTGTTTTTAAAATTTGAAAACAGCAAAACTGTGATTCAGCTGGGCTTACTTTAAAAATAAAAAGTAAACACACATCACAACTAAACTGCCAAAGTGAATCTTGAGAAAAAATTTTAAAAGAAATTTGACCATGGTGATTTTGACCTTGCAGATGAAGTTTGATGGATTATATGTGTTCACAATTTTTGTTCTTTAAGACAATAGCTTCAATTTTGCCTCTGAGATAAATTCAAATTTCCTAACGGTTTGAAAGATACAGTCTTTACTAAATGACTTTTTTACATCAAATCCTCAATCCTTTGGAGGCCTTTAACCGCGAAAGTTCATGAGATGCGAAAAAACGGCGAGACACGTGTCCTCTCTTTTTTGGTCTTTTATCACGCTGCGGTGTCAGAATATGGTTAATAATTTTCGAGCTGCACAGTGTTAGCTATGTAATTTAAAGACACATTCCTAATATTTGAATACTCAAATTGAGACAACGTGTATTAAGTTGCATCCACAGTAAATGCCCACTAAACGTATACACTAAAGTTGTTCCCCTTTTCTTTAAGATTAATTTCTTTGTACTAATTTGGCATAACTCTTAAAATTGCTCTAAGGGGAAATTACTTGGAAATCGAAATGAGTCTAGTCTTGCATTGAAGCAATATGATTTTTCTTGTTCTTTCATTTCATATTGGACATACTCTACAGTTAGAAAGAAGTCTTTGGTATTTCCTTGCGGCAAGCTGTTTGTGTGTGCGAAAGTGTAGAGATTGTGTTTTCATTTGATTTCTTTTTTGTTCTCCTCTTTCATTTGTATGTTCTTCTCTTTCATTTCCTATTTCCTTGGAATAGAATCCGACTGAATTCAACAAATGAAATGTCTATATGAAAAAGTATCAGTGTACAAAAACAACTACTGCATCCATACACACTGAAGCTGGTGGTGAAAAACAATACAAACAACAATGCTGACAAACAGACAGACAATTGTTTTTGTTGTATTTTCATTTTGCCAAACGCTGATTGTATTTCCTTCCGTTTTGTTTTCAAACTCCAAGACACTTGACGTGTAGCTAGGAAAAAAAGAAAATGAAATGTTGAAGGTGTACTTTGACAGTACATGTGTTGGTGTGTGTGTGAATTATATGCAGTGTGTGTGGAATGTGTCAATAGCAGTGTCTTCTTACGCGTATGTCTATTGAAGACCCTACAGAATGAAGTCCCAAAAATCTAATAAAGAGTGACATATCAACCTGAGACTTTGCTACAGATATATCATTCGTATATATAAGCAAGGTAACTAATAGATACCGATAGAAATTTTATGAAACGAAGATTCTTCAAATGTGTTTGCATCTAAAATTATGGAAGATGTGAAAGGTATTTCAGATCCATTCCCAAAAGTGTGTACTGGCCGACCAGGATGAAGTGTATAACTCAGCAGTATCTGCTATACTTGCTGCCAGGTTATCTTCCTTTGTTTCTGGTTCCAACGACAACCCCCTCACAGCCTCAAGACGCATACTGCCTCACTTTCCTCAAAGCCAACACCGTCCGTCAATTGTAAACATTGGCATAACCGTTCCGATTATAAGATCTATCTCCAAAGCAAAGTGGAACTTTCGCAAAGCTGACTGACCCAAATTCACCGCTAAACTCGACAGGGACGTCCCTAAGTCCCACAAATTCGAACGTTTGTCTGGAATTGTTATTGCCACAGCAAAAAATGCATCCCATGAGGACAGTGAAAGAGTTCTCGAAGAATTCCGTACAAACCAAAGCAAAGACGTAGCAGATGAACTCATAAAAAGTCTGGACGATGGGAGTAAATCTGATTTGGAAAAATCCATGTCCAACATGAGCTTCCAGCACTCCCGTCGTAAAGCGTGGCAACTTCTTCGCAAGCTTGGGGCTGCAAACCCCCCATCATCCACAAGTCCTAAGATGGATCCAAACATCATTGCTGCTCATATAGTCAATTTATGCAAGGCCGAGGCTGACAAACCGTTCACACGAAACATTAACTCGGAATTAAAGGTCCTACGTAGTCACACCACCCCAAATGACTCCTTCTCCCACCCTTTCTCCGTATCGGAAATTGACTAAGCACTGTCAAAGATGAAAAATGAAACAGCAGCAGGGGTGGATTGCATAAACCCAGAGTTCATATAACATAGTGGTCCCCGTACTAGGAAATGGCTTGCCAGATTCTACACCGATATCCTTCACTCAGGCCGCATCCCGGGTCTCTTTAAGAAGTCAAAAGTCATTGCCCTTCTCAAACCAGGCAAAAACCCAGCTGAAGCTATCGACCGATTGTTCTTCTCTCAGTGTGCCTAAACTTATTTGAAAGGCTTATATTGAGCCGAATTGAGGAAGAAATAGAGACGTTTATCCCACCTGAACAAGCTGGATTTAGAAAAGGTAGGAACTGCACTGACCAAGTACTAGGACTTCATAGAAAATGGTTTCGACCAGATGCAAAAAACCGCGGCGTCATTCGACGATCTGTCGGCTGCCTATGACACAGTATGGAAAAAAGGACTCGTGCTGAAACTAAATAAGATCATACCATGCAGTAGAATTTGCAACATTATATCAGCTCTCCTCAGCGACCGCCTCTTCACTGTTCATCTAAACAACAATCATAGCAGAACGAGAAAACTCAACAACGGCTTGCCACAGGGCTCAGTTCTAGTTCCTACACTATTCAATCTGTACATCCACGACCTTCCTGAGACTGTTTCCCGCAAGTTCATCTACGCGGACGATATGGCGTTCGCAGTTCAATACTCTAAGTTTCATATTTTGGAAAAGGCTTTAGAGGATGATCTATCAATAATCTCATCCTATTGCCGAATATGGAGACTAAAACCCAGTCTATCGAAAACCGAAGTATGTTGCTTCCACCTCACGCATATTGATGCAGGAAAAAAACTTACAGTTCGCCTCAATGGGTTCGTTCCATCCCATAACTTCAATCCAAAATACCTGGGAATAACCCTTTCGTTTAACAACACCTAGATAAAACAGCCCAAAATATCAAATCTAGAAACAACATCATCCAGAAACTCGCAGGAACGAATTGGAGTGCCTCGGCCAACTGTCTTCGAACATCTGCCTTGTCTCTGGTATACTCCTGAGCTCCTGTGTGGCTCAACAGTCAACACGTAAAACGAATTGACACCCAACTAAACTCCAGCATGAGATTGATAACAGGGACACTAAAATCAACACCGATAGAATGGCTTCCAATGCTATCGAACATTCAACCTCCAAACTTAAGAAGAAAACACGCTCTTCTCCGGGAGTATAACAAAATCACCGAAAATACCAGCTTCACTCACAAGCAAGATTTATCAATAGCGTATGAATCCAGGCTGAAATCCCGAAAACCGCCTTTATTACTAGCCAAACAGCTACACAGCGAAAATTTTAATACACAAACAGCTTGGCTATCGCAGTGGAACTCTTTGGGTGGCAGCAGTCCTCCTTTCAATCCACAAAACAGAACAAATTAATTCGATCTACCATGCAAACATGGTGTAATTTAAATCGACTCCGCTCTTCCACATGCCGAACAATGGAAAATCTGCACAGATGGGGTCTCGCCGACGACGCTAGCTGTGTGTGCGGTCGATATTCGATATTCTTAAATCTAGTGCTGTACCATGCTGCTTATCGTTGTGAAGTCGATCGGCTTCATTCCGTTGTCAGGCGTTTAATTGTGAGGACAGAGTTTCTCGAATCTTTGATCAAAGATACTCTCCTTTACAAAATTGGCGAATAGTTTTAATGCCAAGAGCTCGTAAAATATATTTTTGGGCTGCTTGTCCTTTTCTTTAGTCGAGACCCTGTTAAGACTGATGTTCAGAACTTTTAACCGAACTGTAGCTGATCTTTCACTCACTAGGGGGGAAACTGGAGCCCAGATTCTTCAACTTCCAGCAACTTCATTATTTATATTAGGTCAGCTGTAATACAGTGCATCATCTGTAGGTGTTGTTGTTACGTTTTTTCCACCCCATCGTCATTATTACATAGAAATCATATCGGCTTCATATTTTGCAAGTACGAGTACATCTACCAATGCCTAAACTTCACCATATCTATAAAGAATCCGATAGATAGACCACATCGATCCACTCCTTCGGGTACCTCCCAGACGAAATTTCAAAAATTTCCCCAAAATGATGAGCACCATAACTTTCTTGTTTTGGTCCGAACTTAGCACATCGTAATATTTCTTCCAGGGAACCACCGTGGTTCAGCGGTTCCATCCGTGACCACCACTTCAGAATTTTCGGCGGAGGCAAATCCCCTCAGTGTAATACTGCTGGCTTACATTACCTGAATTTTGCAGCCATGAAAAACTTCCCTACAAGTTGTGTCGTAAGACAGGCAGTTCGGACTCGACGCACAGTGGTTAAAGTAGTCGATTTTTCAGGCCAAAATACCAATTTTTTGTCGTCGCCGATTGTTAATTTCTATATTGGATTCGATATTAAAAATATTGAAACTAATGGTAAGGTCAAATTAGACAAATATTTGCTCCAGCGACAGACAGTGTGCGCTTACTGAGAGCAAGTGAGCATACATTTCAATACATTATTTACGCTCACTTGCTCTCAGTAAGCGCACACTGCCTGTCGCTGAAGCAAATATTTGCCTAATTTGACCTTACCTTAAGAAAACAAAAAAAAAAAAAAAATAAGGAAACCAATATGGAAGGTGTGGGCGTGGCGTGTTCCTAAAGACGACCTTACTTACTTACTTAGCTGGCCCATTACAGAACATTTGTTCTATAGGCCGAACTAAGAAGAGATCTCCATTCCTCTCTATTTGTTGCTTTGCTCTCTGGAATACCGCGCCTTGTCATCTCATCATCCACTTGTTTGCGCCATCTATTCCTTGGCCTGCCAATTCTGCGTGCACCGCCATGTGGCATGTATTCATACGCCTTTTTAGTGGGTTCATCATCGCTCATTCTTTTGATATGGCCTAGCCAACGCAATCGCTGCATCTCGATACGTTTAACAATATTGATGTCGTTGTATAGCAGATACAGCTCGTGGTTCATGCGACGTCGATATTCACCGTCAACGCAGATTGGTCCGTAGATCTTTCGAAGAATTTTTCTCTCAAACACACCAAGCACTGCCATGTCTGCTTGCGCAAGTACCCAGGCTTCGGAGCCATACATCAGCACGGGTAGTATCAGTGTTTTGTAGAGCGTTATTTTTGTTTGACGAGATGTGGCTTTGTTTTTAAACTGCTTACTTAATCCAAAGTAGCATCTGTTGGCCAATACAATTCTTCTTTTTATTTCACAACTGATGTCGTTTGTTGTGTTGACGGAGGTGCCGAGGTAGACGAAGTCTTTTACTACCTCAATATTATAGGAACCAACTTCCACAGTCGGTCCGAGCTCAATGGACGCATTGCGCGTCGACACCATCAACTTGGTCTTCTCACCGTTTACCGCCAGACCCACTTTAGCAGATTCTCCTTCGACTTTTATAAAGGTATCAGTTACTTCTTTTACTGATCGACCCATGATGTCTATATCATCAGCATAAGCAAGTAACATGTGACTATTGGTGTAGATTGTGCCACTTCTTTTGACGTTTGCCTCTCGTATAACCTTTTCTAGCAGGATGTTGAAGAGGTCACACGAAAGGCTGTCTCCTTGTCTGAAACCTCTTTTGGTACCAAACTCTTCGGAGAGGTTCTTTCCTATTTTAACTGAGGACCTCGTGTCAGTTAAAGTCATTTTACAAAGCCGGATGAGCTTTGCGGGAATACCAAATTCAGACATGGCTTGGAATACCTTTGAGCGCAGCGGACTGTCGAAGGCTGCTTTATAATCGACAAAAAGGTGGTAGGTGTCGATCTGCATCTCTTGGGTCTTCTCCAGGATTTGCCGCAGGGTAAATATCTGGTCAATGGTGGACTTGCCAGGTCTAAAGCCGCATTGGTATGGTCCAATAATCTCGTTGACCATTGGCTTTAGTCGTTCGCACAATATCCCTGACACGATCTTGTAGGCAATAGGGAGTAGACTTATGCCCCTATAGTTAGAGCATACAGTCTTATCTCCCTTCTTGTGGACGGGGCACAGGATACTCAGGTTCCAATCGTCGGGTACTCGTTCTTCCTGCCAGATGGTGCTAACTAGCTGATGAATACACCTTATCAGCGTGTCGCCTCCGGTTTTGAACAGCTCGGCTGGTAAGCCATCGGCCCCTGCTGCCTTATTATTCTTCAGCCGATTTATTGCTGTCTTTACCTCATCTTGGCTGGGCGGTATACATTCAATACCATCTTCTGGGATTGGGACTGTGGTATCTTCGTCGTCTTCGCTGCTATTGGATACCAACAGATTTGAAAAATGTTCTTTCCATATCCTGAGTACACTATCTGTATCAGTTACCAAATTACCTTGCTGGTCTCTACAGGAGGATGTGCCTGTACCAAAGCCATCAGTTTGATGCTTGACTCTTTGGTAGAATTTTCGGACTTCATTCTGGCTCCTGTACATCTCGATTTTTTCACACTCCCGCTTTTCCATCTCTCTCTTTTTCCTGCGGAAAAGACGTTTCTCCTCTCTCCTTTTCTCCCTGTATCTCTCTCGTGCGCTACGCGTTGCTACGGATTGTAAAGTAGCCTTATATGCCGCATTTTTCTCTTCGGTGGCAGCACGACACTCCTCATCATACCATGGATTCCTTGGTGGAGGTCTCTGGTATCCAAGTATGGATTTTGCGGCTGTTTGCATGGAGTGGGCAATGCTTTGCCATTGCGCTGATATGTTATCGGGATGAGGAGGGCTTTGATTAAGCAATTGGGCTAGTTGAGTGGAATATGCTGTGGCTATCTGTTGTGATTGCAGCTTACCGATGTCTAACTTTCGTGTTGTGTCTGTTCGTACTTTGTTTGCTACGTTTAAGCGGGTGCGTACCTTTGCTGCAACAAGGTAGTGGTCCGAATCAATGTTTGCGCCTCGGAACGATCGTACATCCAACACGCTCGATGAATGTCTTCCATCTATCACAACATGATCAATTTGGTTTCTTGTTTTCTGATCTGGAGACAGCCAGGTGCCCTTATGAATATCGAGATGATTAAATCTGGTACTGCTAACTACCATGTTTTTTGCAGCTGCAAAGTCTATCAGTCTCATACCATTGTCAGATGTTTCACTGTGGAGACTGAATTTCCCGACTGTTGGGCCAAAGATATTCTCCTTTCCAATTTTGGCATTAAAATCGCCTAGAATGATTTTAATGTCATGGGCAGGGCAACGGTCATATGTTTCTTCTAAGCGCTCGTAAAATATATCTTTGGTCTGTTCATCCTTTTCTTCAGTGGGAGCATGAGCGCAAATAAAGCTGATGTTGAAGAATTTAGCTTTTATTCGAATTGCAGCAAGTCTTTCATTCACTGGAGTGAAGCTGGATACAAGATGTTTTAGTCTCCGACTAACTACGAATCCACAACCAAACTCATGCTTTACGTCATGGCAGCTATAATACAGTGCGTCACCTTTAGGTGTTGTTGTGACGCCTTTCCCAATCCATCGTATTTCCTGTATGGCAGTAATATCGGTCTTGTACTTTTCAAGTACGTCTGCCAATGCGAAGACTGCACCTTCTCTATAAAGAGTGCGAACATTCCAGGTGCAGATTCGCAGATCATGGTCCTTAAAACGTTTGCGGGGTTCGTCAACTTTAGAGGGGTTTGTTTTTCTTTTCTTTCGTTTTTTCATAGTAGGCTGTTTTTTCTAGGGGAGGGTTACTAACCCGACGCCCAAACCCAAGTTTTTAACGTTCTTATGGGTGAACGCGCGGCACATGTTAGCTCACTACCTTTAACGGGTGTTAAAGGCAGTTCCCCAGGTGACACCACGGGGAGGTCAGTGTCCACTTGGGATGAAAGAGGGACCAAGATAAATCCTGGGCTTTGCCATGTTAAAACCGGTCAGGACCGTTCCTTGGTATCTTCCATCCCCTACGTCACCCTCCTAAAGACGACCACTTTTCGTAATTTTCGAAAATACGTCATTTTTGCACATTTCTGGAGAAAAAAGTTATTTCTTTTAAACTATCACGGTGCGCCTTAACTAACTTTAAATGGAAGGTGCTAACACCTGGGAAGTTTTTGCGGATTCTGAAACAACAATGTTCATAGATGAGAAAAATCAAAAAACCAAAAAATCGTCAGAGGGATTTTTAAATAAATCGCTATCAAAGTTCGCATTTTTGAGTTTTTTTTTTAGGTTTTCACGATTTTGCTTGGAAACGAAAGTCATTTTGAAATGGGACTAAAGAAAATGTTGTAGCATTAAAAATTCTCTAAAAAAATTGGCCTCTATGATATTTTCGTAGGTTTTACCGTTTTTGAGATATAGAAGTTCAAATTGGGACTATGGATTGACTGTATCGCCTCCTTCTAAAACAAGGTCATGCAACGTGTACCTTTACTAACCTTTAATGAAAACCGCTTACAACTGGAAAATTTTTGCGGATTCTAAAACAGCTATGGTAATAGAGGAGAAAAATCCAAAAACAACAAAAAATCGCTGTAGGGATTTTTAAATAAATCGCGATCAAAGTACACCTTTTAGGCTATTCTTAGGTTTTCAGGATTTTGCTTGGCAATGGTAAAACCTAGGAAAAAGTTGTAAAGACCAATCTCGTAGAGAATTATCACAGCTACAACATTTCCTCTAGTCCTATTTGAATAGGACCTGCGTTTTCCAAACAAAATCATGAAAAGCTAAAAGCAACCTAAAAATGTGAAATTTAACTGCGATTTATTTAAAAATCCCTTCAGCGATTTTTTCTTGTTTTTAGAAGTTTTTCATCTATTAATATTGCTGTTTCGGAATCCGCAAAAATTTCCCGGATTTAAGCGGTTTTCATTAAATGTTAGTTAAGGCACACCTTGCATGACATTGTTTTAGAAGGAGGCGATACAGTCAATCCATAGTCCCAATTTTAACTTCTATATCTCAAAAACGGTAAAACCTACGAAAATATCACAAAGGCCAAATTTTTAGAGAATTTTCACTGCTACAAAATTTTTGTTAGTCTCATTTCAAAAAGACTTTCCGTTTGCGAACTACGATCGCGATTTATTTACAAATTCATCCGGCGACTTTTTTGATTTTGCTCATCTATGAACATTGCAGTTTCAGAATCTGTAAAAACTTCCCAGGTGTAAGCTCCTTCCATTTAAATTTAGTTAAGGCGCACCGTGCTATTTTTTTTTTTTTTTTTGTTAGGTATTGTCTTTAAGGACATTCATCAACGCGGAAGTTGGACATCGGTAGGCTGCAAACAAAACAGATAGCCACAGCATATTCCACTCAACTAGCTCAATGGCTTAATGAAAGCACTCCTCGTCCCGATAACATATCAGCACAATGGCAAAATATTGCCAACTCTATGCAAACAGCCGCAAAATCCATACTTGGATACCAGAGACCTCCACCAAGGAAACCATGGTATGACCAGGAGTGTCGTGGGCTACTCTACAATCAGTAGAAACGCGGAACGCACAAGGGAGGTATCGGGAGAACAGGAGAGAAGAGAAACGTCTTTTCCGCAGGAAACAAGAGACGAATTGAAAGGCGAGAGTGTGAAAAAATCGAGATTCTGGCTCCTGAATGAAGTCCGGAAGTTCTACCAAAGAGTGAAACATCAAACTGGTGGCTTTAGTACAGGCACAACCTCTTTTAGAGGCCAACAAGGTTATTTGGTAACTGAAACAGCTACTAGTAGTATGAAAAGAATATTTTTCCAAAATATTGGTATCCGATAGTAGCGAAAACGGCGAAGATCCAATCAGATCCAATCCCAGAAGATGGTATTGAGTGTATACCGCCCAGCCGAGATGAGGTAAAGACAGCAATAAACCGGGTGAAGAATAATAAGGCAGCAGGGGCCGAGCTGTTCAAAACCGGAGGCGACACGCTGATGAGTTGTATTCATCAGCTAGTTAGCACCATCTAGCAGGAAGAACGAGTACCCGACCACAAGAAAGGAGATAAGACTGTATGCTCTAACTATAGGGGCATAAGTCTTCTCCCTATTGCCTACAAGATATTTCCAGGAATATTAAGCGAACGACTAAAGCCTATGGTCAGTGAAATAATTGGACCATACCAATGAGGCTTTAGACCTGGCAAATCCACCATTGACCAGATATTTACCCTGCTGCAAATCCTGGAGAAGACCCAAGAGATGCAGATCGACACCTACCAACTTTTTGTCGATTATAAAGCAGCCTTCGACAGCCCACTACGTTCAAAGGTATTCCAAGCCATGCCTGATTTTGGTATCCCTGCAAAGCTCATTCGGCTTTGTAAAATGACTCTAACTGACACAAGATCTTCAGTTAAAATAGGAAAGAATCTCTCCGAAGAGTTTTGTACCAAAAGAGGTTTCAGGCAAGGATACGACCTTTCGAGTGACTTATTCAACATTCTGCTGGAAAGGGTTATACGAGATGCGAAAAATAAAAAGATAGAAAAATAATTTTTTGTGGATGTAGTCCACTAGCCCCCATATAAATGTACCGCCCGATTTTTGGTATTTTGAGGATGCTAGCCAAATTTTCCAATCGATTTGGTAGTAATTTTGAGTTCCGAGTGAATAAACTACTTCATTGCAAAAAAATAATGTTCAATAGCTCATACATAAAGGTACCGCCCGATGTTCGGCATTTGGACGATTTTAGCCAAATTTTCGATCCGATTTGGCTGCAATTTTGCATTTTGAGTTCTCAGTGAACAAAACACATCTCTGCAAAAAAAAAAATTTTCGCGATTTTGACGATTTTACAGGTGTGATATAAGGGGAATAACTTACCGGGAGGCTGATGGGGGTAGCTGGATTTTTGTTTATCGTAAACTAGTATTTAAAAAAATATTGAGTTGCCCAAATGGGGCCAATATTGGCAAAACTCAACATAAATTAATAGTAATGATATTAAAAATACTAGAAAAGGCATTTTATAAAGATTTTTTTTTTGAGAATAACATTTTAAAGTTAGTTTGGAAAGTGTTTAAGGTGTATACCGAAAAAGTCCACATTTCATATTTCAATTTAGTTCTAGAATATTTAGAAATTTTACCATCATTGAATATAATCTATGTCTACACGATGAGCAAAGTTAGGATCAAGTCGATTACCCTATTCGAGAGTTATCAAGTACACCAGACACACGGACGGACAGTGGTAAATCGACTCCAAATGGTCTGAAACTGACTTTTTTCCAAATATAAACCAGCATTGACAGTCTATATCAGGAAAAATGTCTAAAATTGTCTTTTCCATTTCAAAAAAATCAAAAAAAAATTTTGATACTACATCAATGATTTTTGGTACATAGATTAAGAAAAAAATCTGCATTCCAAATCTGTTTTCGTTACTAACTTTGATCGTTGCGTTTTAATTATGATAATTAGAAAAAATTATAAAAAAATCGCGGCTTAATATAGTTAGCTGTTATATCCTATTATCGTTAACTGAATTCGTAACCTTTGCGATGATGCAAAAAATAATCGCTAAGTCTCAATGGATTCGCGAAAAATCAAATTTGTTAAATAATTTCACGTATTTACAAACATATTTTAGAAACAATAGCGCTCATACTTACGAAAAATATATAAAAAAAAATTATAACAGCATCCAGACATTTTGAGGAATAAAATGAAACCTAAGTTGTGAAGGTTGGAGCTATAGTATTCATGTAATTTGCAAAAATACGAAGAAAATATTAGGAAAAAATTAAAATCATATTATTGTAATTTTATTTTTTTATGGTTTTATAGGAAAAGTTGGAGAAAAAATGTTTGAGTTCTTCGGCATTTTCGTGAAAATTTCACGCAATAATGATGATATTCCGTTGTAACAAATTGTTCGCTTATAGTTTTCCTATTGGATAATATTATTAGAACCTTATATTAAATCACAAGGAATTCCAATTGTGGCATAACGTTAAAATAATGTTATATTGAATATTACAACATTTGAGACGCACATAAACCGCGTAATTATGAAAATGACATGATGCGCATCCGATTTTCCAACACAGCGAATCAATCCCTCTTATTTGATGTACAGTTTCTCAAATTCTATTTGGCGGCCACGATGTAGCATCTGCTGCATATTAGGGTGCAAAATACTGTAAAATGGTCATAATTTCCGCGAAGTTCATTTACATTTTATGCGCATCCGATTTCAATAATCACTATTAAAAAATACATCATTCTATGCCGTTTTAATGCGATCCATCAAGAACCGTGGATGTAGCATCGCACTCAATTTTTAGAAAAAATCTATTATATCTCTGGAGTTACGAGAGTTTTTAAATATCTGTTTTCGCACAGTTTAAACACGCGTATCGATCTATTTATTTAAGTAGAACTGACACATCCAAAACGCGTTTTAATATGCGATATTTTCAAAATAATTTTTTGCAAATTTTCGAAATTTGAGGGGTATCATATCCGCCGATCTAGAGGGTGGATTTTTACGCGTCGTGGCTTGTTAGATTCAGAACGTAAAAAACTAAATTTACGCGGGTTTCCACGGAAATCGAATGACGTTTGTAAATTTTAAACCAAAAAAATAGGTTTTGAGAAAAATTTACGCACAAAAATTTCGTGTTTGTGCGCAGATTACTGTGATCCTGTGAGGGCTACACCCTCATGTTATTAAAAAATGCGAAATCGCGAGTACTACAATCAAATAATAAGCTTTTAGGGAAATCCAGCTGCGCGTCCCGATTAGAGCAACAATTCAAAAAACCCCATTTTTCAGGTTTCAAAATGTCAGCATCCGTTTGAGGTAGATACAGTAGATATATTAAAAAATCATACATTAGAAACTTCAACTCTGAAGTGCACTCTTTAACTTCTCCTTTGAGCATTAAGCTCTACATTGTGTTGTAAAACCACTAATTGGAAAATAACATAATGAAACTCGTTTAATTCAACGATTTTTTTCCGATTTTTTTACATTTGTACGACCACAGCTTCCGCTTAAATTATTATTTTAAGAAACCCCTCGGTGAATCGGGCTAAAACTATTTATTTTACCGAAATGCGGTCAAAAGTTATGGTATAGTAAAACTGATCGCGAGTTACAATACCCCATACCTCAGTTTCAACATAAGTTAATTTTCTACAAAAAGCTTGATATATCGCATCGAAGTCCATACGCCCTCATAAGCCCAAAAACAAATGGTATAAGAAAACCATTCATAACAATGAATTTGAGTAAAGGATCCACTCGGTCGTTGAAGACACGCAATACTTATCATATTTGTTTCTTATAAGCTAAAACTACCCAGCAAACCAATCGTAATCGAGAAATTCGTAATTGGAAAATTCGGAGAGCGAATTTTTCCTTCCGAATTTTTTACAGATTTCTGAATGATTTCGGAATAATGTCATATGAAAATCGGAGGACGGTACGAAATTCGGAGGCAACGTCCGATTTGGGATCCGAAATAGTAACGATATCTCTACAAAAGTTGTATAATGTCATGTTCATACCAGCATTTGAATCACGTCGTTCGTTCTCATAATTACGTACACGAATTAACCCGTTCATACGACATGGTACACAATTCATAGCAACATGATTCATATTTTCATGGTTTTGGTTTACTGATTTTAAAGAAAGTTTCAACCAAAATTATTTTATATGAACTGAAAAAGTATTTATCCTTCTTTCAGATATCTATTTAATATTAAATTCTATTATTTTCATTCATGTTTTCCATTTTTTCTCACAATTTTGGTGTTTTCAGTATATTTTCAAATTTCAATAATTAACGAGAGAGAGACCTGCCAACATATCTTTTTGGTATACAGACATTCCGGCAGGCATTTGATTTTTGTTTCTAAATTTGTACGCGAATTTGAAACGATGGACAAGAAATGCAACTGCAATGGAAGAGAAGACAAAATTTGCTATGATTTGAATGTATACTAGTCGTTAAACCGTTTACTTTTCATTCATATTTTGCAGTTTTTCTAAAAAGTTTTGGATTTTTAATACATTTTTAATTTTTTATTTTTCCTGTCATAATTAATTTATTTCGATAAATTCTCTCATTTGTTAGAGATGGGACATATTTTATCGTCGTTCTGAGAGTAATTTAAATTGAACAATGTACAAAAATCGTTGTTCGTTCTCAAAAATTTGTATGGGAAATGAAGTAATTGTATCGTAATTTGGGGTCGAACAACGAATAGAGAGCGAATCACCGCTAGTCTGAACATGGCATAAAGTGGTTGACATCATTTCGAATCAAAATGTCGGAGCGAAATCGGATCGATTTTGAAGGGAAAACGGATCGATTTCGGAACGAAATCGGAAGAAAATCCTTGGAAATATTTGAGAAGGAATTTTTGTGCAGATTTCTGAACGATTTCGGAATAATGTCGTATGAAAATCGGAGGTACCTTCCAAATCTTCGTAATGATTTCTGAACGATTAATGTCGTATGAATATCGAAGGAAATTTTGTTTCTCTGACGGATTTTATTGATAAATTCTGTCTTTGTTATGTATTTTTATTGGAAGATTGTAATTTCAAACGTTTCTAATGATGTTCACTATTGTTATCATTTTGTAGTTATAGTAGAACAATGTAAACCTTGTGTACGAATATGTTGAGTCTATCAGCACTAGCTTGAATTATTATATGTTGCATTTACATTTAAATTATTTAAAAATTGTATATGCGTATTTTATAACCAACAACATTGTTTTTCGACTACAAACTAAAATGAAACCAACCCCTTGCTCTCAGATACATACAAAAGTTGGTCGTTTAGCGAAGGGAGATTTGTTTCCGACATTTAGCTCCGAATTCGTAGCGAAATCGGAACGAAATCTGAACAAATTCCCCTACGAAAAATCGTATAGAAATCAGAACGAAATCTGAACGATTTTGTTTCCGAAATTGTTTAGATGTGTCGGACATCCGACATTTTGTTTGCTGGCTACACATACATGGAAATGTATGTGTAACAACATACATATGTGTGCGTGTTTACTTTCACATGTAATGAGTATGAAATTGTATTTATTTGCTACGATGAGTCGATTGATTTCTTTTCTTTGCTTTCTAAACAAAATGCCATCATGCAATGAGTGAACTCGTTGTTCAATTCACAGGGAGACGCAAGAGATGAAAAAGGGATATGATACAGATACATTATCTCAAAACTGGTAACAGGATTTTCCATTACATACATATCGCTCATTTACTCAAAGAGTGACACATTTAAAAAAATTAAGTTTCGAGAAAAACGCGTTTTAAGTTGCCGATTGAGATTTGACCTCCCAACTTAAAAAGATTATTACAAATAAAATATTTTGTAGTGCTTCATAAACTCAAAAAAATTTTTTTGTATTTTATGCCAAACTCATAGAAAATAAGCTGTAACTCGTTGAGTTTTAGAGATTTTAATTTGAAAATTTTAACACAAATTAAGTAGAAGTCATAGAACAAACAGAAATTAATAACTCAAAAAATGCATTTTTTGAGTTATGCCACTCTTTGAGTAAATGAGCGATATGCATGTATTTCTTTTTTGCGTCGATGATTATGACAATCCTCATAATGATGCCTCCGGATGATTATCAATGTCGAGTTTGTTGTTACCTTCATTTGCTTGTTGTTTGTGCTATTGATTTAGCCGATATTCAATCGAATGGAAACATTTTAACCAATTTCTAGAAAAGTGAAAAAAGTGAATGAAAAGCGAACACACAAACAGTAAAAGCAGCAAGAAAAAAACATCAAAGATTGTTTATCGTAATTACCAGAAGTATAACCATTCACGGTTTGGTAAATATTTGATGAGAAAAGAAAGCGAAACACAAACGAAAGGCAAGAAAGATATGCAGCAGACTATTAGCTAAAGACGACTTGTTTTGAATTTCTTTCAAATAAAGGACTAAGTTGAAAAACAAACATAAACAATAATATCAACCAACATCAAGGCTGAATTTTTAATGCTGATGATTACTTTGACAAATCGAATGCTGTTAAATATTTACAAAGTAAGAAAAAGAAAAATGAAATTGGGACACAGTTATCATTTTTAATTGACAGAGCTATATGTTTACTAGGGTTATGACTTTTTGAATTTTTTCTCAAAAACGATTTCCTGTAGTAAGAATGAGTGAACTTTTGCCTATTAATGCCTAAAATAGCATTCATACTACTTGATTATAAAAAAAGGTTGAGCACAAACGATTTAGAAAAAAATTTTATTTGAAAAAATACTATAAAATGAAAAAAAATCCTCAAAAAAATATTTCCTGTTGCACGAAAAATTACCTTTTGACTATTAATGACTAAAATAATTTTTATTCCACTTAAATATTGAACTTTAAATTTGTATGATATATGACATTAAGTTATATATAATATAAAATTATATATGTACCTGTAATAATACGATGATAAAATTAGTGAGAAACAAGTGGGTATGTTGCGTGCCCCTTTACCTTGTTTTCAGTTAAATATCTGCTTACAGTGACTTCAAAAAATTATCAAAAGTTATGAAAAATAACAAGTAAGAAAAGCGTTAAGTTCGGTCGGGCCGAATTTTTTATACCCTCCACCACAAATTTCAGCCATTTCGGTGGATTAATGTGGCCACAACCTTCAAAATACCGAAATTCGGAAGGTACCGTTCTATGGGGGCTATATGATGGCGTGGACCTATACCTACAAATTTCTGGGGGAAAGTTTTATACGCCTAAAGAAGACTAAATACCAAATTTCAGCCATCTCGGTGTGATAATGAGGCTAAAACGTTCAAAATATCGAAAATCGGGAGATATTGTGTTATGGGGGCTATATCAACACCTGGACCTATAGAAACATTTTATGGTAGAAATGTTTCTTAGCCTCCGGAAACACAAATACAAAGTTACAACCGATTCTTTGGTCAAATGGGTCTAATACATTCAAAATATATTAAAATGACGCGTACTTTATAAGGGGCCTTATGTGGGGGCTATACCGAAACGTGGACCTATATAACCCAACTTTGATAGGAATGTTTTCTGGCCTCTGAAGACACAAAATACCAAATTACAACCAATTCTGTGGTCAAATGGGTCTAATACATTCAAAATATATTAAAATGACGCGTACTTTATATGGGGCCTTATATGGGGGCTATACCAAAACGTGGACCTATATAACCCAACTTTGGTAAGAATATTTTTTGGCCTCTAGAGACACAAAGTACCAAATTACAACCAATTCGGTGGTAAAATGGGCCAAATATCTTAAAAATTCCTTAAAACGACGACGCGTCACGCGTCATTTTGTATGGGGGCTATACGAAAGCGTGGACCTACATAACCCGCTTTCAATACCAAAAGTCCTACGTAAATATAACATACTTTCCCAAAATTTCATCAACCTACGTCAATCCGTTCGGACGCTAGAGTGATTTCCACAGACGGACAGACGGACGGACATGGCTATATCGATGTAGAATTGCACGCTGATCAAGAATATATATACTTTGTGGGGTCTACAATGATTATTTCGAGTAGTTACAAACGTAGTGACAAACTTAATATACCCCCATCATATGGTGGAGGGTATAAAAAAAGTTTTTTGTGCAGAAGCTTTTATTAACAAATCACTTTATAATTAAGATTTTATGTAATCTTAGGTAGAAACTCATAAACATATCATACAGGGATTCGAGGTTGTAAAAAAGTCATAACCCTAATGTTTACACTGGCATGTACACGCTTTAAAAACAGGGACAAGTTGTTTCTCTGTGGAACTTTATTTACTTTTGGTAGAAATGCGACTGGTTTCGGCCAAATCGGTTACTAAATTCACAAGTTATAGTGCGCATCAGTAATTTTAGTTGGTAGGGTTTTCGGAGCTGGGTCATTAGTTCAGGAAGTATGGGCTTGCCTCCGAAAAATTGAACCGTTGTAATAGGAGCAGCGAAAGTAAAGTGAGGTTGCAACCATAAATTTTCGATGATATTTAAGTCTGGAGAATATCTTAAAGGAAGCGACCGAATGGAAGTGGATTTTATTTTGAGAGCCATATCTTTTTGATAGATAGTCATTTCAGTGGGTCATCGTATAACTTTTGGCCCAGTATGTCAGGAAGCATGGACATGTCCATGGAAAACATAATATGGCTGTAACCAGGACCACAACGAACACCTTCAGTATACATTTTCAAAGGATCTTCGAACAACCCCTGAACTGCACTTAGACACAAATGTTGAACTTTTTTGGGGGAGGTACCCTAAGGAGAATATCGATATCTGTAATTTCAGAAGTTAAACTAAATTTGGACAAAATATTAGGATTGCCAAAGTTTGGACCAAATTCGTTCCCCGTTCAAGAGATATCGTACATACAATTTTAGTGAGATTTTTTAAATATAGGGGAAAAGTACCGGAAGTTGTTGCCGATTTGCGAACTAAAACTAAGTTTCGAAACCTTTTGGGCTGTTTTCTCAAGAAGTATGGACTTGCCCCTGAAAAAGCATTTACCGTCGTAATTGAGGCAGCAAATGCAAGTTGTTTCTTGAAGTGAATTTATCCGAAATTTTGTGAGGAAGGTCCCCGAAGGAGGAGGACAAATATAGTCCATATTCGAAACTGATCTATATCTGGTAGAAATATTAGGATGTGTAAATTATGGACCAAATCGGTCACTCCCTTCAAGAGTAATCGGGCGAACATTGTTTTTCCGAACATTTTTGAATTTTTGTGGGGGAGGTACCTGAAGGAGTGGACCGATATGACTTATCATCGAACTTAAATTAAGTTCGGAAAAAATATGACGATGGCCAAATTTTGGACCGAGTCGGCAGATCCGTTCGAGAGTTATCTCGCGCTCCAACTACACACGGTGTCATATGGTTTTTTTGCACTTTTCAGGCAATTTTTGCAGGAAGTATCACTTACCCCAGATGAAACTTGTACCGTCGTATAGGGGTGACGAATACAAGTTGCTACAACAAAAGTCCAAGCGATTCGAGAGCAGGTCCTAAACTGAATTTTTCCGAAATTTTGTGTGGGAGGTACCCGAAGGAGGGGACCGATTGAGTCCATATTGAACATCATCTAAGTCTGGTTACTTCCATCACGAGTTATCGTGAGAACACATTTTCCGAACATTTTCGAACTTTTGGGCGGAAGGTACCGGAAGGAGTGGACCGATATAACCCAGTAAAAAAAAACCTCCCAAAATAATGGGTTTTTATAGTACTTTTTGGTAGTCGTAACTACATACAAAACCCCCTGCTAACCCATTATTTTAACAAAGGCATGTCACACTGAATAACTAGTTATTCTATGACCAATAAAACCACTAGAATAAGTAGTTATTTTATGGTCACGGGAAGTTGAAAAATAAGCTATAACTTAAAAAATTATATTTTCTATTTTTAGAACAGTTAAGGTGGAATTTCAACACACTTCACTAGCAACTGTTCTTTAATTCTTTTAAAAAAAGTACCCGGCCGACGGTGAGCTTTGAACGCACAACCCTTGGATTTGTAGTCGGACACACAAGCTTTGTTTAATATAAGCAGTTACTTTTGTATGCATTACTTTGTAATGGGTTACATAATGACTAACGGATCCGAATTTTTGCTGGGAACCTATCTTCGAACTTAAACTGAGTTTGGCCAAAATATTACGAAAGTCAAATTTTGGACGGAATCGATTGATCCGTTCGAGAGTTATCAAGCGCTCCAGCCAGCCAGACAGACGGACGGACATGGCTAAATAGACTCCAAATTGTCTGAAACGGATTTCGTCCAAACATACTTGGGGTCTAAAACCATTATTTCGATGAGGCACATTTTGCTCGTATAAAAGTGTATATCAGCATTCCGCAACTCTTTACTCGCGAGAACGCAAAGAGAGTTTCTCTCTCCACTCACTAATTGAAAAACATTCACTAACAAGAATGTTTGCTTAAATTAGCTCGTAAGCATAAATGCTGAGGGTATAAAAACGAAGAAAACAAGTACCCCCAGCCTCGGACAAAAAAAGAACCAAGCACAATATTTATGCCGTATATAAAATATATCGATTTTGAATCATAAGTTTGTTTAAAATACGTGGAAGTTGTAGGTACCGTAATGCGGGGCTATGCCAAATCATTGACATATACCAAAGATTTTTACAACAAAAAATTCTGATTCACAGAGAACTCGAAATATTAAATTACTTGCAAGAAATTTTTGAAAAAACTTTGAGATTTATTTTGCACACTAGACATTTAAGTAGGAGGTTTTTTGTTTTGAGCTATATGGATTAACTCCGGAAAAATATTGTACGGTTGTGATAGGGACCGTGAAGACAACCTTCTGCAAAAATTTCAAATAGATCCGAGACTAGTCAACAAACTGCATTTTCCCCATATTTTACGTAAAAGGTACCGATATGGTCCATATTCCAAACTGATACATGACTGGATGATATAATACGATGTGCAAAGTTTGGACCAATCATAAACTACCTGAGTGATTTATCTTCCGGATTTGCCATTTTAATTGGTGTCGTTCGGGTTTCTTGGAGCTTTTATGCCATTATCTAAGGAAGTATGGACTTGCCCCAGAAAATAATTGTATCGTCGCAAAGGGGGCCACAACGACAACCTGCTGAAAGAAATTGCAAAACGATTCGACAGGAACTTCTAAACTTCACATTTTTCGAATCTTGTGTGCAAGATATCCGAAGGAGTGGTCCGATATACTCCAAATTTCGAAACGATTCGAGAAGAGCTCTTAAACTTCACATTTTCCGAATTTTGTGTGGGAGGTACCCGAGAGAGTGGCCCGATATAGTCCTAATTCGAACCCGATCTTTATGTGGAGGAATTAAATACGATGTGCATAGTTTGGGCCAAATCGATTGTTCCCGGTAATTGAATGACTTGCTACAATTCGGATAAATGCTAATTTTTTCAACATCAGTTTTAGTTGCGCCGATGCTCTCACTGAAGACAAGGACGAGTTAGCAGATTAAATATGTGTTTTAGTCTTAAAGGAGCAGTCGATACGTCGATAGCCAGGTGGCCCTTAATACTGTTACGACACAAGTTCCTTCCCATTGCAGGGCTAACTTGAGGAGTCTGTCCAAGAAATGTACTAAAAAGTGCCCGAGAGAGTGGTTTTTAAACAAGTTGTGACTTTATTTTCGGATTGATCGGGTTTAACTTAGTTTGACTATTTATGGTTAAATATGTATGTATTTGTATTTAATATGTATTATTGAATAAGTCCATTTAGTCCGCACTATCGAGGCGACCTGGATTAGAACACCCAGCGGATTGTCCTTTCGTCGGTTCTGGTCTTCAAAGGAGACATGAATAAGTACTCCAGTATATTGGATTCCTAAAGGAGACATGGATAAGTTCTCCAGCTTTAGATGTTTCCTTCTCTTGGTTCTGATTGAGACCTGGGGCCTCAACTCTGTTTCTATGAAAATGTGGAATGAAAAAAATTATAATAGAAATCTAAAATGAAAAATTATAAAAAAATATATTTCATTTCGAACTTTCATAGAAAAAGAACCCCGACGGAGGATAAGTACTCCCTTCTGTTACACATATGTGACTTCGTAAGAGACCTGGTCAAGTACTCTTTTCCTGGCCTGTTCAGATGGATTGGACATAGGCTTTCGCGACGGTTCTGCCGTCAGCAGAGGGTTAAAAAATTGAGACCTAAGAGTTACGGACACAACTTAGGCTCCGAGAGGTAAGTAAGGAGACCTGGGAATTACGCACAAAACTTAGGCTTATCAGGGTGGTCCTGCGGTCACCAAATGGTTAGATAGAGGAGACCTGCGAGTTGCAGACACAATTTAGATTTATCGCAACGGACCAGAGGCGGACACATCTTAGGCTTAGAGGGTTAAGCAGTCGAAGCCTAAGAGCTACGGACACAACTTTAGCTTATCGCGGCGGTTCTACGATCAGCAGAAAGTTCAATAAGGAAGACTTAAAGCTTACGTACATAACTTACGTTGACCGCGACGGTCTCAAGGCATCGGCACATACATATAGTACATTGTGAGTCGCGTTACTCGTCAGATACAACAACCATATGAAAAATTTACAAGTGATGCCAAGTGTGTTCTTGAAGTATTCATGTGGTTGTTGTAACGCGGCACTCAACGGGCCGTATGTGCCGAGGCCTTAAGGGGTTCTGCAAGCGAGACCTAAGAGTTTCGGGCACAACTTTGGCTTATCGCGGCGGTTCTGCGGAAGGAAGTCCTAAGAGTTACGGACACATGTTAGGCTTGCCGCGGCGGTCTAGAGGGTTAAGTAAGAAATACCGAAGAGTAACGGACACAACTTAGGCTTATCGCGGAGATCTTTTGCTCAGAGGGTTAGATAAATGAAACTTGAGAGTTACGGAAACAACAAAGATTAACGCGGGGTCCTATGGTCACAAGATGATTAACCGTGTCTCTAAGAGTTACGTACTCTACTTAGGTTAACACGGCTCTATAAATGACTAAACACCACCCTGAGTCATATGGATTTTCTATTATTGGCCCTGATTCACTTGTTTCCAGACTTATCCCACTTCTAACTCCTACAGCCCTTTTATAGGAAAAAACACGTGATACCTATTACCCACTAAATAATTTAATTTAGGCTCTTGTGCGTTGCGACTTTCGTTGTTTCAAGGCTCTAAGTCATGGACCATAAATTCTCGAGCTAACTTTGATTGCAGAAAAGCTCCGTATGATATACGAAATATCGTAAAACTTTGCTGAGTTCCAGATCATAGTAATAAAGGGTGATCCATTTAGAGGTTCCTAGTATCTTTAAAGAAAAATCAAATTAAATGGGGAGTACTTGGCTTTCCTTTTTCACTTGCAAAAAATTTCGATACAAATGGGGAATGTTGTATTATCATTTGAAATAACTTTCAATGACATTAATTTTTTTCAGTTTATGTCTAACTAACATTGGCCGAGGCTACGTCTCAGACGATCCAGCAGTTGAGTCTTATTTTCAATGACTCGTTCAAGCTTTTCGACTGGTAACTGGCGAAGGCACATCTGATGTTTTCCCGCAAGACCGGAATCGAAGCGGCTTTATCGAAGCGGCCGCATACAATTTTGACTTTACATATTCTCACAGGAAAAAGTCTAACGGAGTGATAAGAGACAATCTTGGTGGCCAATCGACTGGTCCAAAATATGCTCAGTCCATTGATTGATGCAATGTGTGGGAAGTGGCGCCGTTTTGTTAAAACCAAAGGTTTGTTCCCGTACGTTTTAATAGTAAAACTCGTAAAAGAGAGAAAAATTGTTGTTCGGGAACGCAAAAATGAAAAAAAAACGTCAAAAAGCTGGAACAAATGTCAAAGTCGGCGTATTAGCCAAACAGACGCCGGAAACCATGTTACTATTTTTTACACGCTCAAATTTGTCGAGTAAAAAGTTTTTAAAGAGCGCGTCATTCAGCGCCAATTTTGTTTAAGGAGAACATTTTACAACTTATTTTTGTACGGGAACGGGTTTTCGGGTAAAATGTGTAAAAGTCGTAAAAATTGTAAAAACTTTTTAGTTCTGGAACAAAGCTCAAATGTCGCCGAGATTACGAGCTTCAATTTCAAACAACAAATATTCGGTTATCGCCATTGACGACGAAGTCCTAACTGGCATCATTTTGAAATAGGGTCCGACGATTCCACCGACCCACAAACCGTTATTTTTTCTGAATGAAGTGCCAGCTCTTGAATCTCTTTAAGTTGCTTTTCTTCCCAAATGTGGCAATTTTGCTTCTTTACATACATTCATATAAAGCCAGAAATGTGCCTCATTACTGAACAAAATTAGGCTCGAAACACACTCCCCACATAACGCAAATTTTCGTAATAAAGTTGAGCGATTTGTGAACGTTGTAGAGGCGTAAGCTTTTCCATGATAAAATGTCAAACAGTGCTAAACAAAAACAAGTAAGAAAAGTCTATAGTCGGACGGAGCCGACAATGGGATACCCTATACCACTATCCCTGGACAATCGCTCTCCACAGAACTTCTTTTCATTGATTGTGAAAATTTAATTATCAAATATCAGAGATGTAATGTATAATACTTATGACCAAAACCAAAAAGTTATCTAGCATGACAACGACATTTTTGTAGCAGGAAAGGAAAATTTAGTTCACACAAACTCAAATGTAATGAAAACCACTTACTGCTAGTACTACTACTTCCGTTGTTTAACCGCTACGTTATTGAAATTTTTACCAATTTCACACAAAAGTTTCAGTCCATTTAACCCGCTAAGTATTATCTGATCCTCACGTTGGTTTGTACGCTTCTCCTTCATTATAAACTCTAACTTTGTTTAAAATTTTGCGGGTTATTATTTTGACCTACAGAGCGGCTACAAAATTGGTTAAAATTTTGTTTTTGGTCCATTTCATTCCCTGAACATTTCACGATCATCACCAAAAACTAATCATTTCTATTCTGGCCCGAACACAACCTCCTCAAAAAATTCGTAACAATCGATCCATAATTGCGGCCTTAAGCTTGTTTACAATTTTTAATGGACGGACACACATCGCTAAATCGCTTTATCTTGTCGAGATATGAATTTTGGCATACCAAATAAGGGGTCTAGGACGAATATTTCGCGGTGTTACATAAACTTTTGGAGAGATAATATGTAGCATGGGATAAAAATGTGGTTCTCTACACAGAACCCATTATATATTAGGCAGTAGGCTCGTTATCTAGCAAACACTTTATTGCAATTTACATCAGAGGAAAGGTCAGTAGTTCTCAAGGAATTAAAATATCGACCAAAAATAAAATTTTTATATTTTTCATACAAAAGTAATGGTTCATTTCACCCGCTTAAGAATATCAGATCATCATTCAAAATTGTAGGCATCTTTTTCGACCTATACTCTTAGCAAAATTTCGTGACTATTGATGTATAATTGCGACTTCTAGCGAGTTTATTATTACACTACAAACAATTAACGGAATATATTAGGCTGTAACTCTGTTATCTGATCATGCACACCAACATAATTGGCATCAATTGAAAGGTCAATCGTTCCACTTTCAAGTATATCTCACTAGATATAAGCTGTATATTCAAAATTTTCACACAAAAGTTTTGGTCCATTTAACCCTCTAAATATTATCCGATCGCCATCTCAAATTGCAAGCTTCTCCTTTGTGATATACTCTTACCTTATTTAAAATTACGCGTTGATCGGACTATTATTGAGACCTACAGAGCCGCTAGAAAATTGGATAAATATTATGTTTTGGTCCATTTCACCCGCTAAATATTTCACGATCATCACCAATAAGAATAGGGATCTATTCTGATCTGAACCCGACCTCCATACAAAATTTCTTGACGATGGGTCGATAATTGCGGCCTGGAGGGTGTTTACAATTTATAATGGACAGACGGACGGACGGACACACATCTCAAAATCGCTTTATCTTGTCGAGATATGAAGATTGGTATACCACATTGGGGGTCTCCGACGAATATTTCGAGGTGTTACATGAATTTTTACCAAAACAAACTTATAATACCCTTTTCCACATTGTGGTATAGGGTATAATAACATGAACACGTGACACGACTCATGCGTGATCTGTCAAAAAGTCTGTTGAAAGAAGTACCTCTTGTTGGACGACACGTTATAATCGGAAACGATTTAGTAGATAAACTAGTTCAAGGTGGCCCTGAGTTTATCAATCCATTAGATCTACTTTGAGGAGGCACACCGTATATGGCGTATGAAACCTAGATGCATAACACCCAAAACAATGTGGCCTCTAATATCTTGCCGTAGAACGACTTCGCTTTATAATTATCTTCAAACCTATACAAGATGAATACAATGGACCAAAAGCCTCGGAGTAAAGCTTTCACTAAACTATTACATGGCTCCGCACATTTAAACCTAACCTAACTGCAGTAGCTTTGAGGTTGTAACATATAGATGGAGCAGATTAATTATTATACCAGAGCCGTATTAAGCAGGAGAACACACAATAAATAAAAGCGACTTGATATCACTATGCAACACTGGAAATGCAAACAACTTCTAGTATGCATTTTTTGAAAGTACATATATAGACTACAAAAACCCTAGTAGGGTTTTGTCCTGTCAGATCAGGTTCGGATTTTATGGCCTCATCTAAACCGGGCTAAATCTACACTTCCTTGCATTTAACAGGCCATTATCTCAGAAACGAATAGGAAATTGCTCTTGCTGTCTTTAGCAATATTGTAGTCCCAAACTAGTAGAATTTATCTTTTGAAAAAACCACATAAGAAAAACTCCATCTAGGGCAGCAAAATCTATAAAATATAGAAAGTGTTACATAATTGCTGAAATTCTGGTCAGTATCGGTTAAACTATTGAGAGTTGAACCAAGTAACCTTTTGCAAAAATCTTCCAAATAAAGTTCTCAACAATTCTTTAGAACATTCTGAAACTGTAAAATGCTTACTTCATGTTGTTTCAGCGGTATTTCGCATCATATATTTTACAACACGTATTTCAAACACAGTTCACACCAACTGTTTATTCTCGCATTTCGGATTTCAATACATTATTGACATTTTTATTAAAAAGAGGCATTTTACAACAATGACATGTTCTGAAAAGTTGTGTATTACATTCCAGGGAAAAAGAAAATATTCAGAAAAAATTAACGGTTTTGGAGATACGGTGCGAAATGTATAAAAATTGTGGAATTTTTGCATATATTTTGAAATTTGAGGCAATAAATGCAGTTTTCGAAGAACTACATTGTTTGAATTGTTTGCACAAGAGCACCTTAAAAATGTTGCAGTGCATTCAAAGTAATGGGCCACCTAAGTAACATTTTAATTTTCCAGTTAGAAGCTTAAAAAACTTTTGTCTCTATAATTTTATAATTTCCAAAATTTCTTCTTCTACTTGTGTATAGAAATAGTGGGTTTGAAGAAAGCAAAACTTATGCAATTGCAGAATTAAAAAATATTTCGCCAATGGCAACTTTTAAAATCCTCCTTCCCTATATCCACCAAAACTTTAAACTGAAATAGAAACTTACCACTCACTCTCTTATGTTTGGCTATTTTCTTCGAAAAGAAGATGACCAAAAATAGAAAAAAAGTTTAAAGTTAAGAAAGAACTTTTTTGTATAGTCTTGTTTTGAATTTTTTTCTGTTGCGATCTACACAACAACAACCATTGTTGAAATGTTGCAGAAATTATTATTAACATAATGATGACATTGAAAGGCACTTAAAAGTAAGGGAAAGTTTAGAGGTGTCAACAGAATTCACTGCAACCCAAAGGTTCCTAACTAAATAGCCTGAAGTCCCATAAACAACAACATCTGATGGCAAAAAGGGAGACTTTTAGCTGACTAAAACTGCCAAGGAGAAACATTTCAAATTTTAGTCAATGCCATAAGTAAGTGGTGTAGCAGACAAAAAATAAACTGAAAGAAAGAATTGAAGTTTGTTGTATCTTTTCATGATTGGAATTTAAGCAAGCTTATCCTATGAAAACTTAATTGACAAATATGATTGAGATAATGCCATTTTAGCCCACGGACACTTGGTATTGACTTAGAAGTAATTTGATAAAAAATATAATTTTTTAGTTTCTTAACGCTCTCTGCTATTTGATACTGTAACAAGTTGTCATATTTGTATGATGGGATTGTAACATTGTTTAGACTTTCAACTTTGGCTTAGGGAAAAAAATATTTGTTTCGACCCAGCCTTTTAACATAACATTTCACCACATTACAAAATTTTAATTTCATCAATTTTTGTTTTACAAAAAACAATTAAATATTTAATTGCATACAAATATTTACAAATCTCATTCATATTGGCTCCTTTGATGTTCGCATTAAACAATATTTGTGTTAGGCTATTTTAAGCGATTATAGAAAACTATTAAAATATAATAACTAAATAATAATACAAAATTTGTCAGAAACAAAAGGCACAAATGCACACCCACACATACAACAAATAACGCTGCAAGAAATATGTTTATGAATTTGTAACAATTTTTGTACAATTTCCGTTGGCTATATTCATAAATTATTTATAGACATGCAAATGCACATGCAGATATACATACATACAACCAATTAAATTGCAAAATATATTAGTTTGTAAATAATTACAAATACAAAACATTGCGGCAAATACATAATGCTCACATACACCACGACATTACATAATGAAAATAAAATTACAAAAAAAGAAAAAAGCTGCGTTCAACTGAAAATCTGTGATATTTCCAAGCGCAAATATGCATATATAATATAACCTTGTTGAACTGAACTTAATTTCCTATAATTAATTAATAAACTTTTCAATAAAACAAATTTCAAATGCAACTGACCGCAAATAATTGTACACAAATCTACAAAATTAAATAAATAATATCAAGTAGATACGAGTCTAGTCGGTCATCGGAGGCCTTAAAATACTACAAATTTATTGAGCTAATTTAACAAATTATAATGTTTTTGTTTCTCATAAATAGTTTCTAATTTTCTGGAGGTTTTAAATGAAATATTGTTCATTTTCAATGTTTTGTTTTTGAGGGAAATTTCAAGTAAAACCAGAATAATGTACTTCTTTATGTGATATCGTTCCAGTAGGAAATAATAAACGAACTCGGAGGTCCGTAATGAATATACTCCATATTTACTGTGTCATCGTCTTGGTTTATAGTGTCCTGTATTCAAAAAATACTGCGGGAATGGAAGTGCATGAAATAAAATGTCCATGAACAAAATTGACGATATGTATATCCAGGGTTTTTCGTAGACTATGTCTCGAAAACCAATTTGAAATTTATTTTGAAGAAAAATTAATTGTTGTGCGTCAAAAAACTACTAAAATCTGCTATAAATAACATACCCTCTTGAATTATTTTCCTATTGTATGTGTATAATTGTACCCTCAGCCATCCCAGCCAGCATTTTTTCAAAATTTTAATCAAATTCGAGTCTTTTTTGATCCGACTGCACGATTAAAAAGCTGGAATATGAGCTCATTTTCTGATCATAAATGACTCCTTTGTCGGAAGGAAAACGTAACCTCAGGCGACTCTTCTAAACAAATCACAAATGAGTCTTCCTCTGCATTAGTTTCGAGTCATTTTTGCTCATTTTCTGATCGTATATAAAGTCTTTTTCGAGTCGAATTTCAATCATTTATGAGTCTATAGGGAGTCATTTTATTAGACGAAAAAAAAATTAAAAGAAATTTTCTTTATTTTTGTTTGGTTTTTGTTTCTTTCCTTTGTTTTGTTGTCTTTTCTGCTTTGTTATTTCTTTTAATTATCCTTTATGTTGCGCGGTGGTTAGTATACTGCTTCTTCATTTCACTTGGCAAAACCTGAACATGTGTTGTATTTGTCTATACTCTTAATATTATACTTTACATTTATATCAAAGTTTTGTAGAAAGTGTATATAAGAATTATGTTCAACCAAACAAAAGTAAAACAAAACAATCAGTTTTTAATAACCTAACTGTTCAAAACATGATCAGAAGATACATAATTATAATCACTTTTCAAACACCTGCATGACCCTTTTTTGATTAAGCATTTTTCAATCTTCATAAAGATCAAAATGTGAAAATAAATAACGAAAAAGTATTCACATTTTAAACGTCTCAATGATTTGTTTGTGATTTCTACGCATTTGTTGTTGTATTTTTAATTGAACTATTTTTAATCATTACAGGGAGTCACTTTCGAGTCCCTTTCTGATCATACAAGCGACTTAATCAGTTTTTGATCACCAAAAGGACTCTAAAAAGACTCCGCAATGTGATTTTTGAAAAAGAAATCTTCCAAATGCTAGCTGGGATTAGGCTAATGAGGTTATATACACACGGTGCTCTTGAAACAACTTTTAATGAAAGGAGCTTACAAGTGTGACGTTTATGCGGATTTTGAAACTACAATGTTCATGTTCAAAAAATCGCCGGAGTGCTTTTTAAATAAATCGCGGTCTAATTTCACATTTTTAGGTTTTTTTAGGGTTTCGCGATTTTTCTGGGAAACCGAAAGCCCTAACAAAATTGAGCTGAAGAAAATGTTGTAGCAGTAAGAATTCTCTACACGATTGTCCTTCATGATATTTTCATAGGTTTTATAATTTTTGAGATATAGAAGTTCAAATTGGGACAATGCAATGACTGTATCGCCTCCTCATAAAACAATGTCATGCACGGTGCGCCTTAACAGCAATGTTTATAGATGAGAAAAAACCAAAAACAGGAAAAAATCGCTGAAGGAATTTTAAAATAAATCGCGGTTCAAATTTTTAGGATTATTTTAGGTTTTTGCGATTTTGCTTGGAAACGAAATGGGACTAACGTAAATGTTGCAGCTGTGAAAATTCTCTAGAGGATTGACTGTTATGATTTGTTCCTAGGTTTTACCATTTTTGAGACAGAAGTTCAGGTCACATTTGTAGGTCACATTTTAGGTTTTTCACGATTTGCTTGAAAACGCTAAGTCTTATCGAAACAGGACAAGAGAAAATCTTATATGTGATTCTCTACAAGATAGGCGTAATTTTTTCATAGGTTGTATCATTTTTGAGATATACAGTGGCGGCCATATAATTAAGAACGACATAGTATTAAAAAGTATTTGACTTGCTACGTTCCAAATATTTGAATATTTATATGGAACAAAATTTGTAAATAAAGTACAGGATAAGCACTTTCAAGGGTAAATAAGCGCCGATTATGGAACGACAATCACAGGGTATCGTTTATTTACAAATTTTGTTCCATATAAATATTCAAATATTTGGAACGTAGCAAGTCAAATACTTTTAAATACGATGTCGTTCTTAATTATATGGCAGCCACTGTATAAGTTCAAGCTGGAAATTACAGACATGACATTGCTTTATAAGGCATGACATTTTTAAAGAGAATTTTCACTGCTATAACATTTTCTTTAGTTCCATTTTGATAGGGGTTTCCGTTTCCAATAAAAATCGTGAAAACCCTAAAAAAAACTCTGGAAATGCGAACTTTGACCACGATTTATTTAATAAGCGATCCGGCGATTTTTTTGATTTTTTATCTTCTATGAACATTGTAGTTTCACAATCCGCAAAAACTTCCCAGGTGTAAGCTCCTTTCATTTAAAGTTGTTTCAAGAGCACCGTGTACCTATGATACGGTACAAATGTCCCTATTAAAACTAATGGTTTTAGACTCCAAATATGTTTGGATATGTCAGACAATCTGCAGTTACTTAGCCCACCCAGTCTGCCTCTTTGGCTAGAGCGCATCTCTCTCTCTCAGACGGATCAACAGATTTGGTCCAAATTTTGGATCGCGTAATATTTTTCCACACTTTAAAGAAGTCATGTTGGTCCACCCCTTCGGGTATATCCACTACACAATATTGTGCAAATATCAAATTTGGCCATGCTTCTTGACATAATAGTATAAAAGCTATAAATCCTACTATGACCAACTAAAATGGCTGGAAGGCGTTATAACTATCGAAGGAAATGAATCTCATAAAACTATGCAACTTTTAAGATAATCTTGTGCAAATAATTTCTACTAAAGATTTTTTAAAGTACAGAAGTTATATAATTTAATCGTATACTCTAACAGTAATATTAATTCCAAATTTCAGGATTGCAGCTCTATCCGTTCAACCAAATAAAAATTGTACCATATTTAGTACCTTTCGTACACATAACTACGAATATTCACAACTTCCTCAATCCTATATTCCAAAAGTAATATTTATTCCAAATTTCAAGATTCCAGCTCTATCCGTACACCCAAATTTAACTGTACCAAATTTAGTAACAATTAGTACTTTTCGTACACATAAGTACGAATTTCCAAAACTTCCTCAGTCCTACAGTAATCTTAATTCCTAACTTTAGGTTTTCAGCTCTATCCTTTTCGTGCCCATGAGTACGAACACTCCCACAGTAATCTTAACTCCGAATTTCAGAATTCTAGCTCTTTCCGCTTGGCTAATACAAAGGGTTCCATATTTAGTACCTTTTAGTATTTTCGTACCCTTCCAGTTCGAATTTCCAAAACCCAGCCTTATCTACTTCTACACTTCAACCGCAATCCAAACTCAAAATTTCAAGCTTCAGCCGTTTCATCTGGGCGACGATCTCTCAGTCACTCACTCACTTATCACTAAGCTCTTTTATATAATACTAGCAAAATGCCCGCTACTTCGTATGCGGAAAAGGAATAATATACAAATAAAAAATATTTAATATGAAAATGGTGGACACTAAAATTGTTGATGTACTAATATCTAGTATTATAATTGATATTTAATTTCAAATCTCAATGGTTTGGCTGTTATATGCCAAGATGTCAAAAAAACGTAGATAAAAAACTTAAAGTCAAAATCGGAAGGCTCGATTTTCATCGAAGACACATGGTCCAGTAGACTTTTTTGCTCAGCTCAATCCCAGGAATCAGAAACGCGAAGGGCCCATTAAGGTTTTCAAATCGCCCCGGCCTAACCCACTTATATCAATCATTCACTCCAACAGTAATCTTAATTCCAAATGTCAGGATTTCACCTCAATTCATTCACCCAAATCCAAATCGTACCAAATTTAGTACTTTTCCTACACATATGTACAAATTTCCGACATCTGTCTCAATCCTCCACGCAACAGTAATAATAATTCCAAATTCCAGCTCTATCTATTCATCATATCCAAATTGTACACTGCAACAGTATTCATTATTCCAAATTTCAGGATCCAAATTCTATACGTTCACCCAAAATCAACTTATACTAAGTACGAATTTCCAAAACAACATCAATCCTACACTCAAACTGTAATCTTATTTCCAAATTTTATAATTCCATCTCTATGCGTTCAATCAAATCCAAATAGTACCAAATTTAGTATATTTTTAGTACGAATTTCCACAAATACCTCCATGCCTCAGTTCTCCCCTCCAACAGTAATCGTCATTCTAAATTTCAGGATTCCACCCCTATCCATTCATCCAAATCCAAATTGTACACAACTTAGTACCATTTAGTACTTTTCGTACGCATAAATACGAAATTCAAAAAAAACTGTCTCAATCTCAGTTAATTCTAAATTTCAGTATCCGACGTCTATCCGTTCACCCAAAACCAAATTAGTACCATTTAGTACTATACGCACGCAATAAGTTCAAATTTCCAAAACTACCTCAATCCTATACCCCAAATAGTAAGCTTGTTTCCAAATTTCAGAATTTCATCTCTATCCGTTCAATCAAATCCAAATAGTACAAAATTTAGTACATTTTAAGTACGAATTTTCAAAAATACCTTCATATCTCAATCCTACACTTCATCAGTAATATATATTCCAAATGTGAGGATTCCAACTCCATCCGTTCTCCAAAATCAATATTGTACCAAATTTAGTACCATTTAGTAGTTTTAGTATACATAAATACGAAATTCCAAAACTACCTCCATATCTCAATCCTCAACTCCAACTGTAATCTTAGTTCCAAATTTCAAGATTCCCCTCTATCCATTCACCCACATTCTAATTGTACCAAATTTAGTACCGTTTAGTACTTTTTGTACACATAAGTATGAATTTCCAAAACGACGTCAATCCTATACTCCAACAGTAATCCTTAATCCAAGTTTTAGGTTTCCAGCTCTATCCGTTCACCCAAATCCAAATTGTACCAAACTTAGTACCATTTACTATTTTTCATACACATCTCAATCCTACTTTTCAATAGTAATCATAATTCCAAATGTATGTTTTCCAGCTCTATTCGTTAAACTTAATTCAAATTGTACCAAATTTAGTACCGCTTAGCACTTTTCGTACACATAAGTACGAATTTCTACAATTTCTCAATCCTGTTCTCCAACAGTAATCATTATTTCAAATTTTAGGTTTCCAGGACTATCCGTTCACCCAAATTCAAATTGAACCAAATTTAGTACCATTTGGTACTTTTTGCACACATAAGTACGAGTTTACAAAACTGCCCTCATATCTCAATCTTACACGTCAACAGTAATCTTAATTCCAAATTTGAGGTTTCCAGCTCTATCTGTACACCCAAATTCAAATTGTACCAAATATAGTACTTTTTGTACACATAAGTACTAATTTCCAAAACCACTCTCATATCTCAATCCTACACTTCAACAGTAATCTTAATTCCAAATTTCAGGTTTCCAGCTCTATCCGTTCACCCAAATTCAAATTGTACCAAATTTAGTACCATTTGGTACTTTTCGCACACATAAGTACGAATTTACAAAACTACCATCATATCTCAATCCTACACTTCAACAGTAATCTTAACTACAAATTTGAGGTTTCCAGCTCTATCCGTTCACCAAAATTCAAATTGTACTAAATTTAGTACCATTTAGTACTTTTCGTACACATGAGTACGAATTTCCAAAACAATTTCCTTTTATAAACACCACTTCCCAACCTTGATTTCTATACCAAATTCCAAGATTCTAGCTATAGCCTTTCAAAATATATAATTGGTACTAAATTTAATAACTATTAGTACTTTTTGTATACTTAAAGGTCGAATCTCCAAAAACCCTTTGGTACATCTTTCTCGCTCTCCATCAGTGACACTCATTCCAAATTTTAGAATTCTAGCTCTTCCCGTTCGCCTAATACAAAGGGTACCATATTTAGTACTTTTCGTACCCTTCTAGTTCGAATTTCCAAAAACCCAGCCTTATCTCACCCCTACACACCAACAGCAACACACACTCAAAATTTCAAGCTTTTAGCTTCAGCCGTTTCGTCGGGGCGATGATCTGTCAGTCACTCAGTCACTCACTCATCACTAAGTTCTTTTATGTACATAGAAAAGAAGATAACTATGTATTTGCCCTACCCTTGTCATACAAGTGGGACCACTAAGAACTGCTGCCGTTTAATTTTTAACTATCCTCGTCAAAATATAACTTCAAAATAAGGATGCCAGTTACATCACCACCATATTTATTGATCAGAGGTTTTACATTACTATGTATGGTTCAAATTAATCGTCCATGTAACTGTGGACAACATTTGTTGTAGCGTATCATTTGGCTACCTTTGCAGTTCATGGCTAACAGATGAAGTGTAATCAGATTTAAAAAAAAAAACAATAAAATTATTTGCTAAATGTGATACCAGCATACTTACCGGTTACCATTTATTTGTATTTAGGTTTATCACAATGAATCTGAAATTGAAGAGGGTAATACATTTTTTTTAATTATTATCATTAGATTTACACTGAAATGCCATTATATGTATTGAAATATAAAACCTCTTTCCCTTTAATAACATATTTTATCAGATAAGGCAAATTAAATAGACAAACAGAAATTCGAGAACATCCCAACATTGTTAAAACATGATTTGTATAACTCGTTATGTGTGTGTGTAATGCGTGTATGAGATATAATTGGTCATGTTTTTTTTCTCTCGTTTGCCACATGTCAGTCACATGACCCTGTCAAAGTTAAAACTAAAATGTTATTTGACATCTCACATACATTTATAAAATGTTCTACATCGTTGCAGTTATGGCGTGTCACTGCCGTTTTACGTCAGGGTCAAATTTTTCAAATGCATAAAATTGCAATGCCAATATCGAGTGACAAAAAATGACAACATCTAAAAATGTAACAATTTTATTTTGGATTGACATGATGGCCAATTAAATGAATTTATTCATTCTTGAAATAAAAGAGTGCAAATTTGTTTCATGTGTACTAGGCTGTTTTAACTCAAAGGGAAACAGTCGATGTCGGATTTTTTTTTAAGGCGGCACTCCCCTAAAATGTTTTGTTTTGTTAGATTTTAAGACTGCCAAAGTTTAAGCACAATTTGAATCATGTTAACAGGGCCTCAAAGTTCCCATACATCCCATAAGGGACAAGGGAGACTTCTCTCGTATCAATGAGTGCACCCCGATTCATATTAGCTCCATGATATGGGACCTACAGTTTATCGCCGAGTCCAAACGGAGTGTCTAAGACACCACTTTTGTAGAGAACGTACGCAATCTTAAAATCTAACAAAACTAAATATTTTAGTTGGTGCCGCCCAAAAAAATTCGACATCTATTAAAGCCACATTAATGTGTACCTTTTCTAAGTGTAAAACAACACGCCATGCTGGAAATATTTTCCTGATAATAAATACGAATATTTATTGGATAATTCTGGGAAACAAATACTCGTACGTTTAATAAATATAAATTTGTATTAAAATATAAATTCTATATTTTCGCCGGGCGATACAGTCACTGAAAGTTTTTAAACAATTTAACGCATTGAATCAAATTTTCTACTTCACACTTTTCTATCCCTAGTGAAGATCGAATGCCAAATTTTAACAAATTTTAACAAATGCAAATACTTCAAAACAAATAAATGTTTGAACGCCCAATAATGTATGGACCGCAATAATTTTCCAGGAACCCACAGCTATCTACATAAAGAATATTCGTACATGGGTCCAAAAGCCCTCTAAAACGAAATGCAACGACAGTTATGTGACAAGGTGGCGTATAGTCAATTTTACTATTACAGAATTTTCGTACATGGGTCCAAAGCCCTCTAAAACGAAATGCAACGACAGTCATGTGACAAGGTGGCGTATAATCAAGGTTACCATAACATGTATACGTCACATACGTTCAACATTTGCCTACAACAATGCGTACATAACAGTTTTCCCCATTGGACAATAACAAGCCATTCCTAAACGGGCGCTGCAACAAATACGTTCAATTGTTAAAACCAAGCATAAATCTCACATCAGCAATTTATTAGCTACTAAAATTTCCACCAACCACCACGAGCGAAAATGTATTAACTATGTATTCCCCTCAAATGTTGTGAATAGAAAAGGGTTTATGTGAATTTTGAATGTAAAGCTTCCCTAAGTGGAGAATATCAATAAAACACTGACTAAAACGTTTGGCATACAAGTAAATATGAGGGGAGGAAATGATTTCCTGAACAGATGTTGGGGACGGGTTTTTGTTTAAACGAGCGTTTTTATTGCAAATATATACTTAGGAGGTGAAAAATAAATCGCTTCAGGGAATTAAATAACTATAATAACAATAACAAATTTGGAATTAGGAATACTTGATGACAATTAGCCGTATGATGTTTATCAGATAATTCTTAAAATCTAATGTTGATATTATAAAAAGATTTTAGTTGGCTTTATCGTTATGAATTAAATAAGTAGTTGTGGACGAATCAGCGGATGTCGAGGAGAATCTCATAACTAATAACGCAGTGCCATTAAAAGTAAATACCACATTCACCTATGGAAATTACGGGGTTTCAATGCAATATAATTCTAAAAGAATAAATAAAAATGCATCAGTCGGCTTTACCAAGATAGCTATACCCAGAATCTTTGACAACAAAAAGAAGCAAACACCAATCATTTAGTTCTGACGGTTATACATTATGTTGAGTTGAATTGAACCAAGTATTTTGTGCTAATTTCATGATTGTTATAGGCATTACATAAAAATAAAATTTCGACAAAATTTAAACTTTCAATAACAGTTTCCGTATGAGTAAAATCTTTGGCTAAGAATTGATATGTTGGTCTATGAGCTGATTGAATACCGGTTACGCAACCTAAATTATTTTTTCCCTAAAAATATTTAGGTGGTCTTCAGAATTTAATGGCCTCTTTTCAGGAAATATAAACATGCTAAAATATATACGAAATTGTGGATCTTTTGTGGTTGTTCGAAATAGACATAGACCTTTGCCAAGATTTGATAGGAATATAATATGTCGATAGGAATTATATATTCATTAACTTGTCGACAGTTTCTAGCAGGGCTTCGGAGTCGGAGTCTGGAGTCGGAGTCTAGCAAATTTTGCTGGAGTCGGAGTCTGGAGTCGTGAAAAAAAGCTCGACTCCGACTCCGGGCAAAATGTTTTTTTCTACATTTATCAAAAGAGTTTTTATTTTTTTATGATAGAGAGATTAACTTTATTAAAATTTTGATAAATCGTTTATTCATTTTATAGGAAATCTATGAGTAAACTTGTAAGCAAAGGATTTATTATATTTAGTAATGTTCCATGACAATAGAATTATAATTGCATATTTCAATATGAATCGATTTCTTAATATACCATCACATTTATGACAAAACGTATACGAGGAAAAGTCAAAATTTTTTAGTTTCCATGAAGCCAAGGTTTGCACTATTATAATACGCGAACTATTGTAGTTTATCAGTAACTATGACTTTTGCTGGATTAATTTAGATGTTTTTGTACAAAGCTCAAAAATTTAGCAAAAAAATTTAATTTACGTGGTAGTTACGACCGCGTAAAGGAAAAACATAGGTAAAAACACGTTGAAGCTAAACAGGTTTTTTACATTGCTATTCGATTTCTGATTAAACCATTCAAATGACGGACATCTGTCCAAAGCAAAAGTAGGAGAATACAAAATGAAGATTACACTTCTAATGTATCACTTTCCAAAATTTCCACTGCATCCACCTTTTATGGATGCTGACATTTTGAAGCCGGATTTCAGGTGTTTTTTGTATTTTTTATGTAACTGGGACGCGCATTCGGATATTTCGAAAAAACAATTATAGGATTAAAGAACTCGCGATTTCGCATAATCTGATATGTATATTGAGTATGTAGCCCACACAGCAGCAGAGTAATCTACTGCCAAAGGCCAAAATTTAGTGCGATATTTTTTCTAAAAAACCTATTTTTTGGGTACAGTATTTACAATATCGTTTTGAGTGTTCTGGTACCCCGCGATATTTTAGTTTTTCGACGATCCGGATCATATGAATCACAAATCGTAAAAATCCATCTTCTAGAACGGCGGAAATGGCTACTGCAAAAATTGAAAAATTTGCGAAAAATGTTTTTCAAAATATCGCTGACTAATTCGCGTTTTATGTGGATCGTTTCCATTTCAATGAAGAAAGTGAATCATCACTCGCGTTTGTGCGAAAACAGCGGTTTGAAAAATTTAGTAGCATGGGAGCTGTATCCGATTTATCCAAAAAATACTGTGTGATGCTACATCCACGGTTCTTGATGGATTTTATTGAAATATGTTTAGATCGATGTATTTTTTCGCGGTTGATAGTGAAATCGGATGCGCATAAAAAGTGTGTTTGTTGCACACTAAACTGCAGACGATGCTACATCTTAGCGGCCAAAGTAAATCCTGGCAAATGTGTACAAATTAAAAGAGAAGAATTCGCTGTATTGGTAAACCGCATGCGCATCAAGTGATTTTGAGGATTTCGCGTTTTACACGCATTTCAAAATGAACATTACCAGATACAATTTTATTTCAAGATTATACCCCATTTAAAGGAACCCAACATTTATTTGAAAGATATCCATATCTTCTGCTAGATGTTAGTGTGTTTTCGAGAAGTGATTAGAATAAAAAAATGTGATTTATTGCGTGAAATTTAACTAAAATAGAAGAAAAACTCCGACCTATTTTTCTTACATTTTGTTCAACTAACTCACAAAATAAATTTTAATAAATATTTTCTCTTACAAAAATTTTATAAATTTCCTCAATATATTTTTTGTTTTTTGCTATAATATGCAAACCGCTAAACGGATTTGTATAATTTTGGTTTCATTTGAATCTTCGCGATGTTTAGATTACGTACATATTTTTTATATATTTTTCAGATGCATAGACAGCTTGAATTTTATTAGAACAAGTTGTAAACTACCAATTGTTTTGAATGCTTTCCTAATTTCCGCGAAAATTTACAACTTTTTCACTAAAGTTGTGGGACCTCAGTAAACATATAGTATGTAGGGAGCCCCTAATTAAGAGAGTTTCTCAATATAATGATTAGAGTCTTTTAAAGATTTTTTTCTTTTTATCAGAATTGAAACCGCCATAACTTTTGCGCGCAACAACCAAAATTAGTATCTCGAAGATATTTAAGAATGGGGTTTTTTTCCCAATCTATGTACCAAAAATCTTTCATGTAGCTTAAAAAAAATTTTAATTTTTTTTATGGAAAACTAAAAAAATTTGTCTTTTCTTCATATACACTCTGGAATACTAGTTTTAGATCTCACATATTTATACTTCACAATATAATGTGGAAAAAGTATTATGTATAAGTTTATTTTGTCCACAATTAAGGGGTTATGGTCACTAGAGTTATGACTTTTTTACAACCTCATATCCCTGTATCATAGCGTGATGAGTTTTGCCATAAGATTACATAAACTCTTAATTATAACGTGATTCGGTGAAAAAACCTCACGCACAAAATGATTTTAAAATTTGAATTTATCAAAATTATGGACCATTTTTTGAAGTCACTGAAAACAGATATATAATTGAAAATAAACTTTAGAGCCACATGAGATAATTAAAATGACAGAAAATGTATTTCTCACTATTTTTCTTCAATTCTGAGAATCGTAAAAATGTCGTAAACGCTTTTATTCAAAAATATATTTTTTTAACAAAAAACAAAAAATTTAAAATTTTTTCAAAGTGACTTTTTTTCGCGACGTTTTTAATATTTGAATGAAATAAACGTAATTATAGTTATTATTAGGCTTATATTTATTCATTCGCGCAACAAAAAATAATTTTTTGAAAAAAAAAATTTTTTTCATTTCATATATTTTTTCAAAAAATTATTTTTTTAAAATCGATTTGTGCGTGAACTTTTTTTATATTTCATTGGAATAAACGATAGCATAGTGATTAATAGGCAAAAGTTCATTCATCCCTGCTACAGGAAATCATTTTTGAGGCAAAATGTCAAAAAGTCATAACCCTAATGGTCACTTATTGTGCACGAAAAATGAAATTTTTCATGAATTTTTTTTAAAGATATTGTTTTCATCTGATTTATAATACCTTGAGCTACTTTCAGATTTTTTTTTTTTTTTTTTTTTTTGTTGAAAAATATTGAATAGTTTTCTGACAAATGGCCACCTACGAAACACTGAATAAACCGATCAACATATGTTCTTGTGGGATCATTAAGAACATAATAATCGTGTACTTAAGCGAAACGAATTAAAAAATATGCATTTAAAAAAAAATGTGAACTGTAGAAGTCAAAATTTCAATTTTACCTAAAAAAGTTGAGAGTTTTTTCGCCATAAATCCGTCAAAATTTTTTTTAAAAAGTCTCTTGCTTAAGTACAATCTTTTTATACGTATAATAATCCCAAAATGCTATTTTGAGAAAACCGTGTTTCAAACTTCGATGTTACATACAAATCACAATGAATTTTCTCTTTCTAACGCTCATATCTCAGCTAATTTTTATCCATTCGACATATTCTATTCTACATGTACTTTAAAATGAGTCAGCAAAAAATTATCGCTTTCGTAAAATCTGTAAGTAACAAATTACTGTTGGCATACCCATCTTCATATTTCGACAAAATAAAACGAAAAAGATATGTGACCCGTCCGTACAAAAAAATTTTAATCAAACTCGTCAGTTCTACTTGTTTTTGTTTTAAATTGATAATCGGAGGGTATACTCGTACATATATTTCGGCAAAATCTACTGAAACTTTCTAAATTCTTTCTGTTGTTTTTGTTCTTTTTGATATAAGATACAGCAGATTCAATACGGAACATCAATTTTACATCGCATTGCATTACAAATTGTATTAGAGAAAAGAACAGACAAGCATATAGGGTCCTAGTATAGGAAAAGTTGAAAAATTTAGCAAATTTTATTAATTTTTAGTGGTATAGGAAATTACCCTCGGAGTCGACTCCGGAGTCGGAGTCGTGAAAAAAAACTGGTCTGGAGTCGGAGTCGGAGTCGAAGGAAAAATGGCTCGACTCCGAAACCCTGGTTTCTAGTAACGTCTCCAAGGAAAAAATCGCAGTAAGGTAATAAGAACCGGGAAAACTACATACATATACTGTGCTACTAGAATATTGGTTTCTTATGTAAAAATTCTGTCTCTTTGGGGTCAATGGAAAATTTAAATTATTTGGTTTCTTTTGATTGTATTTTTTATTCCTTTTTATTTTATTTTGATTTTATGTAAATGTTGCGAAAATGGGGATTTCTGAGAATTTCAATTTTGAAACGGACATAACTTATTTTTTTCCAACAGATTTCTATTATACTTTTTTTCTTTTAAAGGGACAAGAAATGTCTTTTGAACAACCCATTACATTTTTTTAAAAGCGCTTAACAAATGATTGGCTTAAAATACTTTTTCTCTAGGCTGCTTAGATACCAAAATGTATAATAATTTATTTTTACCAAAAAGCTTCCGAAAATTGGAAAAGCCAAAAAAATCGGTTAAAAAATAGATGAGTTATGCAATTTTTTTGTTTTTTTGTTCGTCTGTTTGCGGAAATCAAATAAGCATCCACAAAAAATCATATAGAATGCAGGAATTTTGGTTCCAAGGTTTGGTATAGCCCCCATATAACGGCACCATTCGATATCGGATATTTTAACGTTCTTATATACATTTTCGGAGCGAATTGGCTGTGTATTTGTGATCAGCCAGAGGTTTAAACATATTGTCTTCACACTGTCCTCGGTGGATAAATGTCAACAGCTTTAGGATTAAAATTAAAATTGTTCAGCATCTGCAATCATACCCATATTTCATGAAATCAAATATGTTTCCAAAAACATTACAAAACAATGAACAATGGTTCCTGCCATTGCACAGTGTCCAATTTTACGAACCTGGCCAACACTCTAAAATTAATGGATTTTGACCTTACCTTGGGTTCATATGATTTTCATATTCTCTAACCCTCATTAAAAGGGTCTTTTGGTCACTACTGCTATAAATTGTGCTCGTATCAGATCAAAATATTCTATTTTTGGCCCTTTTTTCACAAATCTTTAAAATCTCCTATAAAATGTGATCATATCAGATCAAAATATTCTATAAATGTGTTCGCCATAAAATGTTACTGTAGGTCCCAGAATACATCAAAACTCTAAATTTGACCTAAACGCCAGGAAGCTACCCTATGCTATATTCTGACATTCTGATTCAAGGAAAATATGTATATATCTGCAAGACAAAATATTACATAAAAACGGAAAGTGCAAATATGTGCAGGATGTTTCGATGGAAATTGGTAAAAACTTTTCCCTTTTTATGAAATGGTAAGGTGTACAGCCCAACTAGATCTTACTTACAACTATTTCCATCATTTGTTGTGAAAATTGACCTTGAAAAAAATCAACAAGTACGGACATCAATTATTAAGAAACGCACACTGAACATTTAAAATCGTTTCCCATACCTTTCATTACAATTACAAAAAATATTTAAAAACCTTTGTTAATTTTGGATATTATCATAGTTTTATAAACAACTTAAATATTGAACAACTTAAATATTTGACCGGCTTTTATACCCACTTATGAAACATGAAACGTATATATTTTTCATAACTACACGCAGTGGGATCCTATAAACAATATTTGACTCTAGTGCAAATTGGTAAATTTTTTTTTATTTTTGGCCAGGTTTTTCGGATAATTGGGCACTGTACATTGGCCAAAAATAAAAAAACTGAATACCTATCTTGCTTTTTAAAATAGTCAGACTTAATCCCATAGTCGTTGTGTTAATATTTTATTAAAACAACTTTAATTTATTAGTGGGAAAAATTTGCGGTGTTTAACAAGGGGTAAGGCGGGGAAGACTATAGTTTCGGATCTCGCCACAGATCTTCATCAGTTCCTTTGTTTCCTGTTTTTCAACAAGAAACTTTTTATACCCACGTGTCAATTACTCGCTCAAATAGATACATGTCAAATAAAACAATCTGAGCGAGAATTTCTTTGACACTACCTAAACTCAGGCAACTTCACTTGCAAACAAAACAAAATCTTTCCCACTGCTATGCATTCGTTGAGACTATTTTGAAAAGCAAAATTGTAGTCGTCACCCCAAATAAAAAACGCCAACCCTGACATCTATGACATGGAACTTTTAAAAAGTATATTAGTTTTGTTTCATTCGAACCAGGGTTTCGGAGTCGAGGTATTTTTGGCTCGACTCCGACTCCAGGCGAGTTTTTTTTCACGACTCCGACTCCGGGTCGACTCCGAGAGTGAATTCATATACCATTAAAAATGAATAAAATGTGCACAAAATTGTAATTTTTTCCTATATTTTGGCCTATATAGGCTAATGTGTTAGTTTTTCCTTACATATTCATTAGAAAGGAGAGACCCCCAGTTGTAAAGCTCAATAAAAGCCATTTTCCATAATTTTTTTCCGAGAAAACTATGTAACTTTTTGGCAGATTTTTTCCTCTTCGTCTACCAAACCTTGTTTTTATTAAATCATTTTGCGGTGCCAACTCAATCTGGAAAACTATCTCGAGAAAAACACAGTTCCCATCCAACGCTCATACTGTGGTAATATTGTTCCGATCGACTTAAAAAATTGACCACATATTCTATGCTACTTATACTTTCTACTTTTTTCCGAAATTTATAAGTAGAGATCACCCCTTAAATTAAAATTCAGCGCTCACATTTTGAACTTTGGTGTGGTGTGGATAATTTTATTGAAATATTTGAGATATATTGTGTACACCACTCAGCACGTAGGCAGATGGATGTTTATTGGAACTGAAAACTTAGCAAACGATGAGATTTCGTGCATAAAAATATTCTACAAAAATTTTGCTAGGAAATTTTTATGTAGGGTCCGTCCACTAGGACATGAAATCGATATTGTCATGTTTTCATTGTTCTTTATCACTTTTACCCGATCCTTTCTCATGAAAACTCTATGATTATGTATTTCATTGAATTTCGTATATGCAATTGATTGTGTAGAAAACTCGGATACACATGAACTATATCAGCTTCTGGCGGACAGATCCGGTTATTTGAATGTCTACATCTAAAGCCCTCATTGAGTATATAATGAATCCTAGAAGAAAGATTCGCCGTTTATCAGACTTCTGAGTTATAGCGGGATGAATCTGTCGTTAACCAACAACGAATTTATGATGCCTAATTCAGATGCGTAACCATCCGAATTTTATATATAGTTAATAGATTATGCAAAATTTACCGAAATACATACAGTTTTTTTTTTTTTTTGAGAAAGTAAGTGGTAAAACTGATGAAGGACAATGTCGATTTCTTGGATGTAGGAAACCTACATATAATTTTCGGTGGAACATTTTTGTAGAAAATTTAATTTTGTTTTATTTTTTGGGTTCAAAAACAAAAAGGACATGGAAGACACTGAGCTATAAGGACAGCATATTTGACAGAAAGGTTCCTCATTTCATTTAACTGAAAACATGTCATCTAAAAATGATGAAATAATATCTCCAAACAGAAATATAAAACTATTTTCTCAATGATTGATGGGGGTCACATAAAAAAAAACATTATGTCATGACTCAGAAATTTCAGCTATGGGATCCTTTGGGGTTCTCAATTGGGGCTTTCATTCCCAAAAGGACCTTTCCTCCCCCAGATCTTAACTTCCATTTTGTGTCAAAGGGAATTTAGTAAGATTTCTCATAGAGACCGCAACGTCCTTAATAGAAGACAAGGATGACTTCTCATAAAAAACAAGATCAGAATACCAATTGACCTTTGTGAGAAGACCAGTAAGACTTCTGACGAAAGAGGGTAAATGTCCAATCTTAATTCGATTGTCATAGACCTTTACTTTTGTTAGCAAAAATGTAACGAATCAATTTGATCAACAAAATAGGGATGAATAGACTGGACTTCAAAGGATAGTAAATATCCTGTGAATTGTCCTTTAACTAAGTATACTATATAATTTGCATATATATTTTCTTATATGATTTAAAAAAAAAGTTCTTGTTCCAAATTTAATGTTATATTTCTATAACGTGGAAAAAATTCTGCCCGGAGTCGGAGTCGAGTTATTTTTTTCGACTTAGACTCCGACTCCGACTCCAGCAAAATTGCTCGACTCCGACTCGTAGACTCCGACTCCGAAACCCTGATTCGAACGCCTTCTTCTTAAGAATAGTCTAAAAAGTCGGAACATTTGACTAATATATGAGCAGTGAGTACAACTTACAATTTACATGTATTCAAAATATCGCGAAACTTATACGTATTGCAAAATATTCTAATGTATTTTGAAGGAGCTTACTTTTTTAAATAGTGTTTTAGTGCGTTGGTGAATTCAAGTTAGCTTCGTGATTTCTTAGTGATTCCGTAATGCCATTTCGGTCATATATTTATCTTTGACCAAAGGTTATCTGACCACGTACATTAACATAATCGTCATCAATGGAAAGGTCAAAAATTCTTCTTCCATATTTGACTTCCGTGTGAGGTATAGGGATACGTATTACCAAGCAAAAATCGATCTTTCGATCTTTTGATTCTTACTTAGAACTCAAAAATCGATTTTTATACCCTACACCACTATGTGGGGAGGGTATTATAAGTTGGTTTTGGCCAAAAAGTTTTTAACGCATCGAAATAATGGTCATAGACCCATACCTATATATACCAAAATGAATGTATCGACGAGCTGAGTCGATCTGGCTATGTGTGTCCGTCCGTCTGTCCATCTAAACTTTGTAATCACACTACAGGCCGCAATTTTGATCGGATCGTCACCAAATTTTGGGTGCTGATGAGGGTCCCGGAGGGGAAGAAGGCTATTTTGGCGATGGTCGGATAATATTCAGGGGTCGGAATGGGCAAAAAACTTATGTGGATAAAAAGACAACATTTTTTCCAAAGCGAATATCTCCTTATCTATTTGATATACCCCTTATCAAAGGCAAAACCTGCTAATGAAAGCAGAAAATATCACCTTTACAACGATGTATAGTAGGTTGTCGTAGGTGGTAAAACAACGAAGATATCGTAATAGTCGCTAATAGAACCCAACTTTTCATTTATTCGATTTTAATTCTAATGACGAATAACACAGCGTTTATTGGGGACTTTCCAAAAGCAAAGCCTATGAAAGTAGAAAGTCCTATCTTTACAATGATGCAAAGTCGGTTGGCGCAGGTGGCCAAATAACGGAGATATCGCAATAGTCGGTAATACATTCCATTTTTCCACTTTTTGTAATCACGCTACAGGTCGCAATTTTTATCGGATCGTCATGAAATTTTGGGGGTTATTGGGGGTCCTACAGAGGAAGAACCTTATTGATATTGGTGATGGTCGGATAATATTCAGGGGTCGGAATGAGCAAAAAATTTATTTGGAGAAAACGTCAACGTTTTATTTCAAAGCGAATATCTCCGCTTCTATAAGAGGTATATCAAAAGCAAAACCTGCTAATGAAAGTAGAAAATATCACATTTGCAACGATGTAATGTAGGTTGTAGTATCAAAGGCGCTAAGCTATCCCATTTTTAATATTTTGAATTTTACCAGTCAAAAGCATATGCACAGGGGTAGTGGTGTAGGGCATCACATAGTCGGCCCCGACCCGACTATAGCCTTGGCAATTTTGGGTGTCGATGGGGGTCCCGTAGGGGAAGAAGCCTATTGATTTTGATGATGGTCGGATAATATTTAGGGGTCTGAATGGGCAAAAAATATATTTGGAGAAAAAGTCAACGTTTTTTCCAAAGCAAATATCTCAGCTTCCATAAGGGGTATACCAAAAGCAAAACCTGCTGATGAAAGTAGAAAATATCACCATTCTAACGATGTAAAGGAGGTTGTCATAGGTGGTCAAACAACCCACAGATATCGCAATAGCCGCTAATTAAACCCAACTTTTCATTTTTGAGATTTTATTTATAATGACGAATATCACAGCATTCGTTGGCGGCTTTCCAAAAGCAAAATCTGGCTATGAAAGTAAAAAATCTCATCTTTACAATGATGCAAAGTAGGTTGGCGTTGGTGGCCAAATAACGGAGATATCGCAATAGTTGATAATACATCACATTTTTCCATTCTTTTGTAATCACGCTACAGGATTGATCGGATTGTCACGAAATTTTGTGGTTTATTGGGGGTCCTACAGAGGAAGAAGCCTATTGATTTTGATGATGGTCGGATAATATTCAGTGGTCGGAATTGGCAAAAAAACTTATTTGAAGAAAAAGTCTACGTTTTATTTCAAAGCAAATATCTCCGCTTCTATAAGGGGTATTTCAAAAGCAAGTCGTCATCCCAAATAAAAGAGGAGAATTTCGCTTTGAAATAAAACTTTGGCCTTTTCTCCAAATAAGTTTTTTCAAATTCCGACCCCTGAATAATATCCGACCATTACCAAAATCAATATGTTTTTTCCTCTGTGGGACCCCCATTAACACCCAAATTTCGAAACGATCCAATCAAAATTGCTACGTGTATCGTGATCACAAAAAAATTAAAATTGGTATGTATTACCGACTATTGCAATATCTCCGTTATTTGGCCACCTACGCCAACCTGAAATACGTAGTGACCGTTAACCGAAAGGTTTTTAAAAAAGATTTAAACGAATTTTATTCTGATCGAAGTCATGGCTCAATTAAGACTGACTTCTTCTTTATTTATAAATTATAATATAGCTTTACATTGTTAACCAAAAATGCTTACATAGCTAAATACTAGTTTTAATAAAGTAAGAAAATGTTATGAGCTAATTTCTTCGAATTGTTTATTTGGTGATTTCAATTATTTAGAATTGTTTTTGATTATTGAAGTAACCTGGAATTTTGCTATGAGAAAATATTTAATGCCGGAAATGGTAATTAGGTTACTGTCTGTTAATTTCTTTAATAAATTCTTCGAATTTATCAGGTGGGTAGGTGTTTGCATATGTAACTACCCTCCCCTTTAGATCAGAATTCTCCTGAATTCGATTATTCAAATTTATTTTGATATGACTGAATTTTGTTCTCCAAAAACAAATTATTAATATGACTGTAAATATGATGAAAATATTACATCCATATATAATTTTATTGTGAATTTTCAAGTTCGAAATATTTTGAATGTTGTCTCTATTTTCATCATATATTTGCTCAAATGTTAGCTTGTTTGTAAAATTATATATATCATCATATTGTATGCTCATAATATTTTCTTCAACTTTTTCAATTAGATTAGAAAAATAATAATCATTAATTTTTATTGAACAATTGTAAAACTGAATCAAGTTATTTCCATTTAGAATTGTGTTATTTTTATTACATGTATTGTTTACAAATAAATTGAAGGCATTTTTAACCAATATTATTTTTTCATTTAATGATATAATTTCCAATTCTTTACTTGTTACTAATTTACAATTTTTTGTTATTATACAATGATTGCTGGGTTTTAATTGTCTAAAATGTTTATTTTCTTCAAATCTCATGGTTTTATTTTTGTATGTGAACAATTCTTCTATTGGTGCTTCTATTTCTTTCTGTTCATTATTTGGTAATGGTACAATTGTTCTTATTTTAACTTGTATAAACTCTTTTGGAATTTTTATTCCTATTATTAAATAAGTATCATTAAAGGTTGTTATTCCTTGTTGTAAATATTTAAGCTTGTTGAAATCAATATTATACTTGTGTATTTCATTGTTTGTTAAAATGTTCGGATGGAATATTCCGTATTTAGCTGAAATTACATTGTCTTGTAGTTGTTCTATTTTACTTTTTAACAGTTGAATTTTTGTCATTTGTTGTAAATACATATGTTGTTGGTATTCTTGATTTTCAAATTTATTTATTACATTTAAATTTCTTTCCATTTCTTTTTTATCATTTTTAACAATATTTTTTATTTGTTCTATCGCTAAATTAAAATGATTGTTAATATGTATTTGTTCGTTTAATGTTTTCTCAGTTTGTAATAAGTGTTTTTGTATGTTCTGTCTGTCATAATCGTCCATGGTTCCAAATGTCCACTTTGATAAAGTTCCTACTGCGTTTATAAGTCCTCGCTTTTGTCTTTTTATTGGAACTAATGTCATTAATTTATTTCTTGTTTCTAGTAATTCCGTTTGTAGCATATTTTTGTTGCTTGCATTCATGAGTATAACATCATCTGTCATTTCATCAATAATGTTTTCTATTTCCTTAGTGTCCACTATGTGTAAAATTATGTCACTGTCCATAACTATATCCTGGTCTCTTATTTGTAAGTCGATAAATCCTTTTTGGTCTACCAATTCTGTTAAAGTCAATGCGGTTTCACTCTGTGCTATCCATATGCACGTTGTCATCATTATTGTCATCAATAGTATCTGTAAATTTTAGAGGTTTTTTAATGTTACTTGGATGAATGTTTTGTAGTTTGCTTTTCCTAAACTTTGGCTGCTCCTTATGCCTAACAGCTTTATAATTTTTAATAAATCCTTCTGATCTTGTTTCCTCATAATTTTCTCTCTTTTTGTTTAACTTGTGAATGATTTTGTGTTTTGTCGTTTCTATGTTATTTTTTACTACTTCAAGATCTACTTTATTATTATGTACTTCGTTTGGTGTACATTTTATTGTTGAGTGGAATCTGTCATTATAGTTTCTAATAGCTTTCTGTATTAATTGTTTGACTGACAAACTTTTTTCTAACTTATATAAAATTCTAAATTTCTCTCCTATGGTGTTGTGAAATCTTTCGATATCTGAATTGCCTGTATGACTATTAGGTTTTGTTAGATGAAGTTCGATGTTTTCATTGTTTAAAAATTCCTTTATTCTAGTAGTTTTGAATTCATTGTCTGCTATTATTTTACTAGGTACTCCTATTTTTGTAAAGTGCTCTTCCAATTGTTCCATAATTGTAATCTGATTTCTATCATTTAAAGAATACGCTGCTCCGAATTTTGAAAATTTGTCAATAACTGTTAAGAAATGATGTCCTTTCATGACATAGGTATCTATGTGTATGATTTCATTTTTCCTTGTCGGTGTTTCTGTGATATAGAATTTTGGTTTGATTGGTCTCCTATCATACTTTACTTCCTGGCAAATTTCACACTGATTAATTATCATTTGGATTAATTCCATTAATTTCGGATAGTATATTTTATTCCTAATTTGGTTATATGTTTCTAATATCCCTGAATGCATACTTTCTTTTACGTGATATAATGAAATTTGCTTAACAGCTTCAACTTCGGTTTCTATGTCTTGAGCTCTCATTGTGCATTTAACAAATTCTATCTGTTTGTCATTAGAATACATTTCAATAAGTTTGTTCTGTACTTTATTATAATTGTGATCAGATATTTCCGAATAAATTCCAACCTTTCCTTTTGTTATATATTTTTTAAATATATTTCCCATATCGTCAAAATCACTTTCTGCAATAAATATGATTCTTTTTCCGTGTAATGTTTTTAGTTCCTCTATTTTATTATTTGTCAAAATAATTTGAGTTTTATATTTATTAACTATCTCTTCTTTGATTAAAAAATGATCGCATAAGTTTTCTTCTGCAGAGTGTACTGTAGCCATTGTTTCATCTTCTACATTGTTAACTAAAAAATTTAAATTTTCAGTATCCTTACCATCCCTGTCTTCTAAAATAGTGTCCTCACTATTTTGTATTCTACTTAGGAAATCGGCTACTTTGTTTTCTTTGCCTTTTAAATATTCGATATCAAATTGATATTCCCCTAGTTTTAATAACCATCTTTGGTGTCTAGGTGACATGTCCTTGCCTTTGTATTTTGAATGGAGAAATTTAATTGGCTGATGGTCAGTTAAGATTTTAAATCTTCTGCCATAAACATACGGTCTAAAGTAATTAACACTCCATACAATTGCTAGAAGTTCTTTATCTGTAGCTGAATAATTTTTTTCATGATTATTTAAAGTTCTTGAAGCGTAACACACTGGGTGTCCTTCTTGAGATAATACAGCTCCTATCGCATAATTAGATGCGTCTGTTGTAACAGTAAATGGTTTCTTAAAATCTGGGTAACGTAATATTGGATGACTACTAATTAGTATTTTCAATTTTTCGAAAGCTTCTATATATGTTGGATCCTTTAGATTAATCTTTACTCCTTTCTTTAAATATTTGGTTATTGGCTGTGCTATTTTCGCATAATCTTTCACGAATTTTCGATAATAGCCCGTTAATCCTAAGAAACTTTTAATTTGCTTTTCTGTTTTCGGCAATACTAAATTTTCAATAACTTTGATTTTATTAGGGTTCGGTTTCATACCGTCTTTTGTTAGGATGTGACCTAAAAATTCTGTTTCTTTCCTCATAAAGTTGCATTTGTCTATTTGAATTTTTAAATTTTTACTTTCTAGGACCTTGAATATATCTTTGATTGCTTTAATATGTTCCTGTAATGTCGTACTAAAAATGAGTATATCATCAAGATACACTACACATGTTTTATTAATAAAATCTCTCAAAATTTCATTTATTAGGCGTTGGAAAGTCGCCGGTGCATTCTTTAATCCAAACGGCATTCTTATGAACTCATATAGTCCGTGAGGTGTAACAAATGCAGTTTTTCCCGATCTTCTTTCTTTACTAAAATTTGATGATAACCTTTTGCCAAATCTAACGTTGTGAAATATTGAGCTCTTCCTAGCTTATCTAGTATTGAATCTATATTCGGTAGGGGATATTTATCATCAATGGTTATATCATTTAGTTTTCTATAGTCTATTACTATTCTGAATTTTCTCTCCCCTGAATTATCCATTTTTTTCGGAACTACTATTAATGGACTTGAATATCTGGAATAACTTTTTTGTATAATTCCTTGTTCTTCCATTTCCTTAATTTGTCTCCTTACCTCCATTTCGTGTTGAGGCGGATATCTATACAATTTCGAATTAATTTGTTGTTGAGTTGTAGTTTTTATTTCATGTTGAATTTCCGTAGTATTTGTTAATTGGTCTCCTTCTTTATATAACAAATTTTTAAATCTCTTCAATAGTGTTGTTATTTCTCTAAATTCTTCTTCATTTAAATGGTCTAGTTTTAATCTATCTAAATTCAAATCTGTTGTTTCTAATGTATAAATTTTGTTAAAATCGTAATTATTTTCTAGTAGTTTAGTTTCCTTTTTATTTAGAATTATTTTTCCTTCGTCTATATTTATTTTTCCGTTTAAAAATTTTAAAATGTCCATACCAATTATAAAATCGTATTTTCTTCCTGTGAGTGGTGCTGATTTCCATCTCACTCTTGCATTATTTGGTAAATTAAATTCTTCTGGTGCTTCTGTGCACACTTCATATTTTATTGAATCTTCGGTCGTAATGGTACTAAAAAGAATGGGTTTTTCTAATTTTATTTTTGGAAAATCCTTTATTTCGCTGTTAATTAAACTAAAACTTGCTCCTGTATCTATTAACGCTTTGTAATTCTTACCTTGAATTACTATTTTTATTTTGGGTAACCAATCCGAGGCGGATTCGTAAAAAAATACAATTGTTTACTTCTTCCCGTCTTTCATAATTCATTTGAGTTTCTTCCTGGCTTTGCCTATCCGAAATTAAGCGATTTTGGCTAATTTGAGGAGTAGGGTGTCCTGCCAATTGGAGGTTGCTCATATTTGATTCAAGATTATCAATTTCCATAGGTTCGATCTGACCTTGCCTAAACTGATTCTGGCGATATTGGCCCGAATTCTGTCTAGGGTTTCCTGTCTGTGATCTTTGAACCGAATTATTGTGGTTATAATTATTTCTATTATTTCCACCGTAGTTGTTATAATTATTTTCCCTGTAATTATTATTTTGTCTATACTGTCCGGAGTTATTATTTTTATCTTCATTTTTATTTTTAGGATCATAGTTCTTATTCTTGTAGTTTTCATTCGTTTTGTCCGAATTTTTATTGTTCCATCTGTTTTCTTTCTTAGATTTCCTGTACTCTGGTCTAATACAGCTATTCTCAAATCTTCTACTGCTCATAGTTTTTAAAATGTTATTTAACATTCCCTCATCGTTAATTTTATCTAAAAGAACTCCTTGTGTCATTTCCTTTATTGTGTTTACTAGTATACTGTCCATGTTACTTAGGTCGATGTAGTGATCGTCATTATAGTATACAGTTAACTCGTCCGTCTTATATTTAATGTCTTGTACTTCAATCATAAGTTCACTCACCGTGTTAACTTTCATGTTGCTTACTCTTCTATAAAGTTGGTGCGGCTCCACGTCGGGTCTGTATCGGAGTTTCAGTGTTTCCTTGATCAATTGCCAATTATCTGGTTCAGGTATATTTATGATGGTGTTTTTTGCTTGCCCCTGGATAGTTCTGTAGAATATTGTCCTTACGGCTTCCTTCCTGGTTTCTTCATTAGTGATTGTTGATAAAAGATACTCTATGCTGCTAAAGAAAGAGTTGATGGACACTTCTCCAGTTCCTGTAAAAGTTGGTAGATTGCATATTGTTTTCCTCAAGGTTTCTCTTTCTGTGTTGTCTGCTTTATTTTTTAATTCCAAGTATGCCTGACGCATAGCCTCGAGCTGCTGCTCCCGCCTAGCAAGCTCTTCTACCATAGCTGCATTTTGTTGTTGTTGAGCCTGTAACTCAGCCATTCTGCTTCTATCAAAAATTCTTTGTCTTCGTTGTCTCTGAATTGTTGGTAATTTGATCGTTTCAGTTTAAGTTTGCTGTTATTTTGTGGTGTCTTTTTGTTTTTGTTAAAAATTCACTACACAAAATTTGATTAATTGATTTATTTTGCGGTGACTTTTTTCTTGTATAAAAATTCACTACGCAAAGTTTTATTTTTGAAGAAATTATTTTGTGGTGTCTTTTTCTTTTATAAAATTCACGGCACAAAAATTATTTTCTTTTAAGATTTTATTTTGTGGTGTCTTTTTCCTTTTGTAAAAATTCACTGCACAAAAATTTATGTTCAGTTAGAATTCTATTTTGTGGTGTCTTTTTTCTTTTATAAAAATTCACTGCACAAAAATTATTTTCAGTTAGAATTCTATTTTGTGGTGTCTTTTTTATATGTTTGTACACTTCACTCTTTATTTGTGGTGTAATCAAATGACATATTTTAAAAATTCACTTCACAAGATTTTATTGTCCTTTTCACTGAACGATATTTATATTTTTACGGTAACGAGGTACGTTTCACTGAATCCTTTAGTTTTTTTAAAGGATCCTACCGACTGCGCTAAATACGTAGTGACCGTTAACCGAAAGGTTTTTAAAAAAGATTTAAACGAATTTTATTCTGATCGAAGTCATGGCTCAATTAAGACTGACTTCTTCTTTATTTAAAAATTATAATATAGCTTTACATTGTTAACCAAAAATGCTTACATAGCTAAATACTAGTTTTAATAAAGTAAGAAAATGTTATGAGCTGATTTCTTCGAATTGTTTATTTGGTGATTTTAATTATTTAGAATTGTTTTTGATTATTGAAGTAACCTGGAATTTTGCTATGAAAAAATATTTAATGCCGGAAATGGTAATTAGGTTACTGTCTGTTAATTTCTTTAATAAATTCTTCGAATTTATCAGGTGGGTAGGTGTTTGCATATGTAACTCCTGCTTTACATCTATGACATGAAACTTTTAAAAAATATATTAGTTTTTCTTTCATTCGAACGCCTTCTTCTTAAGAATAGCCTCAAAAGTCGGAACATTTGACTAATATTTGTGCAGTGAGTACAACTTAAAATTTACATATATTCAAAATATCGCGAAACCAATACGTATTGCAAAATATTATAGTGTATTTTGAAGGAGCTTACTTTTAAATAGTGTTTTAGCGCGTTGTGGAATTCAAGTTAGCTCGTGATTTCTTAGTGATTCCGTAATGCCACTTCGGTCATATATTTAACTTTGACCAAAGGTTTTAATCATGATATCCACCAGTGGCCACCTAGGGAATGCTTATAATGGTATAAAAGATATGTAGCGCCATCAAGTATGTCACGCGTTCCTTGGTGTTTCACTTTCTTCTTAGTCGATGTTCGAGCACCACATCAAGGTAGGATGATTCAATTTCATATCTGTTTGGCTGAATTCGCAGCGAAAGAGTTTTACTAACGTGTCTTCAAGGAGCAGGCTGAAAAGTTAGAAATTTGGTGTGTTCTATTTTTTATTTATTTATTTATTTTTTGAGGATATGTAGCCAATCTGTGTTGAAAAGTTATACGAACCATCGACTCTTTGAGCTGTAGTTCAACGTATCGAGTTTTAGCAACGTATCGAATTTAGAACCCTTTGCACAGGGCGTGTGTGTACGACTACAAAATATAAAATTTTGACTTCAACGTTAACAAGCATAAGACAAGAATATTACGCAAAAAGGAAAAGTCAAGACGCAGATGGAGTCAACAAATGACCGACGCGATCTATTTAGTAAATAAAGAATTGTAAGGTTTGGTTCTGCTGATGGAGAAATGTTCTGTATCGACCCACCTAAGTAAGTAAGTCTTAAATGTCTAAAACCTCGAATGTTTTCCCAGAGCTTCTTAGATTTTCTGTTCAAGGTATCTTCCCACAATCCAAAATATTTGTTTTTTATTTCACAGGAACAAGCTTTGTTTTTTATTAAATTTTTAAAATACAAAACGGCCTTAAATTCCTGCGGATTATTAAAACATAAACAATATGAATTTATTATACCCAACACTTCTAAATTACTACAATAGACTGGCATAACATAACACCTTTAGATTGTTGTTTCGAGGAATATAACCTGCGGTAGCATGGCTCCGCAAAGGAGAAAACAGAACATAACAAAACACAGAACAACATGTAATGTCGTCGTAAGCCACACAATTCTCTAACAGAATATTAGCAAAACACCAACTGTTCCTGAGCGACGAACATCAACAAAGGAAAAAAAGTGGTTCGTGACATGTTAACACTCAAAAGTTAGAAAACCTTATTTTTGGCATTGAAAAAGGAAGCGGATTGGCAGTGGTGACGTTGAAGGAATGAGTTGAAAACCACGAACATCAGGCAACAATTCAATTTCAAACCAAAAACCATTCGAATCAACTGAAGCTGAATACAAAGACTAAACAAACTGATAAAAACTTTCAATGAATAAGATGTTGCTGCTGCTGTTGTTGTTGTCACTGTCGGTAGCAGTTGGAAGATAACAAAAGAAAAAAACATGTTTTTCGTATTTTAAATGCAGCAAAAGGGAGTAACAAAATGGATATAAAAAAATCACAATTCATTCCATAGCAGCACTATGGGTAATTTGCCCAGTTTTTGACACAAAAAGTCGATTTTGCAAATATTAAAATTAATAATTTTTTTATGTGGCACATGTCAAAATTTATGAATATAAATGACATTTTTCAAAATGTCGCCATTATCGCAGTTTAAATTGCAGTCAAACTGAGAAATTCGAAGAAAAACAAAAAAAGAAATTAATTATAAGGCACATTAAAATAGTGTTTAAAACCGTGGAAATATAAATCAAATATAAATTTATGTACAATGAGATAGATTGTTTTATCTCACTTTTACATATAAACCTTTTAAAAAGTTAAAAGATCGTTTAATTCCGCCGTTATTAATTTTTGTCTCAAAAACAAGGCAAATTACCTATAGTGCATAGTAGAGAGATACATGTGAAAGAAGAAATATATTGGAATGGGAATAAGTTTTGAAGGATCGAACTAAGCAAAGCAATCTAAAGCCGTGATATATTATAGGAATAATACGTCACTGAAGGGATGGTTAGGGCAATTTGCTCAATACTTCTATGATCAGCGGATCTTTAGATAATCCTTAATAATTATACTTAGGTCCTCAAAATGGAAATGTGTTCTTTAAATTTATTAAATCTTTCTTTTAACCCATTCCACCTAACACAACATACTTTCTCTCTCCCCAGTCTATTACACATAATGACTGTAAACGAAAAAGATGATTTAAACCAGGACAATAGCAAACAAGAGAGTGTCAGACGTGAAATAGCGAGAAAAAGTAATTTTCCAACTTTTTTAACTTTGTTTCATACTTTCAACTTTGTTAGCGCAGAAAATTCAAAAAATAAAAAATAAAACGCACAACAATGACTCACAGAAAACACTGATGAAAAAATGGAAGAAAAAATCTGCCAACAAATTCTTAATTCAACGCACATTTGTTGTGTACCAAAAAACTACGAGAGAATAAATATATAAACTGCTACACACGCATTCAGTCAGTCAGTCGAATGGCAAATGTTTTTATTGTAACGAGAAACCACAAAGCACAGTGGTCCAAACTACATATTATAGAGAGATGGGTCGATCTTCAACGAAGTTTTTTTTCAATTTTAAGACATTTCTGTATGGAGGGAATTTGACTGGGGTTTATACAGATTTTGGTCCATTATCTTAAAAAGTTGGACTTGCGCCATAAAACCTGAAGGTGTGCACCGATATATCCTGTCTATTTTTTTAATAAATACCGCGGCATACAATGTTTGGGCCAAATGGCGAGCAACCCGAAGGAATGCAGCAATATATCCCATCTTCGAAGTTTAAAAAATTTTGGTGAAAATATTAGGATGTGCAAAGTTTGGACAGAATCGTTTACACTGTTCGAGAGTTACCATATGTTCCAACCAGCCAGACTGGCGGACGGACAGGGTTAAAACGACTTCAAATTGCCTGGAACCGATTACGTCCAAACATATATGGAGTCTAAACCAATTTATACCCTCAGCATTTATGCTAACGAGCAAAATGTGCCTCATGGAAATAATAGTTTTAGACCCCAAGTATGTTTGGACGAAATGTGTGTCAAACAATTTGGAGTCGATTGAGCAATGTCAGTCCAACTGTCTGGCTGGTTAGAGCGCACGATAACTCTCGAACGGATCAACCGATTCGGTCCAAAATTTATCTTTCGTAATATTCTGTCCAAACTTAGTTTAAGTTCGAAGATGGGTTATATCTGTCCACTCCTTCCGGTACCTCCCTCCAAAAGTTTGAAAATGTTAGGAAAATTTGTGCGTCCGATTACACTTGAAGGGAGTAACCGATTTGGTCCATACTTTGCACATCGTGCAATTAGATGAGGTTCCAATATGGACTCAATCGGTTCATTCCTTCGGGTACCTCCCACGCAAAATTTTGGAGATGTTCAGTTTGGGACCTGTTCTTGACTCGATTCGTTTTTTGTTGTAGCAATCTGTATTCACTGGGTGACGTAGGGGATAGGAGATACCAAGGAACGGTCCTGACCGGTTTTAACATGGCAAAGCCCAGGATTTATCTTGGTCCCTCTTTCATCCAAAGTGGACACTGACCTCCCCGTGGTGTCACCTGGGGAACTGCCTTTAACACCCGTTAAAGGTAGTGAGCTAACATGTGCCGCGCGTTCACCCATAAGAACGTTAAAAACTTGGGTTTGGGCGTCGGGTTAGTAACCCTCCCATAGAAAAAACAGCCTACTATGAAAAAACGAAAGAAAAGAAAAACAAACCCCTCTAAAGTTGACTAACCCCGCAAACGTTTTAAGGACCATGATCTGCGAATCTGCACCTGGAATGTTCGCACTCTTTATAGAGAAGGTGCAGTCTTCGCATTGGCAGACGTACTTGAAAAGTACAAGACCGATATTACTGCCATACAGGAAATACGATGGATTGGGAAAGGCGTCACAACAACACCTAAAGGTGACGCACTGTATTATAGCTGCCATGACGTAAAGCATGAGTTTGGTTGTGGATTCGTAGTTAGTCGGAGACTAAAACATCTTGTATCCAGCTTCACTCCAGTGAATGAAAGACTTGCTGCAATTCGAATAAAAGCTAAATTCTTCAACATCAGCTTTATTTGCGCTCATGCTCCCACTGAAGAAAAGGATGAACAGACCAAAGATATATTTTACGAGCGCTTAGAAGAAACATATGACCGGTGCCCTGCCCATGACATTAAAATCATTCTAGGCGATTTTAATGCCAAAATTGGAAAGGAGAATATCTTTGGCCCAACAGTCGGGAAATTCAGTCTCCACAGTGAAACATCTGACAATGGTATGAGACTGATAGACTTTGCAGCTGCTAAAAACATGGTAGTTAGCAGTACCAGATTTAATCATCTCGATATTCATAAGGGCACCTGGCTGTCTCCAGATCAGAAAACAAGAAACCAAATTGATCATGTTGTGATAGATGGAAGACATTCATCGAGCGTGTTGGATGTACGATCGTTCCGAGGCGCAAATATTGATTCGGACCACTACCATATTGCAGCAAAGGTGCGCACCCGCTTAAACGTAACAAACAAAGTACGAACAGACACAACACGAAAGTTAGACATCGGTAAGCTGCAATCACAACAGATAGCCACAGCATATTCCACTCAACTAGCCAATTGCTTAATCAAAGCACTCATCATCCCGCTAACATATCAGGACAATGGCAAAACATTGCCCACTACATGCAAACAGCCGCAAAATCAATACTTGGATACTAGAGACCTCCACCAAGGTATCCATAGTATGACCAGGAGTGCTGCTAACGAAGAGAAAAATGCAGCATATAGGGCTACTCTACAATCAGTAGCAACGCGTAGCGCATGAGAGTGGTATCGGGAGAAAAGGAGCGAGGAGAAACGTTTTTTCTGAAGGAAAAAGAGACAGATGAAAAAGCGGGAGTGTGAACAAATCGAGATGTACATGAGACAGAATGAATTCTGAAAATTCTACCAAAGAGTGAAACATCAAACTGATGGCTTTGGAACTGGCACATCCTCCTGTAGAGACCAAGGATATGGAAAGAGCATTTTTCAAAACTGTTGGTATCCAATAGTAGCGAAGTCAATGAAGATACCACAGATCCAATACCAGAAGATGGTATTGAATGTATACCACCCGGCAAAGATGGGGGTAAAGACAGCAATAAATCGGCTGAAGAATAATAAGGCAGCAAGAGCTGATGGCCTACCAGCCGAGCTGTATGGATGTATGCAACAGCTAGTTAGCTTCATCTGGCAGAAAGAACGAGTACCCGATGATTGGAACCTGAGCACCCTGTGTCCCGTCCATAAGAAAGGAGATAAGTCTTTATGCTCCAACTATAGGGGCATAAGTCTTTTCCCTATCGCCTACAAGATAGTCTCAGGGATATTGTGCGAACGACAAAAGCCTATGGTCAACGAGATAATTGGACCATACCAATGCGGCTTTAGACCTGGCAAGTCCATCATTGACCAGATATTTACCCTGCGGCAAATCCTGGAGAAGACCCAAGAGATGCAGATCGACTTTTTGTCGATTATAAAGCAGCATTCGACAGCCCGCTACGTTCAAAGGTATTCCAGGCCATGTCTGAATTTGGTATCCCCCCAAAGCTCATTCGGCTTTGTAAAATGACTTTAACTGACACGAGATCCTCTGTTAAAATAGGAAAGAACCTCACCGAAGAATTTTGTACCAAAAACGTTTCAGGCAAGGAGACAGCCTTTCGTGTGATCTTTTCAACATCCTGCTAGAAAAGGTTATACGAGAGGCAAACGTCAAAAGAAGTGACACAATCTACACCAATAGCCACATGTTACTTGCCTATGCTGATGATATAGACATCATGGGACGATCAGTAAAAGAAGTAACCGATACCTTTATAAAGGTCGAAAGAGAATCTGCTAAAGTGGGTCTGGCGGTAAACGGCTAGAAGACCAAGTTGATGGTGTCGACGCGCAATGCGTCCATTGAGATCGGACCAACTGTTGAAGTTGGTTCCTATAATTTTGAGGTAGTAAAAGACTTCGTCTACCTCGGCACCTCCGTCAACACAACAAACGACATCAGTTGTGAAATAAAAAGAAGAATTGTATTGGCCAACAGATGCTACTTTGGATTAAGTAAGCAGTTTAAAAACAAAGCCACATCTCGTCAAACAAAAATAACGCTCTACAAAACACTGATACTACCCGTGCTGATGTATGGCTCCGAAGCCTGGGTACTTGCGCAAGCAGACATGGCAGTGCTTGGTGTGTTTGAGAGAAAAATTCTTCGAAAGATCTACGGACCAATCTGCGTTGACGGTGAATATCGACGTCGCATGAACCACGAGCTGTATCTGCTATACAACGACATCAATATTGTTAAACGTATCGAGATGCAGCGATTGCGTTGGCTAGGCCATATCATAAGAATGAGCGATGATGAACCCGCTAAAAAGGCGTATGAATACATGCCACATGGCGGTGCACGCAGAATTGGCAGGCCAAGGAATAGATGGCGCAAACAAGTGGATGATGAGATGAAAAGGCGCGGTATTCCAGAGTACAAAGCAACAAATAGAGAGGAATGGAGATCTCTTCTTAGTTCGGCCTATAGAACAAATGTTCTGTAATGGGCCAGCTAAGTAAGTAAGTAAGTAACCTGTATTCACTTCCCCGCATACGACAGTACAAGTTTCATCAGAGGCAGGTACATACTTCCTGAGAAAAACCCCTGTGACGCCATGTGTAGTTGTTGGAGCCCAAGATAACTCTCGAAAGGAGCTGCCGATTCTGTCCATAATTTGGCCTTCGTAATATTTTGTGAAAATATAGTTTAAGTTCAAAGATAAGCCATATCGGTCCACTCCTTCAGGTACCTCCCCCACAAAAGTTCAAAAATGTTCGGAAAAATTGTGCGCACTATAACTCTTGAAGGGAGTGACCGATTTGGCCCATATATTACTTATCGTAATATATCTACCGGTATAGATCATGTCCGAATATGGACTGTATTTTTCCACTCCTTCGGGTACCTCCAACACAAAATTTCGGATAAGTTCACTTTTATACCTGCTCTCGAATCACTTTGGTTTTTGTTGAAGCAACTTGCATTCGCTGTCTCCATTACGGCGGTAAAATCTTTATCAGGGGCAAGTCCATACTTCTTGAGAAAACACCCCGAAAAGTGTAAAAAAACCCTATGGCACCATATGTACTGGCTGGAGCCATGGCAACCCTCGAAGCTATGAGCTTTTACCTAGTCCATATTTTTGTCGGGAAGTTCATACGCCCAAAATTCTGAAACCCCCCTAAATACATACGTGTTTTTTTTTCGAGAAAAAAGTATTTTAATTCACACATGCTGAGATATATCTCTGTCGGCAAAGCCGACTGATACTTTTTTACTTGTTTGGTAAGGCACTAACTGCATTGCGCCGAAATTTTTTGAACACTACAGAGACCGCTACCCGAAGAAGTGGAAATATGAATATATACAAAGTTTGAATCAACGCAGTATTCCGTTCGAAATTTGTAGCGCGCAGCAGCCACTACTCACACGTGGTGTTCGTATGGATTTTTTTTACAGCTTTCAGCTCATTTTCTGGGGAAGTATAGACGTGCTTTTGGAACATTATATCAGAAAACTTTGGACTGGCCTATGACTTTTTATCGATACAAACACGATATGATTGCTTTTTACTGTTTTGAACGTAGATACATTAGTATTGACTGGGCACATTTTTAAGTTTGTTTCGGTCTTAGCTATCTCCAAGGTCGTCAAATGAATGGAGGAATTCTCAACGGGATTTCTGATCAACAAGTCAGACATTTTAAATTTCAGTTCGCGTTTTATTAGAACGGTACAGGTATACTGAAGATTTTATCCACATTTTCCAACCGAAGTGTCTGTAATTTCAGATTTTCTGATATCAAAATGGTCCCTATATAATAGTTATATTTTACAAATGTTAATTTAGGCCTTTTTATTCTCAGGGGATAAAAACCTTCTTGTAAAACAATAGTCGCATAGATTTACGTTTTCAACTGTACTTTCTAAAACGTTTAGAATAAAAAAAAACAATTTTGTTCAAAAGATAGGTTTGACTTTATAATTTCAGTGCATTATTTAGAAACCCTCATCGCGTTAACTTGAAAGCAATAGTACACTATTCAGAACAATTTTAAAAATCTATGGTATTACCTGTAGATACATTCCATACAATGTAATAGCGGATTTTCATAAACATTCTCAATTCCAGTGCTTCAATATTTAGTACTATTTAATACTTATTATTGTACTACCTCCTCTAACAGTGAACCTTCTATTCCTTAGCCCCATACCAATAAATAGGAATTTCCAAAACTATATCAATCCTATACTCTAACAGTAATCTCATTACCAAGTTTCAGAATTCAATAGAACCATCCAAATAGAACCATATTAGGCAACTTTTAAGTACGAATTTCCAAACATACTTCCATGTCTCAACGCTAGCCTCCAACAGTACTATTAATTCCAAAATTTCAAGCTTTATCCGTTCACCAAAATTCAAATTGGACCAAATTAAGTACCATTTTGTACTTTTCGTACACATAAGTACGAAATTCAAAAAACCATCTCAATCCTAAACTCCATAAGTATTTACTTATTACTTAGCTGGCCCATTAGAGAACATTTTTCCATAGACAGAACTAAGAAAAGATCTCCAATTCTCTCTGTTTAGTGTTTCGCTTTCTGGAATACCGCGCTTGGTCATCTCTTCATCTACTTGTTTCCGCCATCTATTCTTGGCCTGCCAATTCTGCGTGCGCCGCCATGTGGCTCGAATTTATACGCCTTTTTAGCGGGTTCATCATCGCTAATTGTTATTTCATGGCCTAGCCAACGCAATCGCTGCATCTCGATACGTTTAACTATATTGATGTCGTTGTATAGCAAATACAGCTCGTGGTTCATACGACGTCGATATTCACCGTCAACGCAGATTGGTCCGTGGATCTTTCGAAGAAATTTTATCTCAAACACGCCAAGCACTGCCTTATCTGCTTGCGCAAGTACCCAGGCTCCGGAGCCAAACATCAGCACGGGTAGTGTTTTATAGAGCGTTATTTTTGTTTGACGAGATGTGGCTTTGGTTTTAACTGCTTACTTAAACCAAAGTAGCATTTGTTGACCAATACAATTCTTCTTTTTATTTCACAACTGATGTCGTTTGTTGTGTTTACGGAGGTGCCGAGGTAGACGACGTCTTTTACTAAATCAAAATTATAGGAACCAACTTCAACAGTTGGTCCGATCTCAATGGACGCCTTGCGCGTCGACACCATCAACTTGGTCTTCTCACCGTTTACCGGCAGACCCACTTTAGCAGATTCTCCTTCGACCTTGGTAAAGGTATCAGTTACTTCTTTTACTGATCGGCCCATGATGTCTATATCATCAGCATAAGCAAGTAACATGTGACTACTCGTGTAGATTGTGCCACTTTTTTTGACGTTTGCCTCTCGTATAACATATTCCAACACGATGTTGAAGAGATCACACGAAAGGCTGTCTCCTTGCCTGAAACCTCATTTGGTACTAACCTCTTCGGAGAGGTACTTTCCTTTTTAACTGAAGATCTTGTATCAGTTAGAGTCATTTTACAAAGCCTTACACGGCTTTGCGTGGCATACCAAATTCAGACATGGCTTAGAATACCTTTGAACGTAGCGGCTGTCGAAGGCTGCTTTATAATCGACAAAAAGTTGGTAGGTGTCGATTTGCATCTCTTGGGTCTTCTCCATGATTTGCCGCAGGGTAAATATCTAGACAATGGTGGACTTGCCAGGTCTAAAGCCGCATTGGTATGGTCCAATTATTTCGTTGACCATGGGCTTTAGTCATTCGCACAATATCCCTGAGACTATCTTGTAGGCGATAGGGAGAAGACTTATGCCCCTATAGTTGGAGCATAAAGTCTTATCTCCCTTCTTGTGGAGGGGGCACAGGATACTCAGGTTCCAATCGTCGGGTACTCGTTCTTCCTGCCAGATGGTGCTAACTAGCTGATGAATACACCTTATCAGCGTGTCGCTGGTAAGCCATCGGCCCCTGCTGGCTTATTATTCTTCAGCCGATTTGTTGCTGTCCTTACCCCCATCTTGGCTGGGCGGTATACATTCAATACCATCTTCTGGGATTGGGACTGTGATATCTTCGTCGTCTTCGCTGCTATTGGATACCAACAGATTTAAAAAATGTTCTTTCCATATCCTGAGTACACTATCTGTATCAGTTACCAAATTACCTTGCTGGTCTCTACAGGAGGATGTGCCTGTACCAAAGCCATCGGTTTGATGCTTGACTCTTTGGTAAAATTTTCGGACTTCATTCTGGCTCCTGTACATCTCGATTATTTTACACTCCCGCTTTTCCATCTCTCTCTTTTTCCTGCGGAAAAGACGTTTCTCCTCTCTCTCCTTTTCTCTCTCTATCTGTCTCGTGCGCTACGCGTTGCTACGGATTGTAAAGTAGCCCTATATGCCGCATTTTTCTCTTCGGTGGCAGCACGACACTCCTGATCATACCATGGATTCCTTGGTGGAGGTCTCTTGTATCCAAATATGGATTTTGCGGCTGTTTGCATGGAGTGGACAATGTTTTGGCATTGCGCTGATATGTTATCGGGATGGGAGTGCTTTGATTAAGCAATTGGGCTAGTTGAGTGGAATATGCTGTGGTTATCTCTTGTAATTGCAGCTTACAGATGACTAACTTTCGTGTTGTGTCTGTTCGTACTTTATTTGCTACTTTTAAGCGGGTGCGTACCTTTGTTGCAACAAGGTAGTGGTCCGAATCAATGTTTGCGCCTCGGAACGATCGTACATCCAACACACTTGATGCATGTCTTCCATCTATCACATCGTGATCAATTTGAATTCTTGTTCTTTGATCTGACGACAGCCAGATGCCCTTATGAATATCGAGCTGCGTAAATATGGTACTGCTAACTACGTTGTTTCTTGCAGCTGCAAAGTCTATCAATCTCATACCATTGTCAGATATTTCACTGTAGAGACTGAATTTCCCGACGGTTGGGCCAAAGATATTCTCCTTTCCAATTTTGGCATTAAAATCGCCCAGTATAATTTTAATGTTATGGGCAGGACAACGGTCATAAGTTTCTTCTAAGCTCTCGTAAAATATATATTTGGTCTGTTCGTCCTTGTCTTTAGTGGGAGCATGAGCGCAAATTGAAGAATTTTGTTTTTAATCGAATTGCAGCAAGTCTTTCATTCACTGGGGTGAAGCTGGCGACCAGATGTTTTAACCTCCGACCAACTACAAATCCGCAACTAAACTCATGCTTTGTGTCATGGCAGCTATAATACAGTGCGTCACCTTTATGTGTTGTTGTGACGCCTTTACCATTCCATCGTATTTCCTGTATGGCAGTAATATCGGTCTTGTACTTTTCAAGTACATCTGCCAAATTCGCTGAGATTTGAGCGTTAGAAAGAGAAAGTTCATTCTGGTTTGTATGTAACATCGAATTTTGAAACGCGGTTTTTTCAAAATGACATTTTGGAATGCAGTGCCCAATGTAGCTCGAAAACGGATGATCCGATCTTAATATGTTTTTGTGGGACTATTATACATATAAAGTTTGTACTTCAACGAGAGACTTTAAAAAATATGGCTTAAAAACTATAATTTTTTTAGTTAAAATCGAAACGTTGATATTGACAGTTCACAGTTTTTTTTTCAAAAATGCATATTTTTTAATTCCGTTTCGCTGATCGGTTTATTCGTTTTCGAGCTACAGTGCGTACCGCAAAACGTTTTAATAAAAACAGGGTTTCGTAGACGGCCATTTGCGCAAAGCTTTTTTAATATTTTTCAACAATTTTTTTTAAGAAAAAGTTAAAAATTTGTGCATGTTTTATTAATGTTTAGGGGTACAGGAATTTACACTCGGACTCGACCCGGAGTCGTAAAAAAATTGGTCTGGAGACCAGGAGTCGACTAAAAAAATACCTCGACTCCGAAACCCTGGTTCGTACACATAAGTAGGAATTTCCAAAACTACCTCAATCCTATGCTCCAACAGTAATCATTATTTCAAATTCTAGGTTCCCACCTCTATCCGTTCACCCGAATCCAAATTGTACCAAATTTAGTACCATTTTGTGCTTTTCGTACCCATAAGTACGAATTTTCAAAACTTCCAAAAGTAATCATAATTTTAAATTTCTGGAACCAACTCAATACATTAATCCAAAACCAATTAAGTGCCGTTTAGTACTTTTCGTACACATAAGTGCACATTACCAAAGCTGTCTCCATAACTCAATCCTACATTTCAACAGTAATCTTAATTCCAAATTTCAGGTTTGCAGCTCTACCCGTTTACCCAGATCCAAATTGTATGGTTTAACCTGTGACCAAGTACAACTGGCAGCTATAATACAGTGTGTCACTTTTAGGTGTTGCCGTGACGCCTTTCCCAGTCCATCTTATTTCCTGTATGCTAGTAATATCGGCCTGGTATTTTTTAAAGTACAACTGCCACCCTCTCTAAAAAGAATGTGAACGTTCCAGGTGCAGATTCGCAGATCATGGTGCATTAAATGGGGTGGATGATGCTGTTATTTTTTTTTATTTTATTAAAATGAACGAGTGTCGGAATTAAATATATGACTTATGAAATATGTCATAAATCGTAAAATTCGAACATGTTAAATAAAAATTGTTTTAATAAAATTTTAATAATTGATTTAATTACTGTTAATAAAACATCAAGACAGCTTTTATTTATTGGGTTTCAACTTCCTTTACAATTTATGACACATTTCATAAATCTCATATATTTTTCCTACGCCATGCCCACAGTGTGCAGCATAGCATATAATTTAAGCATTAAGCCGCTTGTATGGCAATGAAAAGTGAATTTAAAAGCAATTTAAATTTTTAAAATTCAATTTCACTACAAACCTCAACGAAATGTGTTCTAACAACACCATCCGAGCCACAGCCACAGCAACGACAACAAAATAAAAGATTTACCAAACGAGTAGCAGCTGGAGTAACAGCAACAACAACAACGACAGTAGCAACAATACATTTTCAGTAGAAGTATTTGTGCGTATCATTTGCTTCATGGGCTACCAACTCTCAGACTGCCTCCGACACCCCCCTGTAAATAGTAATGCTTCAATACATCCTGCAATGAAAGCAATTCGGAAAAGAGGAAAACATAAAAAACTGTTAAAATGATAAATGAGTTTGACTTTAACGACGTTTACATTCCACAACACTACGAACAAACACACTTTGAACCTTTTGAGTATTGTGCGTGCCAGTGAGTGTGTGTGTGATCTAAAGGTTTGACACTTCCGTTGTCACCGTAACTACTAGCTACACCTACCTACCCCTTTCTGACAATTGCTATCGTAGCTTAAGATAATTGCCGAAAAGTTCTGTGGAAATGCATTTGTTGTTTTTCACTTGATTTGGAAATTGAAGTCAGCAGGAAGAAGGGGAAGTTCAGTTATGATTTAAGGACTATTGTAGTTTGCATTTGGGCAAATTATTGAAGTATTGGCATTATTATTATTATTTTTATTTTTTCAGATAATGAAGGTTTGAATAAAAATATAAATATCATTCAAAATTTAACTGTAAAGATTGTTCTTACAAAGAAAAATTAAAAAAAAAGTAAAAAGTCGTTAAGTTCGGCCGGGCCGAAGTTTTTATACCCTCCACCATAAATAGTCTTAATTAAAATGGAATAATTAGGGTCCTTTCACAATTTTAGGTGGAACAACTTTTCGACAATTGAGAGACTCCTACTGCCTCCCACTATTGCTTAAATTACACTGTGAACACAAATGTTGGGACAAAGACAATTCCTTTTGGAGATGAAAACCCTTGGTGTATGTATATTAAAAACCCCGAAGGACAGATGAGACGTGAGTCGAACTTCCGCGTTATGGCGTGATGAAGTTTTTGGAAGAGACCCTTTAAGCCATCATGAATTAGCATTATATCTTTGCTTGTTCTTTTTGTAGAACACTTAAGCAACAGTGAACAAAGATATAACGCTAAGTCCTGATGACCCACAGGGTCTCTAATAAAAATTTTATCACGCCACACAGAGGGGAAACACAGGCCTGAAGCTGCTCAAAACTCAAAATATGAAAATCGTTTTTTATGAAGAAATTTTGATAAACGGCAATCAGACTCTTTTCTACATTTGCTATAACCATCCTCGACTTTGTAAGATTAACCAATCCAATGCAGCAATCGATTGAACTCAGCCATACTGAAAACAAAAAGTAAATTTTCGAAAACTAAGAAATTAGGTGAACATTAAAATGACATTATTTTCGCGAAAGTTTATATTTTTCAAGATTTATTGTTTTTGTACAGTCTCCGAACAAGATTAGCATTTAAAATTTTCAGATTGATTTTACATCTTTGCTCTTTAATAATGGTGATACATATCCTCTTTATGAAAATTTTTAAGATTACTACAATGTCAATAGTGAAAAAGTCTATTTCCCCGTCGTTTCCCGATCATAGTTTCTACTAATGTTTTATGCGCTTGAGTCTCAAATATCAGATTCAATCATAAAAAATTGCGCATATTTGCGCCATTCCGAAAAAGATCTTATTTTTCTCAACTAAAATATGAAATATTTTTATATGGATTTGCATGGTTTGTTCCGCCTTATAACCGGGACTCTTATTTATCAGACTAAACCAACACCTATCAAATATGTTTGCAATATTCAGAAACATTCACGACTTTTCTCATGTGAATTGAGAAAAATTTAATTTAAGTAAGTTTCAAAAAATAAAATTTGGAATGGAATTTATGTATATGGGACTACATATACATCTATACCGATTTGTTTGAAAATTGGCTCAATGTTTTTTTAGGCTAGTTCAGGTTGCATGTGTCAAATTTCAGTGATTTTGGTGCATTTTTATCTCATATCAGATGTGAATATATAAGGAAGCTGCATCCAAATCTGGACCGAATTTCATTATTTTCTATAGGATTAATCCTTGTACAGAAGATATGCTCTGTGCAAAATTTTATATCAATCGGAATATAAATGACCTTTCTAGGGGTTTTCATCAACTTTTAACACAAATTTCCCCTCTGTGCGCCATAAGGCGGAAGTTCGACTCACGCCTGATCTATCCTTCGGGGTTCACCAATGCTTTTCTTCCCCAAGAGGAATTTTCCGTGCCCCAGACTTTCACCTCCACTTTGTTGCACAGTGTTATCTAATATAATCTAAAAAAATGTGTTCAGCTAGGTGAAAGGTACCACCTACGGGGCTATATCAAAGAGTCAACTTATCTTTAAATTTTTTGGCGGAAAAGTTTTATAGCTGCAGGGAACTTCAAGAGTCAAATTGAGGGCAGTTTCATCAAAACAATGTAGACCCTCAAAAATGGACCCATCTTGACGAATTTTAGTGAAGAAATTTTGTGACCACTGAAAATTCCCGAAAATCGGGAGGTACAATTATATGGGGGCATATACCAAAACATGGACCTATATTGACGATTATTTTTGAATAGACAAAATTGTAGCTAAAATTCTCAAAATACCGATCATTACAGCTAGTACGGTTAAAAATTGCAGCTAAAATTCTCAAAATACCGGAAATCGGGAAATACCGTTATATGGGGGCTAAACCAAAACATGGACTTATGTTAATGATGTTACGCAGGACATGTTTTATGACCACTGAGAACTTTAAATGTCAAATTACAGCTATTTCGGTTAAAAACTGTAGGTAAAATTCTCAAAATCCCGAAAATCGGAAGGTACCGTTATATGCGGGCTATACCAAAACATGGACCTATGTTGACGATATTTGGTGGAGATGTTTCATGACCACTGAGAACCTGAAATTCGGTTAAAAATTGTAGCTAAAATTCTCAAAATACCAAAAATCGGGAGGTACCGATATATGGGGGCTGTACCAAAACATGGACCTATGTTGACGATATTTCGTGGAGATGTTTTATGATCACTGAGAACCTCAAACGTCAAATTACAGCTAGTTCGGTTAAAAATTGTAGCTAAAATTCTCAATATACCGAAAATCGGGAGGTACCGATATATGGGGGCTATACCAAAACATGGACCTATGTTGACGACAGACAGACGGACATGGCTAGATCGTCTTAGAATTTTATCCTGATCAAGAATATATATACTTTATAGGGTCGCAAATGATTTGATCGATGTGTTACAAACGGAATGACAAACTTAATATACCCTCCATACTATGGTGGAGGGTATAAAAACAACAACATTATGTAAGTTTAGGAAAGACGCATAGGTGTATTACATCATAACCTGTTGGGCGAAACATGTCGTACAGTTTGACAATTTCTCTGGCATCGTTATTTTTAATTTTGCAAAAAACTTCTGATCGTTCAGCTCATCTCGAAACAGAAAATCATATATTGTAACATTTTAAATATTAAATATGATAGAACAAGATAATTGCTCGAGTTTCTTAAATATAACTTTTTTATTGTCCTAAAAATCAACGACTTATTTAAAGTCGAAACAGTTCTTATCTCCACAAAAATGTGTATATCCCTGAACAAACCCATAAACACAACACAAACGTATGCAACCACAAAATCTCCAATCAGTAAATGTAATTGAGTGTAAAGATTCATGCAACACTTTCTCAACCAAATCACTCTTACCTCCCTGAACCTCCTCTACCAGTCACAATAAAATACAAACAAAGCATATTCCCAGTTCTCCTCCACCACCACCCCCTAAAAAATGCTGCATGCAATTTAAACGTTTTTTCAGATTGCTTTAGGATTTCTTATTCAATTTGCGAGCATTTCATTCAACACTCAATAATGCCATGGTGTTGACCCACCTCCCACTCCATACTAACGGAAAACCCGGAAATTGGGATAAAACCTCATTAGTCGGTGAAATTGTTTGCCAAAAAAATTCAATTGCCTTCAAAATAATGAGCAAATAGATAGTTTAGCTATGCGGGTGTGATAACTATTAAATGAATGTGTAGTTTTATTAAATCGCGTGTTCTTAGGCTATGACTCATTTAAGGATTGAAATTGTTGAATCCACAAATGTGGAAGACGTATTTCTTTAGGTATTAGAGCAGTAACAAAAATCAAAAAAACGAATGCTATATCACGGCTGTGGGTTCTTCGATATCGTATTGACCCGGAACCAAATAACATCCATGTTCCGGCTTGCGTCTGCCACTTCAGAGTTGGGAGCAGAATATACCGCAATGCCTGCTCCGGATTCTTTTGGTCCGGCCGGGATGGAGGAATACCCAGGACCAATTTATATCTGCTCGGTTTGTCACATCCGATGTCAGGAGTGGTTGCATCTCAAAGGTTGTTCTGGGCTCGTCCTTTTACAATTTAATTGCAATGGATTCCGAGGTAAGATCAAGGGTCAGAAAAATATCATGAGTCAGAATATTAACATGGTCGCGGAGGTGCAGGAAACCAAGTTCAACAACAACTACACCACCAGTCTTTTAATACAGACTTATCCCGCTTGAGCTTGGCTCTAATGATCCGTACATGGAATGTATGGGGGTAGCAGTCAGTTATGAAACTGCCGAGGTAGAGTTGTTGAACGTATACATCCCACCGATAAATAGATGTACTCCAGTTTATAGACCTAACATTAGCCCGCTTTTGGAATGTCATAACCGTCTGGTCTTGGGGGACTTTAAGGCTTATCATGAGTTGTGGCATTCAATCTTTGGAAGAGATTAGAAGGGTATAGTGATGACTGAACAGATTGACAGCTATAAATTTTGCACGGTCAATGAGGACGCCCCTACCAGAGTTAGCGGAGAGTGTCACAGTTCGTCAGATATAACCAACGTGTCAACTGGTCTAACAAAAACGTCACCTGGCAACCCGTCGTTTTTCTTGAGTCAGACCATCTCCCCATAATTGTCTCCATTAGCAGACCGCCCGATTTCATCACCTCTGAACGCCGTACTTTCATAAATAATGGGAAATCTAATTGGCCTTGTTTCTGAGAGTTCACTAATTACCGCTTCAGAGATCTGCCCAACCCTTCTGCGACCCGAACGGAAGGGACGTTTTGAGACACTTTCACTGCTGCAGCCACATACCTGCTGGTCGAATATCCGAAGTGAGAACAAAATTCCCAGCAGAGGGGACATGACTAGGAAATGAGCATGATGAGCTTCATCGTGCCAAACCCTGTGACCCCAGAGTCAGGGAGCTGACGCAGAAAGTAAACAGGTGAATATAAGGATAACAAATGGTTAAAGCATCTGAAGAGTTGCAACATTGGAGCCGGAATAAGTGAATTGTGGACAAGAGTTAAGTTACTCTCGAACCCTGAAAAGTAGGAAGATAGGACCTCAGTCACTTTGGCGAGGTTACGCTGACTGATTCAATAAGGTGCGCAAGTTATTTCAAACAACAGTTTGTCGAGCACCCCGGGTGTGACAGGGCGAAGAGAAGTGCGTCGTATTAGATCTCTTCCTGCCGAAGATGAACCACCACAATTTACAATGCATGATATTGCGAATGCAATCAGGAACGTTAAATCATCCAATGCGCTGGGCCCTGATGGAATCACCATGGTAATGCTGACACTGCTGCATCCGGGATGGATGTGGTGGGACTCTCACTAAAGTTCTCAATATGACTCTAGTCATCCACATGGTTCCCGAAGTCTGGAATACGAACAGGGTGGTCCCGCTACTGAAGCCAGCCAAGGATACAGACGTGAATCGTGTAAACCGATTTCGCTTTTGTCCTCCGCAGCGTCAGAAATAGCTATCCAGTTGTCGATAATCAGCAAGGGTTCCATAAGCCGCACAGCACGACAACATTGCTGCACACCATCTCCACACACATTATTGTGTTATGGTGGCGCTTGACTTACCAAAAGCCTTTGATTCTGTCAATAACTCCATCGAGCAGTCAACCCTCCGGCCAAATATGAAACGTTGAATAAACAATTATATGTGTGGGAGCCAGCCGTACAAAAAGCCCAAGTCCCGCAAGGTGAAACAGGCAGTTCTCAAGGACGGTGTGATATCTCCGGAGCCCTTAAACCTCTACCCCTCCTGTATTCCGCACCCTCCAGATGGCATTGACATCGTAACGTTTGGGGATAAGTTTACGATCTTCGCTTCTCAAACTCGTATCGACCGATCTTAGCATATTTTTCCTCGCGGGGAATATGCCATTATCCTCCATTAAATCTTCGGCCACTCTGTTCACCACACATTCTGCAGAAGTGAGAACAAAGTTGAATGTCATGGTCGATGGTAGCAGAATGTCGACCACAAACTACCCCAACATTCGGGGGGTCACATTTGGCAGCATGTTCATATCTTGCGCGAATACCACAGTTATATTCGACAAGCTGAGATGTAGGAACAAGGTCCTTATCCCTAGTAGGCAGCAATTGGTGTGCAGATAAAGAATTCTTGTTGACAACATCTGCTGTTATAAGTACTGCGAGAACTTTTTATGCCTATATATTTCAAATTGGGGGAGGTACCAGAAAAACTGGACCGATATAATACATCCTCGTATTTGACGTTAGTTTGGAAGAGCGACGAAGATTGGACCAAATCGAGGACTCCCTTAAGAGCCACAGTTGGTAGCCGTAGAGCTTTAACAGCTTTAGGGTAATTATCTATCTCAGTCAGTATGGACTAACAACCGACAAAATTACACTCTCGTAATACCTGCTGTAAAAATTTCAAAGCAATCCCACATATCGATGTTTTACTTTCTCAACCTCGTCTCTTAGAAAAATGCGATATTGACATTTTCATATCAAGCGATTGACATTTTTGCATTTTATTACTGCAACAACTTATTATCTCAGTATGTTCTCGTTAACCTGTAAAAATGAATAAAATATATTCTCGTATCTCATTCACTCCTATTTTCGTAACTGCATCAAACACTTATCTTAATTCCCAGGCGAAACGGCGTAAGCTAGGATCCTGTAATGTTGAGTGAGGGTTTCTATTGAAGATTAGCCGTGTGATAAGTCTGGGTTTTCGAAAATTCGTACTAGGAGAATTCAAAAGTACTTAAATCTACTGCATAATTGTATAATTTGAGTGTGTGACTGACTGTTAATCAACACCGAAGAGAAACGGCTGATTCTGGAATCTTGAAATTGTGGGTGAGGGTTCCTACGAGTATTAAGGTGTAGGTCCCTAAACTTTGCGAAAATCTTTTTATATTTTATGAGAACCGACTGGATGGAGTGGGCCTATATTCCATACTATAAGAAGATATAAGTGTGAAAGAAAGGTTGACCAATGTCAGTCAATCGCTTTGATAGTTATCGTGCCCATCGTGGATTTTTTGAGCTTTTGGGACATTATATCGCGATGTATGGACATATCCACGAAGAGCATTATATTGCTTATAGCGAGGACCGCAAGAAGTACTTTCAATAAAATCTTGCAAACGATCTTCGAACAGCCCTTAAACTGCACTTAAGTAAAACTGTTGTACTTTTGTGAGGGTAGTACCCGAAGATATTTTCCAATATAGACCTTCTGAGAACTTGATGTACGTTTGAAAGAAATTTTACCATGTTCAAAGTTTTGACAATATCGGATACTAAATTCGTAAGTTGTCGTGCTCATCAGTCTTTTGAGTTGTTGCCCGTAGTGTTATTCAAAGCTTTTGGGACATTATCTCAGTCTCGAGCACAATTTGCTGCAAACAAATTAATGCCGACCCGACAAGAGTTCCTAAACTGCAAAAAAAAAAATTAAAATTGTGTACCGATCTAGTCCATATTGAAATCTGATCTATGTCTGGAGACCCAATTGGATACTGTCTTCAAGAGTTTTCTTGGGCACCATTATTAGCGAAAAATTTTGTATTTTTTGTTGGAGAGGTTCCAGAAGGAGTGGAACGATATGGCCTATCTTCAAACTTGATCTAAGTTTAATAAAGTGATGTCATTCATCAAGCGTACTCGATGTACGATCAATCCGATGAACTAACACTGAGACGGATCAGTACCTTGTAGTAAAGTACGAACAGAAACAACACCTAAGTTGGACATCGGAATGCTGAAATCACAAGATATAGTCGGAGAATATTCCACCCAAGTGGCATATAATGGACGCCTCTGACCGTACTCTGTTTTAGGTATCCGTGATCTATTTTTTTAACGCAATTTCTTTTTCCGCTATTTTCTTTGGGGGTATTCTATGTCCTCTTTTTTTGATTTTTTGTACAAAAACATGTAATCCAATTTTTATTTAGAGAATTCAATAAAATATTGTATTGGTTGGAATGCAATGATTTTTCCGTATATTTAAAACTTTGGAAGGTCATTTTTTTACCCTACACCACACTGTGGTAAGAGGTATTATGTCTTTGTGAATTTGTAAGTAACATACAAAAGGAAACGAAATAGACCCATAGTTCCTTTTGGGGATATACATACATATAATCACTTCCTGAGTCGATTTATGCATGTCCGTCCGTCCGTCTGTCCATGTATTTTTGTTCGATTCAGCTGAAAATTGGGGAATATAATTTTTTTAGCCATAGGAAGAACGCTTGGTAAAAATCGGTTCAGATTTGGATATAGCTCTCATATATATTTTCGACCGATTTGACGCATTTGCTGCACCAAACACGCTATATACGTCCGATTTTGATGAAGTTTGAAATGTGTGACTGAACTCGGTCTAGATATAAGTGTGCCAAATTTTATCGAAATCGGTTCAGATTTGGATATAGCTCCCATATACATTTTCGGCCGATTTGATGTATTTGTTATGGAAGTGGATCTCCAGCCACAACAGATGGTATCATAGGGGATTTTTACACTCTACGGGCTGTTTGTTCAAGAAGTATGGACTTGCCCCTAAAAAACTTTTACCATCGTAATTGAGGCAGAGAATGCAAGTTGCTTCAACAAAAATTAAGGTGATTCGAGAGCATGTCTTAAATTGAACTTATCCGAAAATTTGTGTGGGAGGTACCGGATGGAGGGGACAAATATAGTCCATATTTCAACCTGATCTATATCTGGTAGATATATTAGGATGTGTAAAGTATAGACCAATTCGGCCACTCCCATCCAGAGTTATCGTGCGCACAATTTTTCCGAACATTTTTGAACTTTTGTGGGGGAGGTACCTGAAGGAGTGGACTGATATGGCTTATCTTCAGACTTAAACTATGTTTGGACAAAATATTACTAAGGCCAACTTTTGGACCGAATCGGTAGATCCGTTCGAGAGTTATCTTGCCCTCCAACCACCTCACACGGTGTCATAGGGGTTTTTTGCAACTTTCAGGCTATTTTCTATGGACTTGCCCCTGATGAAACTTATACCGTCGTATGGAGGGCAGTGAATACAAGATGCTAAAACAAAAATCAAAGCGATTCGAGAGATGGCTCTAAACTGAACTTTTCCGAAATTTTGTGTGGGAGGTATCCGAAAGAGTGGAACGATATTATCCATATTCGAACTTGATATATGCCTAGAGGTAGTATTACCATATGCAAAGTTTGGTTCAGTTCGGTTAATCCATTCGAAAGTTATCGTGCGCAGAAGTTTTGCGACAATTTTTGAACATTTGTGGGGGAGGTACCTGAAGGAGTGGACCTATATGGCCCATCTTCGAACTTAAATCGAATCTATACAAAATATTTGGATACCCAAAATTTGAACCGAATCGATAGATCCGTTCGAGAGTTATCGTGCGCACCAGACAGACGGACGGACGGACATTGCTAGATCTACTCAAAATTGTCTGAAACGGATATCGTACAAACATACTTGGGGTCTAAAACCATTATTTCGATGAGGCACATTTTTGGTCGTATCAAAGTGTAAATACCCTCTTTAGCCTAAAGGCTGAGGGTATAATAAACGAATATAACCCCCATATACATATATTTTCGACCGATTCTAGGTATTTGTTGTACCATACACGCTATATACGTCGAATTTTGACGAAATTTGGATTGTGTGACTGAAGTTGGTCTAGAAATAAGTATGCCAAATTATATCGAAATCGGTTCAGATTTGGTTATAGCTCCCATGTGTATTTTCGCCCGATTTCACGTATTTGCTGCACCAAACACCCTATATCTGTCCAATTTTGATGAAATTTAGTAATAAGTGTGCCATATTAGATAGTAATCAGTCTAAATTGATATACATATATCTGCTATATATATGTATTTTACATATTCACAGTGGTGTAGGGTATCATATAGTCGGCCCTCCCGACTATGATCCTTACCTTACTGGTTTTAAATTAAAATTAGTTGAATTTAGTATTAAATTATAACAAATTTCCCGTAACTTTTTATGAATCTGCCTCTATTTTCATTCATTCAACTCTACAATCAGTATCAACGTATAGCCCACGAGTGAGTATTGGGAGTAAAGAAGAGAGCAAAAATGTCCTCCCCCCAAAAAAGCGAGTGTGTAAAAAATCGACATGTACAGGATAAGGTGTACGCATCAGCTAATTAGCACTACCTGGAAGGATGAACGCGTAACCGATGATTAGAACGCGAGAATTCTATGTCCCGTCCACAAGGAAGGGAAAAACTGCGTGTTCAAATTTTAGGGGCATAAGTCTGCCCCCCTGTGAATGATTAAAGCCTGAGTCAATGAACAATTGGACAATACCAATGTGGCTTTAGACCCGGCAAAACCACAATTAACCGAATATTGACCTTGTCGAAAATGCTGGGAAAGACCGAACAGATTCAGATTACTTATCATCTTTTTGTGGACTATAAAGTCGTCTTCAGCAGCCCTATACGTTCATAGGTATTCGTTCCAAGCCATGTCCAAATTTAGTATTCCCGAATAGTTCATTCGGCGTTGTAAGATGATACGAAATGATACACGGCCCTCCGTTAAAATAGGAAAGAACCTCTCCGATGAAGAGGTTTCAGACACAAAGACAACCTTTCGTGTTACCTATTCAACATTCAGCTTGAAAAGGTTATGCGAAATACAAACGTCAAAAGAAAATGGCAAAATATACACCAATAGTCTCATGTTACTTGCTTATGCTGACGATATTGACATCATGGGTCGATCAGTATAAAAGTAAATGATACCTAAACAAGTAAAAAGTCGTTAAGTTCGGGCGGGCCGAACTTTTTATACCCTCCACCATAAAATAGTCTTAAATAAAATGGAATAATTAGGGTCCTTTCACAATTTAAGGTGGAACAACTTTTCGACAATGGATAGAATCCTACTGCCTCCCACTATTGCTTAAATTACACTGTGAACACAAATGTTGGGGCAGAGATATTTCCTTTGGAGATAAAAGCCCTTGGTGACAGAAAAACCCCGAAGGACAGATGCGCCGTGTGTCGAACTTCCGCGTTATGGGGTGATGAAGTTTTTCCAAGAGATCCTGTAAGCCATCATGAATTAGCATTATATCTTTGTTTGTTGTTTTTGTAGAGCACTTAAGCAACAGTGAACAAAGATATAACGCTAATTCCTGATGGCCCACAGGGTCTCTAACAAAAATTTCATCACGCCATAACGCGGAAGTTCGACTCACTGCGGATCTGTCCTTCGGGGTTCATAATATACTCACCAAGGTCTTTTTTCCCCAAGAGGAATTTTCCGTGCCCCAGACTTTCACACAGTGTTATATAATCTAATCTAAAAAATGTGTTCAGCTAGGTGAAAGGTACCACAAACGGCGCTATATCAAAGAGTCAACCTTTCTTTAAATTTATTGGCGGAAAAGTTTTATAGCTGCAGGGAACTTCAAGAGTCAAATTGAGGGTAGTTTCATCAAAACAATGTAGACCCTCAAAAATGGACCCATGTTGACGAATTTTAGTGAAGAAATTTCGTGACAACTGAAAATTCCCGGAAATCGGGAGGTACTGTTATATGGGGAATATAGCAAAACATGGCTCTATATTGACGATTATTTTTGAATAGACAAAATTGTAGCAAAAATTCTCAAAATACCGATCATTACAGCTAGTACGGTTAAAAATTGCAGCTAAAATTCTCAAAATACCGAAAATCGGGAGATACCGTTATATGGGGGCTATACCAAAACATGGACCTATGTGGACTATGTTCTTTTTGAGATGTTTTATGACCTTCCTTCCTTTTCCTTTTGAGATGTTTTATGATCACTGAGAACTTTAAATGTCAAATTACAGCTAGTTCGGTTAAAAAGTGCAGCTAAAATTCTCAAAATACCAAAAATCGGGAGGTACTGTTATATGGGGGATATTCCAAAACATGGATCCACATTGACGATTATTTTTGAATAGACAAAATTGTAGTTAAAATTCTCAAAATACCGATCATTACAGCTAGTTCGGTTAAAAATTGCAGCTAAAATTCTCAAAATACCGAACATCGGGAGATACCGTTATATGAGGGCTATACCAAAACATGGATCTATGTGGATTATGTTCTTTTTGAGATGTTTTATGACCACTGAGAACCTCAAATGTGAAATTACAGCTAATTCGGTTAAAAATTGTAACTAAAATTCTCAAAATACCGAAAATCGGGAGGTACGTTTATAAGGGGGCCATACCAAAACATGGACCTATGTCGACGATTTTTGGTGGAAATGTTTCATGACGACTGAGAACCTCAAATGTCAAATTGCAGATAGTTCGGTCACAAATTGCGGCAAAAATTCTCAAAATACCGAAAATCGGGAGGTACCGTTATATGATGGGGGCTATACCAAAACATGGTACCGTTATATGTGGGCTATACCAAAGAGTGGACCGATATAGCCCATCTTCGAACTTGACCTGCCTATGGAACAAACCCCCTCGGGTGCAAAATTTCAGCACTCTATCTCAATTATTGCGGACGCTAAAGTGATTACAACATACGGACAGACAGACGGACATAGCTACATCGTCTTAGAATTTTAACCTGATCAAGAATATATATACTTTATAGGGTCGCAAATGATTAGTTCGATGTGTTACAAACGGAAAGACAAACTTAATATACCCTCCATACTATGGTGGAGGGTATAAAAAAGTCGAAGGGGAATCTGCTGACTTGGGACTGACAGTAAACGGCGATAATGTCAAGATAATGGTATCGGCGCGCAATGTGTCCATAGAACTCGGACCAACTGAAGTTGGTTCATATAATTTTGAGGTAGTTAAAGACTTCGTCTATCTCGGCACCGCCATTTACACAACAAACAATATCAGTTGTAAAATATGAAAAATAATAGTATTGGCTACTTTGGATAGAATCTCCAATTTTTTAGTATTCAAAGTTGCTATGAATTCCTCCTATAAACCCGGATAAGTATGACAAAGTTAGAATAAATTGTACATGTAGTTTGTGAAATTTTGAACGTTAAAGGATCCAAATCGTTACTTGTTTAATTTTGAAACGCTTTAATTATCTAGAAGTTATTCTTTCTGCGAAATTTACTTACCCAAAAATTTTGACGGTTGCATGATTCAACAAAAAGTATTAATTTTTATCAAAGTTGTTTTATCAGAGTTTTTAAAAAAAGTTGTTCTCATTTTAATTAAAACCTATCACAAATACGAGCATACTCGTAGGAGCATACACAAGCACTATTGAAAACCTCACGAATATGTCAGCAAATAAGAAGTCGAAGAATAAGAACATTTGGTCGTAATTTACCTATGCATGTTACGAGTACCTGGTGCACAAATAATGTCCATTCAAGTGACCAAAAAATCCAATAATATGTGGCTATACCCAACAGATTAACCATAACTTTGAGGTAATGAATGCAAATTCTTTTTAGCAAGTCATTTCAATTTATCTGGCTTGTCATTCCGAACAAGAAGAAGAATAAGAAGAAGACAACTAGTAAAAAAAAAACACAAAAACCATCATTGAACATCATTTGAACTGATGTTGATAGTTTTTGTCTTTTGCATATTTTTTGTTCTTGATGTGCTATGCAAATGAACAGAAAAACTGTAGTACCCTCTTTGAGATGAAGAGTGGATTGGAGGATAGGAAAGTTATTTCCGTTTATCTGTACTTTTGGCAATTTAGTATGGTAAAACGCTTTTGGTTGGTATAGATAGTTTTTGGAATGAATTAAAAATTCTGAATATTGAAAATTTTAATTTGACTCAGTTTTTGAAGATCAATGATCACATTTACTTTCCTCAAATACCCAATACTACTTGATTACCAACTGTTTCTAAGGGCAGAACTTACTGATCCTTTTTTACTTGGTATAACCAATTCCCCACTTTTTGAATTTCAATATTACCAAAACCATACTTTGCAGTCTGCCCTCTACCAAACACACCTATAAGTTGTAATGATAGCTAAGTCGGACTAATGTTAATTAAAATTTCCAAAGCTTCATTCATTCATTTGGTTTGACTTATTTGCATTAAATTAGTCTGGTTAAGGATTGGAATATCGAAGTAGAAGATAAACCGCATACATTTTGTTTTCATTTTCTTCTTGGCATATGTTCTATATAAACACACACACACTCGTACACACATTCCATTATTGATTCCCATTTCGTTTATTGTGGGTATTCGGAATATATTTGCTTACAGACCACAATACATTAAACCATCATCATCACCACCACCACCCACAACGACAGTGATACCTACAAATTTGACTTGATGACAAATTTACATTAATGGAATTTTTAAATTTATCGTTGATCATCTTTACATTCTTCAGAAAAAGAAGTACAACAAAAATAAATTTTGTATGTTTTTGAGTATAAAGGCTATATAAGGATGGAATATGTTTTTTTATTATTAAAAAATGCTCCCTATGTAATTTGATACGTTTGTAATTTCGGTTTAACCGGATGTAAAATGAAAATTGAAAAATAAATTATTCACTGAAGCATTACCGACAATAGATTACAATTTTTATTAAATAAAATTATTATTCTGATTAAATTTTGTTTGGATGTGAAAAATGCAATGCAATTTCCAATTTCAGAGTAATGATGAAGACTGATGCGATATGGCTTAATCCGTGCACCCAATAGAAAATTATTTGAGATTTGAAGCCTGTGTGAGGTTTTCAGATTTAGTACTCCTTCCTGAAGGTATGAACATGTTGACAAAAACATATATTTTTATTAAAGCTCAAAAATGGAAGTAAGGTATCGGCATAGTCCATTTTGGAAGTTGATCTTATTTCAAAGACATTTGTTTCGAGACTTTTGGACCACTATGTTGGGAACCCTGGTTTTGTCTTAAAAAACATAATATGGCTGTAAACAGGACCACAAGGAATAGCATCGGTAGAATTTTCCAGATCTTCGAACAGATCCTTAAAAAAAGAAATAAAACAAAAATGTTGAACTTTTGTTGGGAATAACAAACTGTTAAAAACTCAAGGAAATTTTAAAGGTTTGTTATTTACGGACCTGAACAGGAAAGAATGATCTAAAATAATCGAATTTTGAGCTTGAAGAATCGGTCCTAGAATCTTCATTTGTTCTAGAAACTTGTTTATTGAAATCTTAGGTACATTTTTGTGGTTGACGGTATCCTTAATTTTTGGGCGGTTACGTATCTTTGGACCAGAGTCGGAGAAAAAAGTATTAAAATTGGATATTTTCAAAATATGTTTGCTATTTTTACCATTAAGAACCGTTCATAGACATTTCGCATATTCCAGAAAGTTGTTTATTGAAGCCTTTGCTACGCTAGTGTGGTTGATTGTTTTCTTGAATTTTGAACGGTTTAATATCTATGGAGCAGAATCCTAGAAAAGAGGATAAAAATCGCAATTGTTTTGCTATTTTGACCATTAAGATCCGTTTCTACAGAGTTCGTATATTCTAGAAAGATGTTTATTGAGATCTGAGTTACATTTTTGTAGTTGGTTGTTTGCTTCAAATTTGATCGGTTTGATAGCTGTATACCAAAACTTGAGAAAATTTTGAAAAGAAATTTAACAATGGCGATTTCGACCTTGCAGATGAAGTTTGATGCATTATATGTGTTCGCAGTTTTTGTTCTTGAAGACAAGAGCTACAACTTTGCCTCCCAGATAAATTCAAATTTCCTATTGGTTTGGAAGATATAGTCCTGACTAAATGACCCTTTCTATATCAAAGCCTCAAACCTTTGGAGGCCTATAACCGCGAAAGTTGACGAGATAGGGAAAAACGGCGTGGCACGTGTCTTCTCATTTTTGCTGTTCTATCACACTGCGGTGTCAGAATATGGTTAATAATTTTCGTGTTGCACAGTGTAATAAATAGAAATTCAAATAATTTACATGCAAACAAATTTAGAAATACCAAAATTATTCATATTCAATTACACATCAAGTAAGATAGTATAAGTCAGCTCCGCTAACGGTGATATAACCTCAGCATCTGACCAAAAAAGAAACAAGCACAGTAATTATGCCGTATAATATATATATATATATATATATATATATATATATATATATATATATATATATATATATATATATATATATATATATATATATATATATATATTATATATATATATATATATATACATATAGAAAATCGAGTCTTCGATGACATTTTCGTCGACGATTCGTTGATGAAATTTCCGAAATTGTCGTGCACGACACTATGCATGACAATTTCATGCAGTTTGTCACCAGAAACAAAAAAAAAAAAACAAAAAATAATCAAACAAAATATGCTATGAAATAATTGTACACATATCTATGAATTGTTAATATTTCAATACGACTGAAATCGGTCAAACAATGCAGTTTAATTTAAAAATTCGCGAAATTTTTCAAAACAGCTGGAGGTAAGTGAGAAATAGTATGATTAACATACATATGAACTTTAAAACAATGATTTTGTTCGTTTCTTTAACATAAGATGAAGCAATCATCATAGAATTAGATTTTTTTTATTTGGAGTCTATTATAGTAGATCGCTATCGTGGAAATAATAAAAGGTAAGTGTATGCATGACATACATACATACATATGTTCCCACAACATTCCTGAAGGAACAAGGGAGACTTCTCTCATATCAATGAGTGCACGCCGATTCATATTGGCTCAATGATATGGGACCTACAGTTTATCGCCGAGTCCGAACGGCGTGTCTTACGACACCACTTGTAGAGAAGTTCTTCATGGCTGAAATACTCAGGAAATGTCGCCAGCATTACTGAGAGGGAATTTTGCCACCGTTGTAAATTTGATGTTGCTTGGCCTGGGATTCGAACCGCAGACCTTATGAGTGCAAGGCGGACGTGCTAACCATTGCACCACGGTGGCCCCCGTATAAATGACATACATATATTTATACATCACAAGATTGCGCATAATGTTTTTATTACAGTCGAAATCGCTTATAACGTCGGTCAAGGGATCGAACAAAATCGGACGCTATAAGCGATAGTCGTTATAAACGATACTTATAAAAGAGGTAAAATTATATTATGTTGAGTGACTTTTGGGTATAAATACATTGTTTTATTACTTTTTCATCTATATGCATATGTATATGTATGACTTAAAAACAAAATAATAAAAAATAACAGTATTTTATAAATCTTTAGCAGATATAATTACGCAAATATGGGATATGCTTATCTGGTTATTTTTAAAATAGCCTGTTACGTATGTATTTTAGTTTGGGCTTTTGAATTCCAACATAAGCTTTAAATTGAACTCAGATCTGACTTTTGAAAGGGTTTTTTTTTTTAAACACATTCTCTACTTGTAACATCTTCTGAGTAAATAAATTTTTGAAGTGTTTCTACAGCTAGGCAAACCTCTGACACTGACGGTAATTGAAATTCTGGTTCGGTAGTATCCTCAATTTCTTCGTTAAAATTGTCTCCATCTTCCAATTGTCGTCATTGAAAACATTGTTATCAATGGGAACTTCTACTTCATCAATATCTTCTACGTGCTGGGAGAAATAAGAATGAAGATAAATGTCTTCAGAATCGTTTAAAGGACCATTGACAATCGCGCATGATGAAAACAATTAGCAATGGCAGACGACGTTAAATTTTTCCACCCTTCATCTAACAATAACACGGCATCCAACACATTTAATTTCGTAATTTGATCTTTTTCTATTTTTGCAGGATAGTGGATATTTTCCGATTCCGGCAATGTCATTTTAATACACCTTGGTGCATGGATTGAAAACAAATGTGACATTGGGTGGCAACAATTTAAGCTTTATTGACTTCAGAGCGTCTCTATATGAGTCGTAATTCAGTGGTTCAACCCCATCTTCGAACATGTTGCGCATATGTTTGGCATTTTGTTGTTGTTTGAGTTTGAAAAAATATACATACAACAAAATATTGAGAGAATTTTTTCGTTATAACCGATAGCAAAATTCAAATATTTCACAAAAAACCGACGTTATGACGTTATAAGCGACGACGTTATAAGCGATATTTATTTGTGTGGAATATAAAGGGCAGAAATTCGAGACTTTTCGATTTCGTCGTTATAAGCGATATGACGTTATAAACGACGACGTTATAAGCGATTTCGATTGTATTTGCAGAATTTGCCTAAAAAGTCTTGCTGTCCTAGGAGTTCTTGTTAAATGGAGTCTTGGGCCGGATTATAGACCACACTGCCGCGAAAATGCTTTTATATTATGTAGTATATATTTATATGTACGTAAATGTTATATTTTGTATGTTAATAAAATAAAAAAATGTTAAAAACATATTTATGTATGTAAATAAAACTATCTTTAGGAGGGTCGTTGGTGACAAATTACAAGACATTGTCTGCAAAAGGTTCGTTAACGAAATACTTTTTGATTTTTGTCTTCGAAGTAGCCGTGGGACGCCCAAGTCGTCGTGCATGAATACTGCGACACTTGTGTGAAAAAGTCGTCAACGATCCCAAAGGGCTGTCTTCAAGGAGTCGTGAACGAAGTGGAAATGTAATAAAGTCACAAAATTCGGAAACGGTAAGTTGGAATAAATAGAATTAAATGCTTTAAAATTAATTGTAGTTATTTTTTTGAATAGGTGCATTTTGGTTGAAGAACATTGAAAATTCCAGCTACTGTAAAATACAAAGCCTGTGGTATATGGTAAGATTTTAGAATATTTAGGGAATATTCACAATATTCATTTAAAATTATTTCTTTTTGCTGAATCCAAAAATAAAAAGAGGTCGCCTTTCGTTGAGCTGCGGTAAGAAGTGTAAGGCGTGGTAAAGCTGGAAGAAAATGGCGGATTGCAGAACAGACAGGAACTAAGTATTATTAATTATTTAACTAATTTATTTTGTAAAAATTATATATTTTATAATTAAATAAACATAAAAATTTGACACACGACAACATAAACGAAATTGTTTTTAGTTGGGTCATCGATGACTAGTAGCAAGACAGTGTCAGTGAAACAGTCGTTGACGAAATACGGGGATTTCAGTCATCTATATCGTCGTCGACGACAACTTCGCTTACCCTGTCGCCCAAGTTGTCATGCATGAATACTGGGACACTTGTGTGAAAATGTCGTTAACGATCCCAAAGGGCTGTTTGCAAAGAGTCGTGAACGAATTGGAAATGTCGTGTACGATTCATCAATGTTGTCTTAAAGACATTTTCTATTGGGTATATTTTTCATACAAAAGTAATGGTCCATTTCACCCGCTAAATTATATCGGGTCATCATCCAAAATTGTAGACATCTTCTTCGACTTAAACCCCTACCAAACCAAAATTTCGTGACTATTGATATATAATTGCGACCTCTAGTGTGCTTATGATTACACTTCAAGCAAAAAAAAAGCTGGATATATTAAACTGTAACTCTGTTATCTGACCGCGTAAATCAATCAATCAATTGGCATCAATGGAAAGGGCAATAGTTGGTCTTCCAAATATTATTTACGTGGGCGTCATGTGTCTTCCAGGAGTAAAGAGATAACCGGTATATAAATTTTTTTTTCACAACTTTCACACAGAAGTTATGGTTCATTTAACCCTCTAAACATCGATCACCATCTCAAATTGCAAGCATCTTCTTTGTCATATACTGCTACCTTGTTCGAATTTTCGAGGCCATCGGGCTATTATTGCGACCTACAGAGCACCTACAAAATCCAATAAAAAATATGTTTTTGGTCCATTTAACCGCGATCTATACTGATGTGAAGCCGACCTCCATACCAAATTTCGTGACGATCTGTCCATAATTGCGGCCTGGAGTTTGATTACAATTTATAATGGACAGACGGACACACGGACGGACGTACACACATCTCAAAATCGCTTTATCTCTCCGATATATGTAGATTGGTATACCATATTGGGGGTCTCCGACGAATATTTCGCGGTGTTACATGAATTTTTTCCAAAACAAACTTATAAAACCCTTTCCACATAGTGGTGTAGGGTATATTTAAACAAATATGAGATCAGGTTTTTAGCAACAATTTTATTAAAATCTGATCAGTCAAAATGTCTTGCACTTGACACTGAATAACTGAGTGAATATTTACAACAACAAAAAAGAAAAAAACTAAATCTTAGTCAGCAGAGTGTCTGTAATCGATATAATGGAAGACATTTCGCAGTTTTATACTTAGATTTTTTGACTTTCGAGCCGCTAGATCAAGTGCAAAGAAATTGTGCTTAAAACCATCGCGGTGCTTCAAACGGCATTTATAAGATCATCACAGATGACGAGTCTTGGATCTATGCTTAGAAGCTCGAAACAAAACAGGAATCGAGTTGTTCAAGGAAATAGACCTTCGAAGCAAATGTTCGCCTGTCTTTTCGGCAATACTGACGGTGTGGCGACTCTACGGCTTGAGAAAAAAAGTACGATAAGTTCTGAGCATTACACTACAATTTGGTTGGCTGAAGCCTCCTGAGAAATTCGAAAAAAACGAAGAAGAGAAGACGAATTGTTCTGCATTATGACAATGCGAGCTCTCACTCATCGATTGAAACCAGCGCCTGTTTGACCGGACAAAACGTGATGGGTAATACGCCGTACAGCCCCGACTGGGGATCCAATGACTTCATTTGATTCCAGCAAATCAAGAAAAAAGGCGTGGTCAACGATTTTTGTCGCCAGAAGTTGTTGTAAAAGCGTTCAAAAAACCATGTTTTGGAGGTGCCTCAATCAAGCCACTGTAACCAACCCAACACATCGTCATATCGTAGGTGTCATGCTTAAGTGTTCCATACGCCATTTGCCCGTTTTGAGATAATCGAATTTTAATGTTTTGCGTCACAACTGTGTGGAGCTGGCCAAAGCAAATATTTATATTTTTGACTTGAAATACGAATAATTGTATACAGAACATATATGCAACAATTTAGAGGAATATGTATTGAAATATAAAAGTTATAGAGCTTTTTTTAAACAAAGAATTTTTGTCGATTTGTTCCATATCCGCACTTATGACACAAATGTGAAATATTGTAAATAACATGGAACAAAGTGACAAAAAAATTTTCCATCTTTGCCTCAATAAATTAAATACTTCTAAATCAAAAAAAAATTAAAATTCTAATTTTTGAAATGTGTTTTTAAACTTGAAAATTGTTAAAATATTAATTTCATAGCTGAAAACAGTTTATGCTTTCCCGTCGGGCGTGGATATCTCGGAAACTAGAGCAGATAGGAGAAAGCCGATTCAGAAAGAACATACCGAAAACCCCTAGAAACCACCTGTATCTCAAAAAGTCAAAAATGCCGTATGGAACACTTAAGCATGACACCAACGATATGTTAAACTAGGCCAGAAAGTTTTTAGTACCCCTCGTATACCGTCGTTAGCATAAATGCTGAGGGTATACAAGCACAGACATATTTATAAAAACTGCGAACTTGAATGAAAAGAAAACGGTTTAACGATTAGTATACATTAAAACCATAGTAAATGTTGTCTTCTCTTTCACTGCAATTACATTTCTTGACCATTGATTCAAATTCGCGTACAAATCTAGAAACTAAAATCACATGCCTGCCTGAAAGTCTGTATAGCAAAAAGATATTTTGGCAGATCTTCCTCTCTCATTATTTTAAAAATAGAAACATTTAAAAATGTATTGAAAACACCAGCATTTTAAGAAAAAATGGAAAACATGAATGAGAAGAATAACACTTAATATAAAATGTATGTCTGAAGCAATGGCAATAATTTTTTTCAGTTCATATCAATTAATTTTACATATCATTCGTTTGTAATTTCTCTAAAATCAGTAAACAAAACGTTTGCAAATATGTGCTTTGAATTATGTAGAGTGTCGTGTGAACGGGTTAATTCGTGTACGTAATTCTGTGAGCGAACAACGTAATTACAGCACTAGTATGAACATGACATTACTGTGCTTAGCAGGTTTTGGGTCATTATCATAGGAAGTATGGAATTGTTAACGGCATTATAAGCCCAATACCATCCAAGCCATATCACATTTGAAGTTTAATGCAAATAACAGTTATCGTAAAAATATTTCCTTCCAACAATACGTTCATTATTAAAATGTTCACATAAACCAATTAACTGCAGACAAGGAACAAATAAAGTAATATGTATGCATATGTATATATTTTTATTTTATTCTGCAAAGTAATTTCTTACTACATAACATTTTCAAAAACTAAAAAAGCTAGGATGAAAAAATAACATATTTGTAAAACCACAACTAAAGTTCTGCTTGTTATCCTTTTGACTTTTCTGTAAACTTTTCCCGAAAAAAACTAAGTTCTTGTTGTAATTTTCCGTTTTAGTTGTGATGTTTTATTCTCCAGTCATGTTGTGTTGCTGTTGAGTCTATTCTTTTGTTCTGTTTTTATTTCTTTTAATCCCTTTACTTAGACTAACTGTAATTTTTAACAAATTATGCAGATTTTCCTAAAGCGGAAACAAAAGCACAAGCAACACTTTTTTCAAACAATGCAAATTCTCTGTTTAGGACAACAGTAAGGATATGGACTTAGGATAAGTTTCATAAAGAATACCAAAATGCCAACATGCAGCAACTCATAGTCTGCCAGTTGATGTTTCCGGCAGTACTAGTCTTATCCAGATACAAAGTGAGAGAGATATAAAGATAATAGATGTACTGAGATTATGTGACTGTCGTTAGTATGTTAGTATATATTTTCGGAGACGTTGAACGCTTTTTTGTTTGTTTTGATTTTCAATAAATGCTTTTCAACTTAGAACGTTTTTTTATAATTTAGTAAAGATTATATTGTGTAGGTATTTGTTATTGCCCAATAATCTCTAGAGACTAAATGTTACATTTTGTGATTATTGCAAAACAATGAGTTATATAAATATTTGCTTTTTCCATAACAGCAGAAGACCGACTCCTTTGGATTGAATGTGACTACAGTCAATGTGAATGATACAAGAAATAAAGAAAATCCTTCATGATGCCCAAATTATAAAATTGTTATCACCTAATATGCAAATATTGCAATAGGACCTTGTAAGGCCTAATGGTGTTTTATGAATGCTTAGAAATCAGTAAAAGAAGCTGCAATGATAATTGAGAAATCTCATACTTCGGATAAAATGTCATGTGAAAAAAATACGTCAAAATCCTATTTAAACACTAAAACTGGGCTAATAGCCGAAGTGTCTTAGACCGGTGTTGACAATATGTCAGGGAGACGTAGTCTGAAAGACATATCGACCTTTTTTTTGAGTTGTGACCAATCAACAAAATTTAAAATTTTTTAAGGAAAATATACAAAAAAATTAGAAAATTTTCATTTCATTACATTCAAAATAAACAAATTACCAGTATCAGATATATTCTCATCTTATAGTTGATAGACTGCAACAACTGGAGGGAAATCATTCTTAACAACTCTATAATTGACGGTAGTCATCATTAAAAACTGGCTGCAGATTATTGGTTGCTTACTACGCACAGTGTTGCCGCGTGGACAAAAATCAAAAAATTTGATGTTTACTTTTACAAATGTTTATGTTTTTTTCTTACAGTAAACACATCCGATACAACGAATCTGAAAGAATTTTGTCGATATGTGCATCCATAATGAAGTTATACCTCTTTAAATACGAAAAATATTTGCCAGGTAATCTAAAGCGATAACCATACGAAAATTAGACGACATTTAAAATAAAATTTTTGGAAAAGTTTGTTGATAATATTAAAAGTTTTGAATGGGGATTTGATGGGCGGGCTACAAATATAATATATTTAGTAAAACAAGTTAAAAAAGTGTCAGTCGGCTTTGCCGACAGATATATACCCTCAGCCAATGTGATGTGAAACTTTCACCTACGGACAGATCGAATGTATTTAAGGCCTCTTCAGAAATGTGTGGCCATTTTTGAACATTTGAACTTGGATTAGGAATTAACTGCACTAAGACACAAATGTTTAACTTTTGTGGGGGAGGTACCCTTAGGGAGGACCGATATGGGCCATTTTAGAAGTTAAACTAAATTTTGACAAAATATTAGGAGATCCAAAGTTTGGACCAAATTGGTTGCCCCATTCAAGTGATATCATCCTAGCATTTTAGTGACATTTTCTAAATATTGGGGAGAAGTACCGGAAGTTGTGGACCGGTATTGGCCCATGAAACTAAGCTTGGATAAAATATGACGAAGACCAAATGTTGGACCAAATCGGTTGAACAGTTCGAGAGCTATCGTGCTCTCGGACCGAAACATATGGTAACATAGGGATTTTTAACACCTTTCGGGCTGTTTTCCTAAGAAATATGCACTTGCCCCTGAAAAAACTTTGACCGTCGTAATGGAGGTAGCGAATGCAAATCGCTTCAAAAAAAATCAACGTGATTCGAGAGCAGGTCTTAAAGTGAACTTATCCGAAATTTTGTGTGAGAGGTACCAGAAGGAGTAGAAAATATAGTCCATATTGGAACCTGGAACCTGGTAGATATATTAGTATGGATTACATCGGTCACTCCCTTCAAGAGTTATCGTGCGCACAATTTTTCCGAACATTTTGGAACTTTGTGGGGGAGGTACTTGAAGGAGTGGACCGATATGGCTTATCTTCGAATTTAAACTATGTTTGGACAAAATACGAAGGCCAAATTTTGGACCGAATTTGCAGATCCGTTCCAGAGTTATCTTGCGCTCCATCCAGTACACACGGTGTCATAGGGGCTTTTTGCATCTTTCAGGCTGTTTTCTCAGGAAGTATGGACTTGCCCCTAATGAAACTTGTACCGTCGTATGGGGGGCAATGAATACACGTTGTTGCAACAAAAATCAAAGCGATTCGAGAGAAGGTCCTAATCTGAACTTATCCGCTATTTTGTGTGGGAGGTACCAGAAGGAGTGGACCGATTGGATCCATATTGGAACCTCATCTAAGTCTAGTAGAAATTTCATGTATGGATCAAATCGGTTGAAAGATTTCGTCCAAACATACTTGGGGTCTACAACCATTATTTCGATGAATCACATTTTGCCCGTATGAAAGTGTATATACCCTCGTTAGCATAAATGCTGAGGGTATAAAAAGTTGACATTAACTGCACATGGGCAAAGTACCGTTATCAAGAATTAAAAATTTAAATTTAATAAAAAAATATAAATTCTTAATATTTCGTAAAGTATATCTTTTGATTGCCACCTTGGCTCTTGATTTCCGTTAATTGGACATGTCTTCCGAAGCGAAATGTGTAAAAACATTCTGCCCATCCCTGCAACCTTCTGAGATATATCGGTTCACATTTTATATAGCCCCCATATATATTTGTCCCGACTTTGCTACAACTTGTTCAATTTTGATCGATTCAAATTGTATACGTGATATTTCCTTAGGCCCCTGAATATATTCACCGATTTTCGTAAAAATCGGTTCAGATTTGGATATAGCCCCCATATATATCTTCCACCGATTTTGCTATAATTCGCTAAATTTTTGATTAATAGCCTTCAAATTTAACATGGGATGTTCCTCAGGACCATGTTCAGTTTTACCGTTGACCTAGGTTGATGAATGCTTGCACAAGTACTTATGAGGGCACAGGAATGAAAAATATCAACTTTGGTCCATATCGGTTCTAGGGATAGGTAATGGAAAGCAATAATCAATTTTTCGACTTTTCGATTTCGGTCTAAAACTAAAAATGCGATTTTTCGGTCTGTCGATTATTTCACTTGTCATAAAACTCGACTTTCGACGTTTTCATAAACGCAGAAAATCGATTATGATCGATTATTCGTCGATTTTCGAGTTTTCTTTTGAAAATGTGAAACCGCCAAAACTGTAAAACCGCCAAGTCAGCAATCAATGGACAAACTCGAAAATCGATCACAAGATAATCGATTATGCGATTTTCCCTCCAGCCAAAAGTCGACCACGATTTTTAGACTTCTAACTGCAAAAAGTCGACTAATCGATTAATCGAAAGTCGACTTACCTATCCCTAATCGGTTCTGCTTTGAATATGGCTTCCATATATAATTTCGCCCGATGTCACTCAATTACGGATAATTACGTCATATTTTCATAATTCAATCAATATCTCACGTACATTGCGTGTTAAGTGCATCGAATACATAAAATCGGGCGAAAATATATATGAGAGCAATTTCTTTTGACACAATCCCCAAAAAGTGAAGTACTTTAGGAGATTTTGACTCAGTATGGAATAAATTTTAATTAAGAGTCTAAAAGTTTAGCAAATAACACGGTGCAACATTTTTGAGCCAATCGCGTGCAAACAACTTCTGTCCTGAATTTTATGAAAGTAGAAGACCAATAGGCAAAAATCATATTTGGGTTTTGTTTTCTTAGATCGGGTTCAGTTTTTATGACCCCATCTAAACATGGTAAAAGATCGAATTTTTAAAACAAATCGGGGCTGTATCTCTGTAACCAATACGAATCTTGTTTTGGTATCTGCAGCAAACTTGTAGATAAGAAGAAAATATTTGGAGGGATAGTGAACTCGAAAAACTGCATTTATTGCCTTAAATTTTATAATATATCTAAAAATTCTATAATTTGTGTATATTTCGCAGCGTATCTCCCAAAATGTTAAATTCTTCTTAATGTTACCTTTTGGGAAAATATTCTCTGGAATGTAGTACACAACTCTTCAGAACATTATATTGCTGTAAAATGCCTCTATCGCCTTGTTTATAGCAAATTTTTCAACAAAAATTTGGTAAATATTTCAATCTTCTTCTTTATTTGCAAATCCGTTATCCGGATATAAGCGATCATACAATATTATTATAAATGTGTTATGCTATTTTATATTATACAGGCATAAACAGCTCTCTATTTTTTGCCGCCGAAATCATGCTTCTTTCATCATGGCAGCCTGTCCAATCTTGTATGTTTTTCAGCCAGTTCAATTCTCTCCTGCCTCTTCCTCTTTTTCCTTCTACATTGCCCTTTATGATGGTTTGCAGGAGTTTATACTTTTCATTTCGCATCAGATGTCCCAAATATGCAATTTTCCGAGCTTTGGCGTGTCGCAGCAATTGTCTATCTAAACCCATTCTGCGTAAAACGTCCTGGTTTGTTACATGATCAGTCCATGGTATCTTTAAAATCCTTCGGTAGACCCATATCTCGAAGGATTCAAGTTTTTTCTCATCTGCAATTTTGATGGTCCATGTTTCAACTGCGTAAAGTAGTACGGACCAGATATAGCATTTCACGAATCTGACTTTTGTTGAGAGGCTTATATCGTGATTTGTAAAGACTGTTTTGTATTTGAAAAATGCATCTCTGGCCATCTCTATACGACGTTTGATTTCCTTGGAAGAGTCCCATTTTTCATTTAACAATACTCCAAGGTATGTGAAATTAGTGACTCGCTCAATATTTTTATTATTAATTTTTAGTGTGGTGTGATAATGGTCATTTTTCTTACTCACAACCATGTATTTTGTTTTTTTAATGTTTATTTTTAGGCCATTTGCTTCGCTCACCCTTGTAAGTTTATCTACGAGCCTTTGTAAACCAGGTAGGCTGCTAGCTACTATTACGGTATCATCTGCATATCGTATATTATTTATTGTTCGTCCATGTATTTGTATACCTATTCTTTCATTTTCCACGGCTTCATTAAATATTTTTTGGGAATAGATGTTGAAAAGCATAGGAGACAATATGCACCCCTGTCTTACTCCTTTTGATATAATAATTTCGTCCGTAGTTTCGCCATTTATCTCAATCCGTGCAGTTTGACTCCAGTATAAGTTTTTAATGCATCTTATTTCCTTCTCCCCAACTCCAATATCTTTTAATATATCGATTAGCTTGTCGTGTTGAACTGTGTCAAAAGCCTTTTCATAATCTATGAAGCAAAGGAAAACATCTTTCTGGACATCTCTGCACTTCTGCACCAGTATCTGCATGGAGAGTAAAGCCTCTCTCGTCCCCATGCCCTCTTTGAATCCAAATTGTGGTTCTCCCATAGCCTTTTCACATATGGGGTATATTCTTTTGTGTATTATTCTTAGAAAAATTTTTAGGATGTGGCACATGAGGCTAATCAGTCTGTACTCACTGCAATTCCTTGCATGCATCTTCTTCGGTATTGCTATAAAGGTCGATAATAACCAGTCATGTGGGTACTGGCCTGTATCATATACATTATTAAAGAGTTTTACTAATATTTGTATATTGCGTCCATCTATTAGCTTCAACACTTCGGAAGGTATTTGATCAGGTCCTGTTGATTTTTTGTCCTTCAGCGTTATAATTGCATGCTCCACTTCAGACTCCGTTATCGGATTTCCAGCAATATTGATATTAACATTTTCGTTGTTGGATCGGCTTTCATCTGTAAACAATTCTTCAATATATTTTTTCCAATGGCTCTTTATTTGTTCTGTTTCAAAAATAGGCTGGTTGTTGTTATCAATAAGCGTTGTGGGGATATTTTTCCTATAAATTCCGGCCGCTTCTTTCAATTTTTTGTGAAGATTAAAATCATCGTGCACATTCTGTAGGTGTTCAATTTCTTGGCACTTTCTATTTAACAGTGTGTTTTTGGCAGCACGAGTTGCTATTCGAATTTCTTTGTTGATTTCCCAATACTTCTCGTAATCAATGTTTTTAAATTTACTGCGTTCTGCTCGAAGCTCTAAAATTTCATTGGTCATCCATTCCTCATTATTTTTTCTATTGCAGTTTCCAAGGGAGTTTTCAGTAATTTTACATATTGTGCCCTTCACATTATACCAGAGGTTTTCCAAATCGTTCCTGTCGATCCTTCCTAGTTCCTTGTTCATGCTATCCTTCACCTCGTTTTTAATCATTGGATCATTGAGTTTCTCACAGTTAATTCTTACCCTAGTCTTCTTTTTTCGTATTGTTGCTAGTTTTATTCGGATATTTAACATCAGAAGGTTATGGTCCGATGGCACGTCCGCTCCTGGGTAAGTTGAACATTTGGTCACGCAGCTCCTATATCTTTTATTTATCATAATGTAGTCAATTTGGTTACGCACTATATTATTTCTGTTATCCTGTGGTGATTTCCACGTATAAAGCCTTCTGGGGTGTAATTGAAATAGTGTGTTAGTGATTGTAGTTCCATGCTCTTGACAGAATTGTATTAATCTGTCACCCCTTTCATTTCTTTCGCCGAGACCAAAACTTCCTGTAATACCGCATACTTCTTCGCTTCCTACTTTGGCATTGAAGTCGCCTTGAATTATTGTAATTTCATGTGATTTCGTCATTTTTAGCAATTCATTGATTTCGTCATAGAATTTTTCGACCTCGTCTGTGTTTCCATCACATGTGGGTGCGTATACTTGAATAATGTTTAAGTTAAGCGGTTTTCCTTTTATTTTTATCATCATTGACCTATCGGACATTGGAACAAATCCAGCAACACAGCCAGCAACATTTTTGCTAACGATGATACCTACACCTCTTCTGTGTGTCCCTTCCATATTTCCTGAGGAGTATATCGACGCATTTTGGGATTTAAATGTGTGACATTCCGTCCATCATGTTTCACTAACGCCTAATATATCTATGTTAAGTCTGTTCATTTCATTGATAGTGTTGTTAAGTTTTCCAGACTCATACAAGCTTCGGACATTCCATGTTCCAATGTTCAGTGTTTTCTTGTTTTTACCTCCGGGGATTCTTAGCACCCTCAATTGGCCGGAGACTGAGGGCCGTGTGTTTTGTTGGTTGTTCATATTGTATGATTTTCATGGGAGAGTTACTTCAGTGGTTTCCCGTGGCCTTCTGAAGGGTTTATAGTTTTTCATCTAATTTTCAGCCGCTCCAATGGAGTACAGACGCTGTTTGCTGCCGCCGAATCTCGATCAGACGCTGCCTTTTCCTTTTATTTTTGGTTCGCCCCACATATTTTATTTTTGCGGTACCCGTCATATCTGATGAGCTTTCCCCTATCCACCACCTGGGGAGGCGTCCGATGGGAGAAAAAAAGAAAAAAAAACTCCGCACGGAAAATATTTCAATAATTCATTGAAATCCCCAACATGAGAATAAGCAGCCTGTGTGAACATTGTCTAATATAAGTTTTGTAGGAGGTATGTTTTGAAATACCCTTTAAACAATGTAAAATAACCATTTTAGATGTTCAGAATGTTCTGAAGAATTGAGGGTCACATTATTTGGAAAATTTTTAGAGTGGTTACTTGTTTCAACTTCCAACAGTTTAGTTGTTACTGACCAGAATTTCAGAAATTATGTAAACTTTTCTATATTTTAACGAGTTTGTTGCGGTAGATGCAGCTTTTCCCAGTTCATCTATTTTACTCTTAAGTTCTACTACTTTAGGGCTACAATATTGCTGAAGACTGCAAAGCTAAATTCTTATTAGTTTCGGATATAAAGGTCTGATCACTGGAAAGAAGGTTCATTTTAGGTCGGTTTAGATGAGACCATAAAATCTAAACCCGATCTAAGAACACAAAACCCAATTAAGGTTTTTTAGTCTCAATATGTACTTTCAGAAAATGCCCATTAGAAGTTGTTTGCATTTCCAGTGTTGCACAGTGTAATTTCTACATATAATATCGAATTTTATAACGTCATTTTCTTAACAAAGTATTTTATTTAGATATCTACTTTGTCCTGGGACTTTCAGTATAATTTTATGTAGAATATTTCTTTTCTGAAAAACCATTCGTCTAAAACTAGATTTCATGTTACTTTCATGCATCAACTCGAAAAAAGAACAAAACAAATGTATTCAAAAAAAAATATTTGGGTGTTTTGTTGACGAACAAACAAATAATTTTGTAGAATATTTTGATCTGATACGATCACATTTGAAAAAGGGACCAAAAAGATCCGTTTAGTGACTCGCATGAGGGTTATATATAATTGTTCCACAAACATCCCAGATGGGACAAGGGAGACTTCTCTCCCTTGTCGCATGAGGGTTAATTTTATAAAAAAACTACCCCGCATTTTGTCAGTAATATTGCCAAAGACACGTTTTACCTAAAATTCAAGGATTCCAAGGAATCTGATGTCGATTATTTCAAAACCTGTAAAAATGGGCAGAATTTGCCACACCTATTTAGGTTACTTCACGACGTAAACTTTCAAAACTCCGATACACGTGTCTTCTTTTTTTCGGTCGACTTTCATAATCTGTGCGGGGTTCCTTGTAATTTTTAAAAAAAGTTAAATTTTGTTGTTCTGTGATATTGGTTGGATGTGTGTGGACTTCGCACACAGTACAAACTCCTTTGGTCATGAAAGCTCAATTAATTCAATTAAATAAAACTTTTACAAATAAATGACCTTCGTCCTAATAAGACAACAATAAATGAAAACAGTTGTTATTTATCATTTTAAAGATTCGCCGGTTGTAACGATTCACCGAGTTTTTTTAGCAGACATTTCCACCTTTAAGAAAACTTCTCTACACCATACAAAATGCAAAACTTTGAATCGTATTGGTGTAGGTCCCATATAATGGTATCTCCCGATTTCGGGTATTTTGAACATTTTAGTAAAATTTCTTCTTCCTTCTTTTAAGGACTTAGGGCTTTTCTTATTTGTCTCCTTTTTTACTTCTTTTGATAATAATTCCTATATATTTTGTTTTCCATAATTTATAATCCTCATATGACAACTAACGTGAGGATGACGGACGATGAATATCCCGAGCAGACGATTGTGTTGAAATGTTAATCCGTTTTATGCAGCAGACACACACATGTATAATGACCGTTACAAGGTATCACCAGAATGAAGACAATAGAAATGGATGCCATACAGGTCTGTAATAACAATGACAACAACTCCATTTGTTAGACATGGTTGGGTAAAGCTTTACAGAATGGAGCAATGAAATGTATTTGCAGGAGAGATATGTGGGCAAAATCTGCAATATAGGATGCAGAGAAGTGGGAAAATGTTTTGTGCTATTTGTAGTTCACTCACAACTTACTTAGATTGTGATTAAATTCCCAACTCTTTTTAAAAAGTTTCTACTTCCGTTTCCTGTAACTAGTCGTCAACACAAACACATTTTCTGCGGCTGCTGCTGCAGTCAAAATACAAAATGACCTAAGGCATTTTGTTCTACCGCATTTACACTTACTTATAGAAAATGCTTTTGATCATGTTCAACTGCATCGCAGTGCTAGCAGGGTTGGGAAATGAAGTCTTAAACAACAACACGTATGTAACTTTTTTCTGCCAACGGCTGAATTCTGCGTTACTTTATTACGTTGTTTATAAAGGTATATGTATATTAGGTGGGGGTGCCAAACCGCAACCTTTTAAACCGTTTTCGAGGGTCGTTAACGCTATAGTTTTGTTTTTCATAGACGTTTTTGTAGTTCTTATGTTAGCTTACTATATTTACCCGGCAGTTTCCAGGTGACACAGACGAGAGATCTTTGTCCACTTTAAATGACAGAAACCAAGATAGATCCTGGACTTTACCACGTTACAGGCCGTCTTTCATCACCTGCGCTTTAGCTTTATACTTAAAAAATTAATTTGAACATATGCAAAATCAAGCAACGCAATCCTTGGATATAACATGCAATCGGTTATTCTTTTAACAGTGTATGATATGTTTGTAAGTTCGGTCCTGTCCACAATATGGTGATTAGGATGATGACAGAACAAGGACTGCAACGAAAGCGTGTCACTCTGTTGCTGTACTGGAATAATCTTTGAGGAGGCACGCTGATGCAGTTCTCAGGCCAGCATTATGAGTGGTCTGAATATTTTCTCATCGTGTTGCACTCATATTTGCGGTCCACACTAGCGAGCCATAGCTTACCACAGACCGCCCTATCGCGTTATATGTGGCCAAAAATGTTTCTTTATGTGAACCCCAAACAGCGTTGAGTGCATGACAATGTTAAAGAATTTGATAAGATGAGCGCCGCGAACACTGTTCTTTCACACGGCTTTCTCCTGCTGAGTCCACGACTAATATGTGTGCAGATGGCACGCAGCGCTGTTGTCGTGCTGTGCTGCTTACTAAAACCATGTTGATGACCGACAACTGGAACACTACTCCTGACGCTGAAGAGGATTAAATCCTCAATGGTCTTTGCTACGAGCGACAACAGCGAAATCGGTCTGTACCATTACCAGTTGCGGGCATCCTTGCCTGGCTTCAGTATAATTTTTCAGACTTCGGGAACAATTAGGCTTTTGTTGTTGTAACGGTGTTTATTATTATGTTTGTATGTTCGTTCTTCTGTTCAATCTGGCTCTGGGTATATCTCCATTTCCAGGAAAATGGCTGCTGGGATGTAGCCACAGATCCACTGGAGTTAGATGATTAGGTTTGGCGGGGCAGTTGCCGCATACTGAGCAGATGTCTCGCATGGCGCGATCGATTTCCGCCCAATAAGAATGTAGGCGACTGCAGTATCCCGAGCGTAGTTTAGCCAAAACCACTCTGGTTTGTCGTGGCAGCTTACGCTCCTCAGCTGCGATAGATGGTGGATGTACTCCGAGATCTTTATTCACACTATTTTTGCTTATGGCCTTAGCAACTACATCCGTGTGAATACTATTTAAACCTGCTTGATATGCCTGTTGATCTAGGGGTTCTCTCCTATATGGTTGGACCTCCCTCTGTAGAGCATGAATATCCTTCCTGATATGCCTGAATGTGTCGGGCCTAGCCAGCAGATGGTGATTGGGATGGCTCTCACGGTAACACCGAAGCAAGTACTGCAACGAAAGCACCTCATTGTGTTGCTGTACTGGAAGAACCATTGCCTCCTCATGTAGATGGTCTCAGGTTTGACAAGTCTGATCGGTTTGAATCTTTATCCAATTCGTATCACATAATCTCGGGGACCAAACTGGAGCCGCATTGCTTACCACAGACCGACCTATCGCATTATAAGTGGTCAACAGGGTTTCTTTATCTGCACCCCAAGTGCTGCCGGATAGGAACTTAAGGACCTTCTTCCTACTTTTCAGTTTGTCGCAGATAGCTGTGGCGTGTGCGCACGTCATGAATGTAGTGTCGAATGTGACCCCTAAAATTTTGGGGCAGTTTGTGGTCATTCAACTCTCATCCAAACTGCGCTGTCCATGTGGTGAACAGAGTGGCTGTAGATTTTGTGGCGGAAATCTGCATATTCCTCGAGTGGAAAAAGGTGGTAAGATCGGTTAAATAGGTGTTCAGTCTCTCACAGATGTCAATGGGGAAGGTACCTGACGCCAGAATCGTGCAATCATCCGCATACGTTACGATCTCGATGCTGTCTGGAGTGGGCGGAATACGGGAGAGGTAGAGGTTAAACAGTTCCGGAGATACCACCCCACCTTGGGGAACTCCATATTTCACACTACGGGGTTTGGACATCTTGTTCCTGAATTCCACGTACGACTGGCGTCCACACACATAACTGACTATCCAACGTTTCAGGCTTGGCCGGAGGGTTGTCTGCTCAGTGTCCTCAAACAGTATGGAGTGCCTGACTGTATCAAAGGCTTTTGATAAGTCAAGCACCACCACCACTGTTCTGTCACATGGCGGTATCTGGTTGAGTCCTTGACAAATATATGTGGAGATTGCGTGCAGTGCTGTTGTCGTGCTGTGCTGCTTACGGAATACATGCTGATGATCGACAAGTTCATAGGTATCTATGATACTGGGGAGGACTAAGGCCGATTCACTTTTGCTAGCATCATTGCCGGGCTTCAGTAGTGGGACCACCCTACCCATTTTCCAGACTTCGGGAAAAATGAGGGTGGCTAGCGACAAGTTGAGAACTTTAGCGAGATACTCCACTCACGGTTCATCTAGCTGCTTCAGCATTACAATGGAGATTCATCAGGGCTTTGTATGATATAGCGTTCCTGATGGCATTGGCAACATCATTTATTATAAACTGTGCTGGTTCATCCTCGGCAGGAAGAGATCTAATGCGACGTAATACTCTTCTCTTCGCCCTATCACTCTCGGGGTGCTCGACAAACTGTCGATTGAAACGTAACGTCACCAAACGTGACTGAGGTCCTATCTTCCCTTCTTCCAGGGTTCGAGAGTGACTTAACCGTTGCCCACAATTCACCTATGCCGGCTCCAATGTTGCAACTCTTCAGATGATTTAACCATTTGTTCCGCTTATGCTCGCCGACCAGCCTGTTAACCTCCAGTATCGGCTCCCTGACTCTGGGGTCATTCAGGTTGGCTCGACGGAGCTCATCACGCTCATTTGCTAATCCTGTCGCCTCTGCTGGGAAGTTTGGTCCTACTTCGGGTATTCGAACAGCAGGTATATGGCGAGCGGCTGCAGCAGTGATGATGTCTCGGAACGTCCTTTCCGATACCCGAACATCAGAACGATTGAGCAGTTCTCTGAAGTGGTGATTGGTGAACTCTTTGAAACTCAGCCAAACAGCTTTCTTATGATTGACGAATGTGCGGCGTTCAGAGATGATGAAATCAGGTGGTCTGCTAATGGAGGCAATTATGGGGAGATGTTCTGATCCAAGGGAAATGACGGGTTGCCAGTTAACGTCATTGTAGACCAGGTGACATGATGGTTATGTCTGGCGAACTGTGACACTCTCCTCTAATTCTGGTAAGGGCGCCCTCATTGACCGTGCAAAACGTAGAGCTATCAATCTGCTCAGCCAGCACTGTACCCCGCTGGTCGTTTCCTAGGGCCGAATGCCACATTCCATGATGTACATTAAAGTCCCCCAGGACGAGACGATTATGACCTACCGAAAGCGGGCTAATGTCGGGCTCGTAATCCAAGATACAGCTATTTCTCGGCGGGATGTATACGTTCAGCAACTCTATCTCGGCAGTTCCACACCTGACTGCTACCCCCATACATTCCATGTACGGGTCATTGGAGACTGGCTCAAGCGAGATAGGTCTGTATTGGACAGACTGGTGCAACAGTAAAGCTAATCAACCAACCTCCACTTCTGGTGCGATCCTTCCTTAGCACGTTGTAACCATCACAACGTTGTAAGCTACAGTTGTTGTTGAGCTTGGTTTCTTGCACCGCAGCGAACTTGATATTACTCCTCCGACTCATGAAATCTACTATTTCCTCCCAACACGGAAAAACGAAACAAATATAAACATATGTACAATGAGGTGGCAGCCGCTGGCCCGAACGTTGATGTTGTGTGGTTCTGGGTCAATCCGGTGCGAAAGAACCCGTTTCAGCATTACTATGGAAATTTCATAAGGGCTCAACGTTTTGGGTGCCTTAGAGTTCCTGATGGCATTCGCAACATAATCCACTGTAAATTGTGGTGCTTCATCCTCGGCAGGAAGAGACCTAATGCGACGTAGTACTCTTTTCTTCGCCCTGTTAATTCCGGGGTGCTCGACAAACTGTGGTTTCTGTAGCACCTTTTACATGTATGTGTATGTCTTCATTTTATTGGTTCGACTCTGTCGACTCCAAGTTCAAAAAGGACGCCACCTGGATAGGATTCATCCAAAGTGAGAGTGGGGTTAGGTGAGTTGGGTTGGCTGGGCAGTTAGACAAGTACAGCGATGTATGCGGACCGGTGTCGCATGCTGGGCACGCAGCGTTACCAGTATTGGGGATTTGTCACCAAAATGGCGATTTTTTTCAAAATGGGGATGAAAAAATTGAATTGGGGATTTGGGGATTTGCTGGGGACTTCACCTCAAAAATTGGGGACTTTACGGGGAGTTTTTCGGCTTTAAAAATATTGAGAATAATATGGTACATTACACATAATAATCATTAAGTTTAAATTGCGCAGTCGTAACGCTTCAATCTAATACGATGTTCACTAACCAGGCACAACTGTTATAACATATAACAGAAATAAGGCATTTGTGTTATCTAGCCATCTCTTTCTATTCTTTGTGTTTGTCTATACCACAATACACATAAAACGATGCAAAAACTGATTTTGAGCAGGGATGTAGTATGTGGTACATTTGTATAATAGTTACATTGATATCTGCATTGAAAGTACTAACAGTTGCAATCTTGAATTGAAGGTGAACATTTGGTGATAAACAATTTTAAACGTTAGAACACTCAATAGAATGTCACAACAAAATAATTCAATTAAAAGGAAACATAATTCATGTTGGGAAAATGAAGACTGGGCTCACGGTAAGGCAATGGGTTTGTATAATGTATCATACCAGATTATAATTGGTTTCGTTTAATAGGTTGGCTTAAGCCAATTAATTCTGCCCCAGAAGCTTTTCGTGAAACCAATGATAGTATGTCGTTTTGTGTGGCTTGTTCAAAACCACTAATTTCACAAAAAAAGGATCTGAAGAAAAATAGTGAAACAACGAAACACAAAGCTAATTTTGCTTCGCTATATGCAAAAAATACATTACACTCTTATTGTAAGTTATAATAGAAAAACGTTTGGTGTGCACTGTATTAATAAACAAAACCTTTTAGGCAAGTCGGAAGACAAAATATTGGATATAAAGCTGGCAATTTTTACTGCGAGTCATGCTTCTATTTCATGTATTGACCACCTCACAGAAATGCTGACGACACTTTCAATTAAAGAATTTGAAAACTTAAAACTGCATAGAACAAAATGCAGTGCAATTATAAAGCGTGTTGTTGCTACAGTGTTGTTGTCCCAATTAGTGGAAGATGTTGGTGATTTAAAATATTCGTTGATCATTGATGAATCGACGGATGTGTCAAACAACAAATGGATGAATATTTGTATACGGTACTTTAGCAAAGAAAAATGTTCTATTAAAACGGAAGTTTTGGGATTGTTCTTGGCCGAAGAAGCCACTGCAGATAAACTTTTGGATGGTTTATTAACATATGTTAACAAAGTTAAACTGCAACCGGAAATATTTTAGCCATTGGTACGGATGGGGCTAACAACTTATGTGGCACTCGCAAAGGTGTATATGGTTTAATGAAGTTAACTCATCCACAGCTGATTTTGGTAAAATGTACCTGCCATTCTTTGCACTTGTGTTGTTCAGATGCATCAAAAAATTTTCCTGGCGAAGTGGAATTTTTAGTTAAAGAACTTTACAGCTACTTTAGCAATAGCCCTTTGCGTGCTATAAAATATAAACGTGCCTTCGATCTCATAAATACCGGCTGTGACGTTATCAAATTTAAGAAATTGGTAAAAATATCTGGTACCAGATGGCTATCTTGTGGTGCGGCTATAGAGCGTGTGTTGCAACAATGGGTGGAATTAAAATACCATTTTTCAATAATTTCAACGAATGAAGCCGATTTGACTGCAAAAACGATCAATGAACTAATGAATAATGAAGAGATAAAAATTTTTGACTTTCTTGGCTCCTATTATAAAAGAAATAAATATTCTTAACATTACATTTCAAAGTGATAAAATGGATCCAGGAACGGCATATGACAAATTGCTTCTATGCATCTTCTCTTTGTGTACAAGAATTTTAAAACCATCCGTAATGACAAGCATTAAGGAAGAGAATGACATTGATACAATAATGGAGACCATTAATAATGACTCATCATTTTTACCATTAGAAGCAATGGATTTAGGCTATGATTTTGAAAATGGTGTAAAGTGCTTATCAGAACATTTAATAAAAAAGGTCAAAAATACTTGTTTTGAATATCTCAAACGTTTACTGATACAGATGCTTAAACGTTTACCCACAAATTTGCAGTTTTTTAAAGCATATAAAAAGTTTTCTCCTAATATCTGTTGTAATTCTCTGGGGCAACCAAGTTTTAGTTCTTTAAGAGGATTTTTGGATCCCGTTGTAAGTTCATCAAACTCAATGGACCTTTATGAATCACAGTGGAGGAAACTCCCATTCATCAAGTGGAATGGTATATTTGGAGAAGATGTAAGCAAAAATTTAAACGTATTTTGGACCAGTGTATTTTCATATAAAGATGCATCAGGATCTAAGCCATTTGAACAACTTTCAGAAATGGTTTTAAATATGCTTTCAGTACCAACCAGCAACGCTTGTGTAGAAAGAGTTTTTTCAGTCATGAATTCAGTTAAAACAAAATTTAGAAACAAAATGCAATATGATACTACTCAGTTTACAAATAATTCAATTTGCTGTAAAAACTTTGAACCCCCAAGGAAATGTTAAAGCTTTTTAATTATAAGAACTTATATAAATACATACACAGGAAAGGTGTAGCTATTATAGTCAGAAAAGACATAGCTAATAGTGTAGCTGGCTCGATAGCGATGTCAGATAGAGTAATGATGATAAAAATCACAGGAAAACCATTAAATTTAAACATAATTCAAGCTTATGCCCCCACATGTGATGGAAATACCGATGAAGTTGAAAACTTCTACAATGACATCAACGAACTGATAAAAATGACGAAATCACATGAAATAACGATTATTCAAGGTGACTTTAATGCCAAAATTGGAATCGAGAAGGTATATGGTATAACAGGAAAATATGGCTTGGGAGAAAGAAATGATAGAGGAGATAGGCTAATAGAGTTCTGTCAAGAAAATAATCTGACTATTACCAACACACTTTTTCGATTACATCCCCGAAGGCTTTACACATGGGAATCGCCACAAGATAATAGAGGAAACATAGTACGGAACCAAATCGATTTTATAATCGTCAATAGACGTTTTAGATCCTCTGTGACAAAATGCTCAACCTATCCAGGAGCGGACGTACCCTCAGATCACAACCTACTGATGATGAATATGCGAATAAAATTGACAGTAATCCGAAAAAAGAAAACATCCCGTAAATTGAACACAGAGAAACTCAACAATCCAACAACAAAAAATGAAATCAAGCACCTCCTAAACCATAAACTTGAAGATATTGATGTGAACGATATGGATAATGTATGGCATAGCGTCAAAGAGACAATTTGCAATGTAGCAAACAACTCCATAGGAAACAATACAAGAAAAAATCAAGAAGAATGGATGACAGATGAAATCATAAAACTTCGAGAAGAACGAAGCAAGTATAAAAACGTAGATTACGAAAAATATTGGGAAATAAATAAGGAAATCCGCGCTGCGACACGGGCTGCAAAAAATTCATTACTGAATCAAAAATGCCGAGAAATTGAACACCTTCAATACATGCATGACGACTTCAACCTACATAAAAAGTTGAAAGAAACTGCAGGAATTTACAGAAAAATATCTCCAGCAATTCTCGTAGATGAAAATAACCAGCCGATCTTCGAAGCAACTGAAAAAAAGAATTTATGGAAAAGATATATTAAACAAATGTTCACAGATGAAAATCGATCAGAAAATATAACCGACTTGAGTGCTGACGTCACTGGAACCCCTATTACGCGATCTGAGGTGGAACAAGCTCTAAAGTCTCTAAAAGACAAGAAAGCAACAGGGCCCGACGAAATCCCCTCAGAAATACTGAAATTAATAGATGGAAATAATATACTATTGATAGTGGAATTACTTAATCACATATATAATACAGGACAATATCCAAATGATTGGCTAATCTCAACCTTTATTGCAATACCGAAAAAATCAAATGCAAAAAGGTGTTGCGACTACAGACTTATTAGCTTGATGTGCCACATTCTAAAATTGTTTCTTAAAATTATCCATAAACGGATATATGCCAAATGTGAAGCTGCTATGGGAAACTCTCAATTTGGGTTCAAAGAGGCTATGGGTACCCGAGAAGCCCTTCTCTGCATACAAGTACTTGTTCAGAAATGTAGAGATGTGCAGAAGGACGTTTTTATATGTTTCATTGACTATGAAAAGGCTTTTGACAACGTCCAGCACGATAAATTAATGACTATTCTGAGAGACATTGGTATTGAAGAAAAAGAAATAAGATGCATACAAAACCTGTACTGGAATCAGAAAGCCCGGATAGAAGTAAATGGCGAACTAACTGATGAAATATCAATATCTAAGGGGGTCAGACAAGGATGCATCTTATCACCTCTGCTGTTCAACATATACTCACAAAAGATATTTCATGAATCGATTGAAACTGAACGAATAGGTATAAAAGTGCATGGAACATTAATAAATAATATACGTTATGCTGATGACACCACACTAATAGCTGGAAGCCTATCAGGATTGCAAAAACTATTAGATAGACTTACATGCGTAAGCGAGCTATATGGCCTTAAAATTAATATAAAGAAGACAAAATATATGGTGATCAGCAGAAAGGATCAAAATTACAATACAATACTCAAAATAAAAGATGATACAATCGAACGCGTTAAAAACTTTACATACTTGGGAACACTGTTGAACGAACAATGGAACATGTCAAAAGAAATAAAACGTCGTGTGGAGTTAGCCAGAGGTGCTTTCTACAAATATAAGAAAGTTCTTACTAACCATGACTTGAGTCTCTCGACAAAGACCAGATTCGTAAAATGTTATATTTGGTCCACATTATTATATGCAGTAGAGACGTGGACAATAAAAAAAAGCTGATGAGAAAAAACTTGAAGCCTTCGAAATATGGGTATACCGTCGCATTTTGAAAATACCTTGGACTGCGCGGGTCACAAATGAAGAAGTCTTAAGAAAAATGAATTTGGATCGACAATTGCTTAAATCTGTCAAAAGCCGTAAAATTGCATACCTAGGACATCTCATGAGGAACGATAAGTACAAATTTCTCCAGACCATTATTAAAGGCAGTGTTGAAGGAAATCGAGTTCGAGGCAGAAAAGAGTTATCTTGGATTAAAAACATCCAGGATTGGACTGGATACAGTAATGAAAGAAATCTAATACACGCTGCAAGAAATAGAGAATTAATATCACTAACATAACATAAAATGAAGTATATAAAATAAAATGTATAAAGAATATATTTATTATATTGTATGATCGCTTTATATCCGAATACCGGATGTGCAAATAAAGAAGAAGAAGAAGATACAAAACAAATGAGACTGAAGACAGTTCTAAGGAATTCGAACGTGAAGTGTTCGACGTTGTTAATTTTAATGATATGTAAATCAAATTTTTCATATAATTTTATTGCAATGCAACATTAAAAATGCTAGTATATGAAATGAATTCCATTCACACATCTTTTTACTATTATTTAGTATAAGGATTATTTATTTACGTTTTTCCTTTATTTTTGTTACTTTAAATATGAAATATGAAACAAATACTAGTCTTTGAATTGAATTCCAGTATATAACTATTGTTTCAAATAAATATATCGTCTTCGATTTTTCATAATATGTTTGGGGATTTATTTTGGGGAACTTTGATAAAATTTGGGGATTTTTGGGGATAAAATATTTTAAAATTGGGGATGAGAGACAGAAAAATACTGGCAACACTGGGGGCACGTGTCGTGCGTGCCATTAATCTTGACCCAGTAAGAATTGAGGCGGCTACACAATCCAGATCTTAGTTGCACCAACACGATTCTCGTTTTCCTTGGCAACTGTTGATCTTCCACTGCCACTACATGTTCCTGTTCGACAAACTGTCGGTTCAGTCAGCGTTACGTCGCTAAACGTGACTGCGGTCCTATGTTCCTTCTTTACAGGGTTCGGGAGTGACTTAACAGTAGCCCACAATTCACTTATTCCGACTCAAATGTTCCAAATCTTCGGATGGTTTAGCCACTCGTTCCGCTTATGCTTACCGAACAACCTGCTAACTTCTAATGTCGCCTTCCTGACTCTGTGGTTGGCAGGACGAAGCTCATCACGCTCATTTGCTAGTCCCGTCGCATCTGCTGGGAAATTTGGTCTCACTTCGGGTATTTGACCAGTAGGTAGATGGTTTGTGGCTGCAGCAGTGATGATGTCTCGGAACGTCCTTTCTGCTACCCGAACATAAGGAGGCTTGGGCAGATATCTGCAGCGGTGATTAGTGAATTTTCTGAATTAGCTTCCCCATCATTGATAAAAGTACCGCTTTCAGAGGTGGTGAAATCGGACTGTTTGCTGATGGAGACAATTTTGACGAGATGGTCTGACCCAAGAGAAACCAACGTTTTCCAGGGGACGTCAAACCAGTTGACACGATGGGTATGGCGGGAAAAATGTGACACACTCCACTGGTCATTTCCGAGGACTGAATGCCACAACTTATGATGTGTATTAAAGTCGAGGTAGAGACCAGACAGTCATAACCTTCGAAAGCGGGTTAATGTTGGGTCTATAACCTGGCGTACAGCTATTAATACGTAAGCAATTCTACCTCGACAGTTCCATTAGAGCCAGACTCAATCGAGATAGGTCTGTATTAAACACTCTTGTGCAATATGAGTCCCCAATAGCTAGTCCCCATCTCCACTTCTGGAGCGATGCTGCCTCAGTACGAAGTAACCATCACAACGTTATATGCTGCAGTTGTTGTTGAGCTGGGTTTCCCATGATTGATGAAAGTACCTCGTTCAGAGATGGTGAAATTGGACGGTCTGCAGATGGAGACAATTATGACGAGATGGTCTGACCCAAGAGAAACGAAGGTTCATCAGGTAACGTCAAACCAGATGACACCATGGGTATGTCTGTCAAACTGTGACACGCTTAACTGGTCGTTTCCCCAAGAACATAAGGAGGCTTGGGCAGATATCTGCAGCGGTGATTAGTGAATTTTCTGAATTAGCTTCCCCATCATTGATAAAAGTACCGCTTTCAGAGATGGTGAAATCGGACTGTTTGCTGATGGAGACAATTATGACGAGATGGTCTGACCCAAGAGAAACCAAAGTTTTCCAGGGGACGTCAAATCAGTTGACACGATGGGTATGGCTGGAAAAATGTGACACACTCCACTGGTCATTTCCGAGGACTGAATGCCACAACTTATGATATGTATTAAAGTCGAGGTAGAGACCAGACAGTTATGACCTTCGAAAGCGGACCTATAACCTGGAGTACAGCTATCTATCGGCGGGATGCATATGTAAGCACCTCTACCTCGACAGTTCCACACCTATCTCTACTACTACTCCCATGCGTTCCATGTTCGGTTCATTAGAGCCAGGCTCAATCGAGATAGGTAATCTACTCCCCTCCTCCACTCCTGGTGCGATCCTTCCTCAGTACGAAGTAACCATCACAACGTTATATTTTGCAGTTGTTGTTGAGCTTGGTTTCCGACTGATGAAATCCCAAATTTCCTTGATCTTACCTTGGAGTCCATTGCAATTAAACTGCACATAGGATGCATTTTCAGGGATTGGATCAGCATCAGCTGGTGTTAAGTGCGTATTGTGATTACGACGACTCATTGGAGGCTGTGTTTACACAGCAACATAGTCCTTGTCGTAGTCCCGAGCATGGACAAGTCTAGAACAATATGTACCCATTACCGACATCTATTGCATCTTATCGAAGTTTGGGTATGCTGGATGCGGATGTGACAAAGTGAGCACATCCATATTGATCCTGGGTTTTCCTCCATCCCGGCACGGACCAATGGAATCCGAAGTAGGCATTCCGGTATATACTGCTGCCAATGCAGGTAAAAATACATATACAAAAATTTTTACACGGAGATAGGAGCCGCTCGCCTGCACACGGGTGTTGTGTAGTTCCAACACGATCCGGTATCAGAGAACACGCCGCCGTGGCAGTAAAAATTGAACATTCAATACCTGTTGCGAGCCAGACTAATAAATTCTCTGACACACATTAATAGTTTACATCAATTTCATTACATATATGAGCTGCACACATTGTAAAGCTTTTGTCTATTTTCCCGCCCTATACATACAAACAGTTTTTTATTGTAACTTCTTCTCATATGTACTTGCTTTGCTTTTGTTTCTCTTCCTGCCCTTTTTTCTGTTTGTACTTTTTTTGTTAGAATTGTTTACCTAAAGTAGATATATAATGGAGAGCTGACACTTTTCTCATCTTCTTCCTGCAGAAGATGAAAACTTCCCAGCCAGTCTGTCTGTCTGACTGTTGGGTATGCTTCAATGGTTTGGGACTAACATTTGGTGTTGCTTTTCACGGGTAACTTGGATTTGCAATTTTAGTCCACAATGAAGTGTTCGTTACAACACCTTTTCTAACAATTTCAACATAGTTGTTGTTGTTCTTGCCATCCATTCATTGTTTTAAATCATTGTGTGTACCTATTCTACGACATTACTAATACCACTGCAACTGTCATACTCACTGTAATAATTGTTTGATATCATAGAAAGAAAAGAAGAAAAAGAATAAATCCTTTAAAGTTTTTATGTGAGATTTGTAAAGTCGTATTTAAAACGGGAGTACTTATGGGCATTCCTTTTTTCCTTCTTCTAGCAGGATAGTCCATTATGCGTCCGGTCTATTTCAACAGCTGTCGTCAATTTATTAGAAATGAAAGATTATGAATGGATGCATACAATTTTGCACTTATGCAAGTTTGTATGTATATACATATGTATGTGTGTGTGCGCGTGTGTATGCAAGTATTAATATTTTACTTTATATAATATGACAGCTGTACCCCTTTTCCTTATACAGTTATTGGGTGAACTGTATGTTTGTATGTATGTATGTCGGGGATTAAAATGAAATTGCAGATTATATAGAGTTTAAATGAAAAATGAACTTTTTCATTTTAGGGATTTTTAATATAAATTTTTATGAAAAATGTTGGTCAAAGCAGCATGCTGCAGGCTGAGTTCATTTATTTAAAGGCTAAGATGCAATTTGTTATTTATGGCAGGCAACGGACATTAGACAGACACATTAGACACATTATATCGGTCCACCCCTTCGGGTACCTCTGCCACAAAAGTTCAACCTTTTTTGGAAAAATTGTGCTCACGATAACTATTGAAGAGTGTAATCGATTTGGTCCATATGTACTATATCGGTCCACTCTTTCGGGTACCTCCCACACACAATTTTGGAAATGTGCTCTTTAATAACTCCTTTCGAATTTTTTTTATTTTGATTTTTGTTGTAACAACTTGTATTTGCTGCCTCCTTTCCGGCGAGAAAATGGCCCGAAAGCTGTAATATCTCGCTATGGCATCATGTGTTGTGGATGGAGTGCGCGGTAACACTCGAACGGATTAATCGATTCGGTTCAAAATGGCAGCTGTAATATTTTGCCCTAACTTATATCAAGTTCTAAGATGAGCTTTATCGGTCCACTCCTTTGGGAACCTCCCCCACAAAAGTAAAATTTTTCGCAACAAGTAAAAAAGTATCTGTCGGCTTTGCATACAGAGATATACCCTCAGCCTATGTCTGGGGTCTTTTCAGAATTGTGTGGTTCTTTTTGGACATTTGAAGTTGCCGACAAAAAGATGATTAGGATTAAAGATAAAAAGCGTTGTGGAGTAGGTACTTGAAGGACCAGTATGCCAGGAAGCATGGACTTGTCCACGGAAAACATAATATCATTCTAAACACGACCACGACGGACACCATTGGTATACATTTACAAAATATCTTCGAACAGTGCCTTAACTGCATTTTGTCACAAACGTTGAACTTTTATCGGAGAGGTACAATAAGAAGAGGACCTACAAGGGCAATTTTAGAAGTTAAACTAAATTTGGACAAAATATTAGAATATCCTAAGTTTGGACCAAATTGGTTGATCGGTTCGTGAGTTATAGTGCTCTCCAACCACAACATATGGTGCCATAGGGATTTTTACCCCCTTTCGGGCTGTTTTTTTTTAAATAAGTATGGACTTGCCTCTGAAAAAAACTTTTACCGTCGTAATTGTGGCAGCAAATTCAAGTTGCTTCAACAAAAATCAAAGTGACAGCAGGTCTTAAAGTGAACATATCCAAAATTTTGTGTGGGAGATACTCGAAGTAGTGGACAAATATAGTCCATATTCAAATCTAATCTATATCTGGTAAATATATTAGGATGTGTAAAGTATGGACCAAATCGGTCTATCCCTTTAAGAGTTATCGTGGCCACATTTTTTCAGAACATTTTTGAACTTTTGTGGGGGAGGTACCTGCAGGAGTGGACCTATATGGCTTATCTTCGAACTTAAACTTAGTTTGAACACAATATTGCGAAGGCCAAATTTTGGACCGGATCGGCATATCCTTTCGAGAGTTATCTTGAGCTCCAACCACTACACACGGTGTCACAAGGGCTTTTTGCAACTTTCAGGCCATTTTCTGAGGAGTCCATACTTGCCCCTAATGAAACTTTTACCCTCTTATAGGAGACAGTGAATACAATTTGTTACAGCAAACATCGAAGAGATTCGACAACAGCTCCTGAACTGAACTTTTCCGAAATTTTATGTGGGAGGTACCCGATGGAATAGATCGACTGAGCCCATATTGGAACTTTATTTAAGCTTGGTTGAAATTTCACGATGTGCAAAGTATGGACCAAATCGGTCTATCCCTTTAAGAGTTATCACGCGCACAAACTTTCCGAACATTTTCGAACTTTTGTGGGGGAGGTAACGGAAGGAGTGGACCGATATAACCATCTTCGAACTTAAACGAAGTTTGGACAAAATATTGCGAAAGCCAAATTTTGGACTGAATCGGTTGATCCGTTCGAGAATTATCGTGCGCTCCAGCCAGACAGACTGACGGACATGGCTAAATCAACTCCAAATTGTATGAAATGGATTTCGTCCAAACATCCTTGGGGTCTAAAACCATTATATCGATGAGGCACATTTTGCCCGTATGAAAGAGGGTATAAAAATTATGCACACGATAACTCTCGAAGGGACTAACCGATTTGGTCTATAATTTCCACATCGTAATATTTCTACCAGGCATTGATCATGGTCGAATATGGACTATATCGGTTAAACCCTTTGGTACCTCCAACACAAAATTATAGAAATGTGCGGGTTAGGACGTCCTCTCGAATCGTTTTGATTTTTCTTGCAACAGGTTGCACTCAACGCCCCTACTACGGTAGTACATGTTCTTTTAGTGGTAAGTCCATAGTTCTAGAGAAAATATCCCGGAAGCTGGAAACAACCTCCTACGGTCAGCATGTGTAGTGGCTGTTGCTCACGAAAACTCTTGAAGCGAATACTGCTTTGGTCCACACTTTGCATATCGTAATATTTCTTCGAATATTAGATGAAATTCGAAGATGGTGCTTATAGGTCCACTCCTTCCGGTACCTCCCCCTCCAAAAGTTCGAAAATATTCGCTAAAATGGTACGTGCAATATCTCATAAACGGAGCACACGATTTATTTTAACCGAAGGTACTTCTAGTGGCCATGTTTACAGCGATATGATGTTTTTCGTGGACAAGTCTATGTTTCCTGATAAAATGGTCCTATCGAGAGGAATGACTTCCAAAACAAGACACACTTTGAAAATAGTACCATTCCTTTAGGTACCTCCCCGGCAAAACTTTTGAGATGTTATCCTAATCCGTATATTTGTCGGCAAATTCATACGCGCAAAATTCTGAAAACCTCCTAAAACATAAGTTATTTGGGAAAAATTAGTTTCAATTCACACAGGATAAGGGATATATCTGTTGGCAAAGCCGACTGATATGTTTTTACTTGTCCAATCTCGCCTTCCACTTGTTTACTCCGCCGAAGCCTTGGCCTTCCAGTTTTGCGTGTACCGCTATGCGGCTCCTATTTATACACTTTTTATCGTTTTCATCATCGCTGATTTTTGTGACATGGCCTAGCAAACGCAATCGTTGTATCTCGATACGTTTAAATATACTCATGTCGTTGTATAGCAGACACAGCTTGTGGTTTATACGACGTCGATATTCACCGTCAACTCATATTGGTCCGCAGATTTTTGTAAGAATTTTTCTCTCAAACACACTAAGCACTGCCTTGTCTGCTTGCGCAAGTATCTATGCTTCGGAACCATACATCAGCACCGGTGGTATCAGTGTTTTGTAAAGCGTTATTTTTGTTTGACGAGATGTGACTTTGTTCTTAAACTCCTTACTTAAGCCAAAGTAGCATCTGTTGACCAATAAATTTTTTTTTCTTATTTCACAACTGATGTTGTTTGCTGTGTTTATGACGGTATCTAGGTAAACGATGATCTCAACATTTTATGCACCAATTTAAACAGTTGGTCCGAGCTCTATGGACGCATTGCGCGTCGACACCATCACCATTTTCGCCGTTTACCGCCACACCCACTAAGGCAGATTCTCCATCGACCTTCTTAAAGGTATCAGCTACTTCTTTTACTGATCGGCCCATGATATCTATATCGTCGGCATAAGCAAGTAACATGTGGATGTTGTGCCATTTCTTTGACGTTTGTATCTCGCTGCAGGACGATGAAGAAATCACACGAAAGGCTGTCTCCTTGTCTGAAATCACTTTTGGTACTAAACTGTTCGGAGAGAATTTTTCCCGTTTTAACTGAAGACCGGGTAGACTGTGAACACAAATTTTGGGGCAGAGATAATTCCTTTTGGAGATGAAAGACCTTTCTGAATATATTAAGAATCTCAAAGGACAGATCCGCCGTGAGTTGAACTTCCGCGTAAGGCATCTGAAATTAGCGTTATATCTTTGTTAAATGTTGTTTTAACTTATTTATGAGATGACATATCTTTAGTCAAATCGTATGAGGATTATTTTCGTAGAGCACTTCGACCTTCTAACTCGCTTCCTTCAATGTCTTTTTCGTCCTTTATTTTAAGAGCCGCTATAAAAGTACCACAGGATGACTTTTTTCAGCTTCGAAATGTTCTGCAAAAATGTCGCTCAGAAAATTTTAGGTACGGCTCTCACTGACAACTAATCGATTTTGTCGCGTTTTCGTGGTCGTTTTGTGTATTTACCCTGTTATAAAGCGGAAGTTCGACTCACGGCGGATCTGTCCTTCGGGGTTTTTAATATACTCACCAAGGCCTTTCTTCCCCAAGTGGAATTTTCCGTGCCCAGACTTTCACCTCCATTTTGTTGCACAGTGGTATCAGTTAAAGTAATTTTACAAAGCCGAGTGAGCTTTGGGGGGATACCAAAATCAGACATGGCTGGAAAGGTGGTTGATGTCGATCTACATCTCTTGGGTTTTCTGCAGGATTTGCCGCTGGGTAAATATCTGATTAATGGTGGATTTTCCAGGTCTAAAGTAGGGATAGGTAATGGAAAACAATAATCGATTTTTCGATTTTGGTCTAAAATGGCGATTTTTCGGTCTGCCGATTATTTCAGTTGTTCTAAAACTCGACCTTCGACTTTTTCATAACGGCAGGAAATCGATTATAATCGACTATTCGTCGATTTCCGAGTTTTCTTTTGAAACTGTAAAACCGCCAAGTCAACAACGAAAGTCGAAACTATTCCGAGTCTAAAGACGCATTGACATGGTCCAATTATTTCATTGACGCAAAATATCCTTGACACTGTCTTGTAGGCAATAGGGAGAAGAGTTATACCCTTTTACCCTGTACAATACTGTCTTATCTCCTTTCTTGTGGTCGGGTACGCATTCTTCCTACCAGAAGGTGCTAACTAGCTGATGCATACACCTTATCTTTGCCTTGCTGCCTTTACCTTATCTTGGCTGGGCGTTATATATTCAATACCATCTTCTGGGATTGTATCCGAGGTAGGTATCTTCATCGTCTTCGCTACTATTAGATACCAACAGTTTGGAAAAATGTTCTTTCCGCATCCGGAGCTCATTATCTGTATCAGTTAAAAAACTAACTTACTTGTCTCTAGAGGAGGATGTTCCTATACACAAGCCATCAGTTTGATGTTTCCCTCTTTGGTCGAATTTTTGAACTTCATTCTCACTCCTGCACATCTCGATTTTTTCACACTCCCGCTTTTCCATTTCTCTCTTTTTCCAGCGGAACCGCCGTTTCTTCTCTCTCCTTTTCTCCCGATACCTATTTCGTGGGCTACGCGTTCCTATTGATTGTAAAGTAGCCATATATGCCGCATTTTTCTCTTCGGTAGCAGCACGTCACTTCTGGTCATACCATTTGTTCCTTGGTGGAGGTCTCTTGTATCCAAGTATGGATTTTGCGGCTGTTTCCATGGAGTGGACAATACCTTGCCATTGTGCTGATATGTTATCGGGACGAGGAGTGGTTTGATTAAGCAGTTGGGCCAGTTGAGTGGAATATGCTGTGGCTATATGTTGTGATTGCAGCTTACCAAAGTCCAACTTCCGTGCTGTATCTGACGGGTACGTACCTTTGCTGCAACAAGGTAGTGGTCCGAATCTATGTTTGCTCCTCGGAACGATTGTACAGCCAACACGTTTGATAAATGCCTACCACCTATCACAACGTGATCAATTTGATTTCTTGTTCTTTGATATGGATACAGCCAGGTGCCCTTATGAATATCGAGGTGCTAAAATCTGGTACTGCTAACTACCGTGTTTTTTGCCGCTGCGAAGTCTATTAGCCTCATTCCATGTCAGATATTTCACTGTGGAGACTAAATTTCCCGACTGGAGAGCCAAAGATATTCTCCTTTCCAATTTTGGCATTAAAATCGTCTAGAATAATTTTAATGTCGGTCATATATTTTATCCTGAACGCTCGTAGAATATATCATTGATCTATTCGTCCTTGTCTTCAGTGGGAGCATGAGCGCAAATGTTGATGTTAACGAACTTTGCATTTATCCGTCTTGCAACAAGTGTTTCACTCATTGGGGTGAAGCTGGAGACCAGATTTTTTACCTCCCACCAACTACAAATCCGCAACCAAACTCATGCTTTATGTCATGGCAGCTATAATACAGCGCATCACCTTAAGGTGTTGATGTGACCCCTTTCCCAATCCTTCGAATTTCCTGTATGGCAGTTATATCGGCCTTATCTTTTTCAACTACATCTGACAGTGTGTAAACTGCACCTTCTCTATAAGGGTGCGAACATTCCAAGTGCAGATTCGCAGATCATGGCCCTTAAAACGTTGGCCCTAAAAACTTTAAAATGGGTTTGTTTCCTTTTTCTTTATTTTTTACGATGCTTTTTTCTAGGGGTGGGTTACTAAACCGATGCCCAAACCCAAGTTTTTATCGTTCTTATGGGTGAACGCGTTGCACATGTCAACTCACTACCTTTAACGGATGTTAAAGGTGACACCACGGGGAGGTCGGTGTCCACTTGAGATGAGATTAGGACTAAGATAAATCCTTGGCTTTGCCATGTTGAAGCGGGTCAGGACCATTCATTGATATCTTTCATCCCCTACTTCCTTTTATATGCCCCCTTTATTTTTTTCAACAAAATTTTAACATTTTTCCTTTCCAAAATTTATTTTACAAAAAATGTCTTTAATTCGTTTAATTTTTTGTATTTTTTTACAAAAAAAAAACACAACATCCTCTATTGAGATTATTAAAAAAAGCTGCACAATTTTTTCATCAATCTCCCCGGCGCTAAACATAAACCTGCGGACAAAAGCTTCTTCAATCTCGTCGACACCGCATCGCATGCTAATGACAGCAATTTCTTAGCAACAATGAAAAGTTAAAAATTAAAGTGTCAGTAAAACAAAATGGAAATTTTTTAGTATCCCGAAAATTAAAAGTTAATGGACTGTATGTCATTGATGGTGGTGGTGGTTGAATCACTCACAAGCACAGATACACCCCTAGTGGTTATATGAGTATTCAACTTTTTTCATTGGCATTATTCTTTGCTAAATTAATATTTACGTTGCTGGCTGTCTGATTTGTGATTGCTGCCATTGTCAAGGATTGTTTGTTGGTCAGTCAGTTTCTACTGACATATTACTACCCACATAGAAAACAGACAAAATGCCAAGATGGTACTACAAAAGCAAATGGTAATTTATTACACATGTCAGTGTGAACTGAAGTATGATTTGATTGTCCTTCTTTTGGCATAATGTACAAATCATGTTCATCATTTCATGAGACGAACTAATAAATAACGTCTCAAAGCCGAAATCATAAATTCATTTCATTTGCAGAACAACGAATGAAAACACACAGAATGACGTTTGTTTGATGGACTGAAAATGCGTTAGTGTTTGCTGCAAATTACGAGAACGCAGATTGGTTCTAATTTAAGCAATGTCCTTTCTCAGTAATCGGTGAAGATCTAAATCTATAGGACACTTGGTTTTTAAGAAAAATCCTGAAAATCTAAAAAAACTCTAAAAATGAGACCTCATTTACCTCGATTTATTTTTGTTTTTACAGTGCATTATTTAACTTGTTTTGTTTCATGTTAGTTTAATTAAAATCTAGTAGCTCATTTTTAAAACAGTTCGTCTGCTCCGTCGGAAAATGTCGTTTTTCAGGAGGAAGGAAAAACATTATATCGCTTTCTATATTAGTATGGTGGAAAAGGCTGAATTCTTCGTTTATTTATGCCGCTTCAATACCTGTACTTTGTTTGATCAAATTCCTTCTTTGGACTTACGACCTTCTCCTTGTACAGTTTTGTATGTTTGCAGGGACTTACGACCTTTTCATACAATTTATGGATGTTTTAAAATAAAATATTTATACTTTACAAAACAATGTGGAAATGGTATTATAAGTTTGGTTTGTCCAATATTCGTGTAACATCGCGAAGTATTCGTCGTAGACCATCTTGTCATTGTTTCATGTCTTGAGAGATAAAGTGATCTATCTATGTGTATCCGTCTGTCCATTAAAAATTGTAATAAAACTCCATGCCTCAATTATGGACCGATCGTCACGAAATTTTGTGGAGACCCCATTAGATGTTGGTTATGATCCTAATGGGTAAAATTTACCAAACCCAAAATTTTTACCTGATTTTGTAGCTGTCCAATAATATTCCAATCGGCGCGAAATTTTTAGAATGATTTGAGTTTAAGACAAAGAAGAAGCTTGCAATTTAACATGATGATCAGATAATAATTAGCGGGACTCAAAAACGGCTGAAACTATTTTTTGAAAATTTCAGAGAATATACAAGGGATAACCGAGGTGAAAATAGGCTTTATAGTTTTTTGAATTTCGGAGGGGGCTGGGTACCTCCACCAGCCCAATTTTTTAAAAACTCTTTTTTTTGAAATAGTTATCGGTTAGAAAATAAATTTACGAGGCAACGATGGTTAAAGTACTTATTCCGGACATAATGACCCGACCACTTCCACTTTTTTAAATATGTTATATCTCCGAAACTTCCAAACCGGCTTCCATGTAATTTTCCGATGGTGCACAGGGATGGCCCTTAGCGGAAGTAGGCTATTTCGGAGGAGCGGGTTATTCCTATGCCCTTTTTTAATTGCGCTATATATGTAAAACTTACGAACGTGTCTGTTTCCCCGATCCTGGGTACATATTTTAGCCATAAGACCCGACCACTCCCACTTTCATAAATATGCTACAAATCAGTGGAAATACCAGATGTTATGCATAACGAAGCTTTGGTCTCATTGGAAAGCAAGTGTTTAGATTAGAAGGCAACATATCATAGCTTCATCAGGTACATATATAAGATACATTATAAGAAGGTGGAAGGATGACACAGTCGGCATGCCTCAAGTCATCAGTTATTTGGCGGTATGTTAAAATTGCCTATCGACACCAACATTTCTGAAGATTTTTATACCCTCCACCATAATATGGAGTGTAATTAAATTTGTCATTCTGTTTGTAACACATCGAAATATTCATCGGAGACCCTATAAGGTATATATATTCTTGATCAGGGTAAAATTGCAAGTCGGTGTAAACGTCTGTTGAAATCAAGATACAGCTCGCAATTTTTAAGATAGAGCTTTGTGATTCGGTGTAGAAGCTTCTATTATACCTAGGATGTTTGATATTGAAAAGGGTGTATATCGGTCCACGTTTTGATATAGCCCCCATAGAACGGTACCTCCTGATTTTCGGTATTTTCAAGGTTTTAACTTCATTATCCCATCAAAATGGCTGAAATTTCCCATAGAATTTTGTCTGTATAGGTCCACGCCTTCATATAGCCCCCATAGAAGGGTACCTCCCGATTTCCGGTATTTCAAAGGTTGTGGCCTCAATATTCCACCGAATTGGCTGAAATTTGGTATTTATTCTTCCCATACATTTGTCTATATAGGTCTGCGCCATCATATAGCCCCATAGAACGGTACCTCGCGATTTTTGGTATTTTGAAGGTTTTAGCTTCATTATCTCACCAAAATGGCTGAAATTTGGTGCTTAGTCTTCGTTAGGGGTATACAACTTTCCACCAGAATTTTGTATGTATAGGTTCACTCCTTCATATAGCCCCCATAGAACGGTACCTCCCGAATTTCAGTATTTTGAAGGTTAGCTACATTGTTTACCGAAATCGCTGTAATTTTTATTTAGTCTACTTCATAAACGAAAGGAAACTAATTGAAGTAAAATTCAATAGAACTCATGGAGGGTATAACAAGTTCGGTCTGGGCTGGCTGTTTCAAGGGCCAGCAACGCGGACCGAGTCGGCTAATATTTAATATTAAACGTGATTATTATAATTACTATATCTTTATTCCTTTAAGACACGTTTTACTTACGACCTTTTTATACCCTCAGCATTTATTCTATTGAGTGTATATACACTTACATACGGACAAAATGTGCCTCATAATGGTTTTAGACACCGAGTATGTTTGGACGAAATCCGTTTCAGGCAATTTGGAGTCGATTTAGCAATGTCCGTCCGTCGGTCTGTCTGGCTGGCTGGTGCGCACGATAACTCTCGAACGGATCAACCGATTCGAACCAAATTTTGGGTATCGTAATATTTTGCCTAAACTTAGTATAAGTTCGAAGACGGGCTTTATCGGTCCACTCCTTCCGGTACCTCCCCCACAAAAGTTCGAAAATGTTCGGAAAAATTGTGCGCACGATATCTCTTGAAGGGAGTAACCGATTTGGTCCATACTTTGCACATCGTGAAATTTCTACCAGATTTAGATGTGGTTCCAATATGGACTCAATCGGTCCACGCCACCCATATGGCGGTACAAGTTTCATCAGGGGCAAAACCATACTTCCTGAGGAAATAGCCTGAAAGATAACTCTCGAACGGATTTACCGATTCGATCCAAAATTTGGCCTTCATAATATTTTGTCCAAACTTAGTTTAAGTTCGAAGATAAGGTTCACTGCTTCAGGTACCTCCCGCACAAAAGTTCAAAAATGATTGGTAGGGACCGATTTGGTCAATACTTTACACATCCTAATATATCTACCAGATTTAGATCAGGTTCGAATATGGACTATATTTGTCCATTCCTTCGGGTACCTCCCACACAAAATTTCGGATAAGTTCACTTTAAGACCTGTCTGTTGAAGCAACTTGCAATCACTGTCTCAATTATGACGGTTAAAGTGTTTTCAGTGCCAAGTCCATACTTCTTGGATAAACCGCCCGAAAGTTATAAAAAACCCCTATGGCACCATATGTAGAAGCCGGAGAGCACAATATCTCTCGAACTGATCAACCGATTTGGTTCAAAATTTGGCCTTCGTCATATTTTGTCCAAACTTAGTTTAACTTCTAAAATGGCCCATATCCATCTTCTCCTTAGGATACCTCCCCCACAAAATTTAAACATTTGTGTCCAAGTGCAGTTTAGGGTCTGTTCGAAGATCATTTGGAAATTTATACCGATGATGTTCTTTGTGGTCCTGTTTACAACCATATTATGTTCTACGTGGACATGGACTTGTCCTTCCTGGCATACTGGTCCAACAGTTGTACGATAAACCACTGAAATGACTAGTGGGCGCGATATCTATCGAAAAGATATGACTCTCAAAATAAGATCCACTTCAATCGGCAAGTTCAAATGTCCAAAAAATTCTGAAAAGACCGTAAATACATTCGATCTGTCCGTAGTTGAAATTTCCAATTCCCAAAATTCTGAAAAGATCCTAAATACATTCGATCTGTCAGTAGATGATAGTTCCAATTCATATAGGCTGAGGGTATATCACTGTCGGCAAAGCCGACTGATACTTTTTTGCTTGTATTTGTACAGTTTTTGTATTTTTGCTACGACTTACTACCTTATCCTTCAATAAGAATTTCATGATTAATTCCGTTAATGTACGTGGTTTCTTTGCTACATTGAAATCCCAAAGAGTGTCCTTTTTTGTCTTCCCAAGTATTTCTGCCCTAACTCCCTGCATCTTTTGTTTTTTTTCTACAAACCATGTAGAATCTTCAGCATGAAATATCTTCCTGCGTTTAGAAAGTTCATCATTAGAGCTTTCAGAATCACTGTGAAAACCATAGGGAACTAAACCCATGACACCGTCGTCTAATTCCATTCCAAATTCATACTGTTCGTTGTTAGCAAAAACTATTATGTAGTTTTATAACATTTCAATCAATTAATATTTTAGAATCATTTCATAAGATAAACATTGCAGTTACATGTCCGTTAGAAGGTATTTCTTTAATGAATTCAGAATACAAACTAATATCGTTATGTGAATAAATGTCCCTAGAGAAACCACAAATTAGCAGATAATAAAGTTAATTAAGATATACGATAGAAAAAACAGTAAAAATTATGATTTTTTTTACAAATTTTTCAATATATGAGGTATTTGAACACCTACAGCATCTCAATTTGTATCAATGAAAAGGCCAGAAGTCCATATTTCATATTCAGTTTGCTTATAGAGGGGAATAGATTTCAAATGTAAATTTTCGTTGCAATAGAGCAATTTTCAGATTTTTGCTATCCGCCAAATATCATCCGATTATCATCCAAAGGTGTAGGCTAATTCTTTGCATTGTACCCCAACCACGGATGACGTTAAATATTATATCTGAACTACATTAGCTGTATTATTCTTTTAAAGTATACATTTTCCTGTTGACTTACGACGTTTTCGTACTCAAATTTTTACGTTTTGGGACTTACGACATTTTCCGACCAGGGCAAAACTTATAGAAAAACGCGACATACTACCATTTTCTTTGTATCATACGACGTGTTTTGACTTGTACTATCATTCTGAATGACAATACATGAATATGAAACCAAAACTAATATGGGTCCATTTTTTCTTATAGCCCCCATATAAGGGTACCACCCGATTTTAGGTATTTTGAGGATTTTATCTTCATTCTTAGCCCGAATTGGCTGTAACTACAATGGAAACTACAACAACAAAGAATATACTACTTAATTCTAAGCAAACAATTACTTTTTAGTGCATTTATAAATAAAACACTGTAGCTAATTTATTTTTAATTACTTTTTTTTCTCATCTCTGAACATTGTCGTTTCCGAATACGCAAAAAGTATCAGTCGGCTTTGCCGACAGAGATATACCCTCAGCCTGTGCAAATTGAAACACTTTTTTCACAAAAAACTTATGTATTTAGGTGGTTTCAAAATTTTGGTCGTATGAACCGACAAAAATGTTGATTAGGATTAAAGTTCAAAAATTTTGCGGAAAAGGTACTTAAAGGAATGGACCGACATAGACCATGGGGGTGCCATAGGGGGTTTTTACACCCTTCGGGCTGTTTTTTTTTCAAGAAGTATGGACTTGCCCCTGAAACAACTTTTACCATCGTAATTGAGGCATTGTAAGTTGCTCCAACAAAAATCAAAGTGATTCAATAGCAGGTCTTAAAGTGAACTTATCCAAAATTTTGTGTGGGAGGTACGGCATGGAGTGGACAAATATAGTCCATATTCGAACCTGATCTATATCTGGTAGATATTATGAGAATGTGTAAAGTATGGACCAAATCGGTCACTCCCATCAATAGTTATAGTTCGCACAATTTTTCCGAATATTTTTGAACTTTTGTGGGGTAGGTACCTGAAGGAGTGGACCGATATGGCTTATCTACGAACTTAAAGTAAGTTTGGAGACAATATTACGAAGGCTAAATTTTGGCCGAAATCGGCATTTCCGTTCCAGAATTATCTTGCGCTTCCACCCATAAACATGGTGTCATAGGGTTTGTTTTTCAACTTTCAGGCTATTTTTTCAGGAAGTATGGACTTGCCCCTGAGGAAACTTGCACCTTCGTATAGGGGACAGTGAATACAAGATGTTACAACAAAAACCAAGGCGATTCGAGAACAGGTCCTAAACTGAACTTTTCCCAAATTTTGTGTGGTACTCGAAGGAGTTTACCGATTGAGTCCATATTGGAACCTCACCTAAGTCTGGCAGAAATTTCATAATGTGCAGAGTATGGACCAAATCGGTTACTTCCTTCAAGAGTTATCGTACGCACAAATTTTCCGAACATTTTCGAACTTTTGTGGGGGAGGTGCCGGAAGGAGTGGACCGATTTAATCCATCTTTGGACTTGAACTAAGTTTGGACAAAATATTACGAAAGCCAAATTTTGGACCGAATCGGCAGATCCGTTCGAGAGTTATCTTGCGCTCCAACCAGTACACACGGTGTCATAGGGTTTTTTTGTAACTTTCAGGCTATTTTCTCAGGAAGTATGGACTTGCCCCTAATGAAACTTACAGCGTCGTATAGAGGACAGCGAATACAACCTGCGTAAACAAAAATCAAAGCCATTCGAGACCAGGTCCTAAACTGAACTTTTCCGAAATTTTGTGTGGGAGGTACCCGAAGGATTGGACCGATTGAGTCCATATTGGAACCTCATCTAAGTTTGGTAGAAATTACACGATGTGCGAAGTATGGACCAATTCGGTTATTCCCTACAAGAGTTATCGTGCGCACAAGTTTTGCGACAATTTTTGAACATTTGTGGGGGAGGTACCTGAAGGAGTGGACCTATATGGCCCATCTTCGAACTTAAATCGAATCTGGACAAAATATTTCGATACCCAAAATTTGAACCGAATCGATTGATCCGTTCGAGAGTTATCGTGCGCACCAGCCTGCCAGACAGACAGACAGACAGACGGACGGACATTGCTAGATCTACTCAAAATTGTCTGAAACGGATATCGTACAAACATACTTGGGGTCTAAAACCATTATTTCGATGAGGCACATTTTTGGTCGTATCAAAGTGTAAATACCCTCTTTAGCCTAAAGGCTGAGGGTATAATGATACACTATATGCGAAAGAGGAAATGTTATTCACTAATGCCGACCGACATTGGTAGGCGGAAATGAAAATGTTAAGTGGGACTACTATAATCTCGGCCAATTCGCCGAAAAACCTGGTCAAAATCGAAAAAAAATTATGTATTTGCACTAAATAGTATGGAATATTATTTATAGGATCCCACTGCAAGTAGTTATGAAAAATATATACGTTTCTTGTTAGTAATTGTGTATAAAAGCAGGTCATAGTCATCCTATTTGGAAACACTGTGTGTAATTTTTTGAGTCATGGAAAATTAACCACATTCTGACACCGCACAGTGTTGCCGCTTTCATACAAAAGTGGACAAAAAATAGAAGGCGCTGACCTAGGTTGATGAATTTTGCACAAGTACATATGAGGGCACAGGAGTGAAAAATATCAACTTTGGTCCATATGGGTTCAGATTTGGATATAGCCCCCATATTTATCTTTCCCCGATTTTGCAATAACTCGGTCAATCTTAATAGAATAGCCTTAAAATTTTATATGTGATTTTTTCTTAAGCCCCTGAGTAGTTTCACCGATTTTCGCAAAAATTGGTTCAGATTTGAATATAGCTTCCATATATGTCTTTCCCGATTTTGCTATAAATCGCTCAATTTTTGATGAATTGCCTTCAAATTTAACGTGGGATGTTTCCTCAGGCTCCCCTTCAGTTTTACCGATTTTGATTTGATTTCACAAAAATCAGTACAAATTTGCATATAGTCTCCATATACATCTTTCACCGATTTTGCCATAAATCGGTCAATTTTTGAAAAATAGCCTTCAAATTTAACATGGGATGTTTTCTTAGGCCCTTTTTCAGTTTCACCGATTTTGACAAAAATCGGTTTAGATTTGGATGTAGCTCTCATATATGTTTTCGCCCGATCTTATGTATTCGATACACTAAACACGCAATGTATGTGAAATATTGATTAAATTAGGAAAATGTGACGAAATTATTCGTAATTTAGCGACATCGGGTGAAAATATATATGGAAGCTATATTCAAACCTGAACCAAAGTTGCCCGCATATCATCAACCTAGGTCAACGGTGAAACTGAACAGGGGCCTGAGGAAGCATTCCATGGTAAATTTTAAGGCTATTCATCAATAATTGAGCGACTTATAGCAAAATCGATTTTTGCGAAAATCGTTGAAACCACTCAGGGGCCTAAGAAAGTAACTCATTTTTTTGAAATTTTGCCTGTTAAGGCGAAAATCACTTTTAAAGATTTTTACTAATTTTCTCGTTTAGAGATAAAAGGAAAGCCAAGGACTCGAACCCACACAGTCACCAAATTATGTGACCTGGTTTCGCTGTTAGTTGAGCAGCTCTTCAGACATATCGACTGTGGAATGGCTTCTCTGTCCTAGAACTTTTGGTTTTTCAAATGCAAATGGGTTTTATACAATAACGGATATTTGGCCGTTGAATTGTATTTCTTCATGACAGAAGCTTTTTTCACATATTACACTTGAAGCTTATTCGATTAAAATTGATCGAATCTTTCACCACTTTGTTTGAACCAATGCAAAAGATGCCATAAAATCATGTCATCGCATGAAACCCCTTCCTTCAAATTTTGCTGGGGATATACCCTCAGCCTATGTGAATTGAAACTTTCATTTACGGACACATCGAATATATTTAGGGTCTGTCTACAAAAATGTGGTTTAGGACAAAAGTGTTGCGGAGGAGGTACTTAAAGGAATGCACCGACATATTCCATTATGGAAGAGGATTTTATTTTGCGAGTCATATATTTTCGATAGATATAGCGCCCACTAGCCATTTCAGCATAACTTTTGGACCAGTAAGGCAGAAAGCATGGACTTGTCCACGGAAAACCTAATATCGCTGTAAACAGGACCACAACGTACAGCATCGGTAAACATTTCCAAAAGATCTTCGAACAGACCCTAAACTGCACTTAGGCACTACTGTTGAACTTTTGGAGAGGACCGAACCCTAAGGAGAGAACAGAAATGACAATATTAGAAGTTAAACTCATTTTGAATAAAATATTAGCAGATCCCTTTGCTTGTTATCTTGCGCTCCAACCACTACACACGGTGTTATAGGGATTTTTTGCACCTTTCACGATATTTTATCAGGACGTATGGACCTGATGAAACTGGTACCGTCGTATGGGGGGCAGTGAATACAAGTTGTTACAATAAATCAAAGCGATGCGAGAGCGAGTCCTAAACTGAACTTTTTCGTAATTTTGTGTGGGAGGTATCCGAAGAAGTGGACCGATTGAGTCCATATTAGAACCTCGTCTAAGTCTGGTAGAAATTTCACGATGTGCAAAGTAAAGACCAAATATCGGGCACACAAAATGTCCGAGCATTTTCGAACCTTTGTGGGTGAGGTACCGGCAGCAGTGGACTGATATAACCCATCTTCGAATGAAGCCAGACAGACGGACGGATATGGCTAAATCAACTCTAAATTGTCTGAAACGGATTTCGTCCAAACATCCTTGGGTTCTTAAACCATTATTTCGTTCGCATAAATGCTGAGGGTATAAAAAGTAAGTACATATTTATTCGGAAAGTCCATATTCTTTAAGATAAGTATCAACAAAATCCCGATATTTTGTAGCCAAGTTCATACGTCCAAACAAGGGTACAAAATTCTTTGTACCCACCTAAATACATAATTCTTAGGGAAAAATTGTCGTTTTTTGATATGTCCATAGATGTCTCAATTCACACAGGCTAGGGGTATATTTCTGTCGACATAGCCAATTGATATTTTTCACTTGTTACCGCAGATTTTAATAGTTGCATCGGTATAGCCCTGTTGAGAGGAGCAAAGCATACTTCCTAAGGTGAAAATTCGGAAGAAATCCTGCTTCCAACCTCTGGCTGAGGATATATCTCTGTCGGTAAACCGATAGATTCTTCTTTACGTATTGCTCCGCCAATTCTTGAACTCGGTCAGGAACATATAAGACATATGCTTAAGAGTTGTCTGTATACTAATTATATTTAGTTTTGGCCTAGAGACGTGAGGTTAAGACTCAGGACAAACCCTTTAAATTGAATTTAAGTGGTTAAATCTTTTTTGTAGTTCACAAACACAACCGACAGTATTTAACTGTATCTTCTCTATAAAAAACATATTGCTTTAAATATTTGCCTGCAGCAATAAATAGTGGGGGCTTCATTGGGACCACTCTTCTCCGTTTTTGCTTCCTCAATCTAAATATAACGTACATCAATATCTTTAACGGGTGTCAGAGGAAGCTACCAAAATAATATACACATTGAATCAATACTGACATTAAAGTCAATGACGATGGCCATTATCCCCTATATCATCATACACAAATACCTAGAAGGGTAATCGTAATGAATATCCAATCTTTGAAATTTCCTCAAATTCAATTCGATATGACTTGGTTGGTTAGTTTATCCTGAAATATTTGTCAAATACTTGAATGTCATTTTCCAATTTTGTGTGTCAAGGAGTGTTGTTGTGTGGTTAGTGTAGCGTAAGAAAGTTGAATTTAAAGCAGTATGGCAAGGACGACAAAAACAAATAGATTACCCAAAATGACAATTAAACCGTAACAGGTTTAACAACATACATCCATACGTACACACATATTCAAACACACGAGCTCATGTATGCAATAATATCAGTTGAAAATTGCGGCCAGGAGTTGACAAAACTTTTAAATTCTGATTAATGAATGATGCAGAAGCAGCCACAACAGCAGCACAAGTTGCACAAGCCCACTTTGGACAAATACAAATACAAGTGAATTGTATGACAAACCAAAATTTGCAGGCACACAACTGGGCATGATGCATGCATGTTTGTGGCTACACATTGGAGGATAGGTAAAATCAAAAATCCAAAGCCTCCTTCATGTTGGGGCTGGCTACATACAAACATGTGTATGTTCGTGTGTGGGTGGGTAAGTGAATTGGTAGGCAAACAAAATGAAACTACTTAGAAATGCATTAAAGTGTGAATAGTTAAAACCGTAATAAAACATGCCTCATATAACTCTATCTTCTCTCGCAGCAGCATCAGCATGAACGGCAGCCAACATAATTTTCGGCGTATTATCATGCATGAGAATACTTTTAGGCTATAAAATGCACTGGGAAAAATTGTTGTAGATTGTAACGGAAATCTCTTTAAAGTTTTTTTTTCGAAATATCATAATTGGAATAATCTCAAACAGAAAAAAGACCTGTAGTGAGGGAGCAAGAGTGCTTATAACTACATATTATTTAAGTGGTTATTTCAAAATGTTTTCTATTTTAGTCATTAACTGGTCTATTATCAAGACAATATGCAATCAGTGTAGAAAAAGAAAATTATCGACTTTTGAATATACAAAAATGAAATTGCAATTTTACATTAGGTTGGACATGATAGTAAAGGAAAAATTGAGAGTTTTATCCAGTAGGTTTACTTAGTTGGCCCTCTATAGAACATTTGTCCTATATGCCGAACTAAGAAAAGATTTCCATTCCTCTCTATTTGGGGTTTTATTTCTCTAATTTGGAATACCGCGTTTTTCAATCTCGTTTTCCACTTGTTTACTCCATCAAAGCCTTGGCCTTCTCCCACTGCGTGTACCGCCATGCGACCTGTATTTATACGCATTTTTAGCGGGTTCATCATAGAGCTGGCGGGTGCCACCGTGGTGCAATGGTATGCACACCCGCCTTACATGCTAAAGGTCGTGGGTTCGATTCCCCGGCCATGCAACATCAAAACATTTTTCAACGGTGGCAAAATACCCCTCAGTAATGTTGGCGACATTTCCTGAGTATTTCAGCCTTGTAAAACTTCTCTACAAGTGGTGTCGTATACACGCCGTTCGGACTCGGCGATAAGCAGTAGGTCCCATATCATTGAGCTAATATGAATCGGGGTGCACTCATTGATATGAGAGAAGTCTCCCTTGTCCCGTATGGGATGTTTGTGGAACAATTATATTATTATTATCATAGAGCTGGCAAACTATCGATAGTCAGACTATCGTTTTGATAGTAGATTTGTAACATGGATTAATAATCCCACCAAAACATGTTTTTGAGTTATCTGCCGCGAATTATTTAAAAAATAGTTGGTTTAGAGTCCGATCGATAACAGCCTAGCCAACGCAATCGCTGTGTCTCGATCAGTTTAACTATACATACATTTCTTGACGAAATATGACTTTACTTTTAAACTGCTTACTTAGCCCATCACCCAAACGAAGAACGCTGGGAAAAATATCAAAAATAATCTTTTACGTAGGGGTTGAAAGATACCAAGGAACGGTCCTAACCGGCTTTAACATAGCAAAGTCCATGATTTATCATGGTCCCTCTTTCATCTCAAATAGACACTGACCTCTCCGTGGCGTCACCAGCTAAAATGTGCCGCGAGTTCACCCATAAGAACGTTAAAAACATTAGTAACTCTCCCCTAGAAAAAAGCAGCCTTCTATGAAAAAAAAAACAAAAGAAAAGAAAAACAAATCCCTCTATAGTTGACGACCCCCGCAAACGTCTTAAGGACCATGATCGGCGAATATGCTCCTGGAATGTTCGCACTCTTTACAGAGAAGGTGCAGTTTACGTATTGGCAGATGTACATGAAAAGTACAAGGCAAACATTACTGCCATACAGGAAATACGATGGAATGGGAAAGGCGTCACAACAACACCTATAGGTGACGCACTGTATTATAGCTGCCATGACATAAAGCATGAGTTTGGTTCCGGATTTGTAGTTGGTCGGAGGTTAAAACACACCAGTGAATGAAAGACTTGCTACAATTTGAATAAAAGCAAAATTCTTCAACATCAGCTTTATTAGCGCTCATGCTCCCACTGGAGACAAGGAGATATATTTTATGAGCGCTTATGACCGTAGTCCTGCCCACTACAGTCAAATTATTCTACGCGATTTTAATGCCAAAATTGGAAAGGAAAATATCTTTGGCCCAACAGGCGGAAAATTCAGTCTTCACAGTGAAACATCTGACATTCAGTAGCAACGCGTAGCGCAAGAGAGAAATATCGGGAGAAAAGGAGAGAGGAGAAACGCTTTTTCCGCAGGAAAAAGTGAGAGATAGAAAAGCGGGAGTGTGAAAAAATCGTGATGTACAGGAACCCGAATGAAGTCCGAAAATTCTACCAAAGAGTCAAGCATCGAACCAATAACTTTGGTACAGGCACATGCTCCTGTAGAGAGCAGCAAGGTAACTTAGTAGCTGATACAGATAGTGTGCTCAGAAAGAACATTTTTCAAAGCTGTTGGTATCCAATAGCAGCGAAGACGACGAAGATACCACAGATCCAATTAATGGTGTTGGATGTAAACCGCCCAGCCAAGATGAGATAAAGACAGCAATAAATCGGCAGAAGAATAATAAGGCAGCAGGAGCCGATGGCTTACCAGCCGAGCTGTTCAAAACCGGAGGCGACACACTGATAAGGTGTATTCATCAGCTAGTTAGCACCATCTGGCAGGAAGAACGAGTACCCGACGATTGGAACCTGAGCATCCTGTGCCCCGTCCACAAGAAGGGAGATAAGACTGTATGCTCTAACTTTAGGGGCATAAGTCTACTCCCTATTGCCTACAAGATCGTGTCAGGGATATTGTGCGAACGACTAAAGCCTATGGTCAACGAGATAATTGGACAATACCAATGCGGCTTTAGACCTGGGAAGTCCACCATTGACCAGATATTTACCCTGCGGCAAATCCTGGAGAAGACCCAAGAGATGCAGATCGGCACCTACCACCTACCACCTTTTTGGCGTTCAAAGGTATTCCAAGCCATGTCTGAATTTGATATCCCGGCACAGCTCATATGGCTTTGTAAAATGTTCATAACTGACGCGAGATCCTCGGTTAAAATAGGAAAGATGTTTCAGACAAGGAGATAACCTTTCGTGTGATCTTTTCAACATCCTGCTGGAAAAGGTTATACGAGAGGCAAACGTCAAAAGAAGTGGCACAATCTACATCAATAGCCACATGTTACTTGCTTATACTGATGATATAGACATCATGGGACGATCAGTAAAAGAAGTAACTGACACCTTTATGAAGGTCGAAGGAGAATCTACTAAAGTGGGTCTGGCCGTAAACGGTGAGAAGACCAAGTTGATAGTGTCGACGCGCAATGCGACCATTGAGCTCGGACCAACTGTGGAAGTTGGCAGTGCTTGGTATGTTTGAGAGAAAAATTCTTCGAAAGATCTACGGACCAATCTGCGTTGACGGTGAAGAAGAAATCTGAAAATATCAAGGAATAATGAAAAATCGAGGGAGAAAGATTTGAATAGGAAAAGTTATACTCAACTAAAAAAGGAAAGAAGATCGACTTGTGGAAGAGACAAAAGTGCATACACTGATGAACTTACGACGCAAGCAAACGAAGCAAAGCGGTCTTTGAGATAAAAAAACCACCTTCCCATGAAATCAAGGGCTGGGGCCGTTCTAACAAACGTTGATGCAAGAATTTTTCGCTGGGACACACACTTCATCGAGACGTTAGATAACACCCTCCAAATTCCATCAAACCCGATATACCCATCTCTGCGACTAACCATCTCAGCACCGAACCACCTTCCATTATTTAAATAGAGAATGCTATAAAAAAAAACTCAAAAACAACAGAAATAATAAAATTCTGTCCTGCAAAAATTTCACTGCCCACTTTTTCATGAAATTTGGAGAGAAAACAAGCTACCTACCAAACGACTGATTACAAGGCATTCTACTAAAACTGCCGAAGAAGGGAGACCTTTCCAATGCAAAAACTATAGAGGGATTTCTTTTCTTTCCATACCATACAAAACACTGACAAGATTTCTACTTAATAGAATAAATTACACTGCAGAAACAAGTCTTTGGAAAGAACAAGCTGGGTTTCGCACAAATATGTCATGCGTAGGCCATATGAATACGCTCCGAATCACCGCTGAGAAAACAGTACAGATGCAAATCAATATATATATATATATGACGTTCGTGGACTATACAACTGCTTTTGACAGCATATTCTGGTCCAAAATATGGGAGCTACTACAAACAACAGGTATTCCATCGAAACTCATTCCATAGCCGGCACCTACACAATAATCGTCTATCGGAATAATTCCTCGACGGTTATAATAAAGAAGTAAAAAATCAACATATTCAAATGAAACGTAATGTCAGTACTATTGTATAGTTGTGAATAATGGCATCACAAATAGATGCTTACGATCTATTTTGAAAATCTGGTAATAAGTAACAAAGACTTATATACAAAATGTGATATGGAACCGATTCCCATAATCGTAAAAAGAATGAAATGACAATGGATAGGTCATACATTGAGGAAAGAACAGAGGCACAGAAGGGTCGGTCAAAGACTAAATGGAAAAGAAGTCAGATGAAAGAGGTAGAGAACAGCGGTATTAGCTGAAATGAAATAAAACGTATTGCAAATGATAGAATAGCTTGAAAAAACTTTGTTAAGGCAATATCTTTTGACGTTTGCATCTCGTATAACCTTTTTCAACAGGATGTTGAAGAGAACACACGACGGACCGTCTCTTTGTAGGTAACCTCTTTTTGTACTGGACAGTTCGGAGTGGTTTTTGCCTATTTTAACCGAAGATCGGGTATCAGTTCTAGTCAGCTTACAAAGCCGAATGAACTTTGCGGGAATACTAAATCGACATGGCTGGGAATACCTTTGAACGTAGGGGTCTGTCGAAGGCTTCTCCATAATCGACAAAAATATGGTAAGTATCGATCTGCATCTCTTCGGCCTTTTCCAGGATTTGCCGCAGGTAAATATGTGGTCAATCCTGGTTTTGTAGGTCTAAAGCCGCATAGATATGACCAAATTATTTAGTTGATCACAGGCTTTTGTCGCTAGCACAATATCCCTGACACTATCTTATACGTAATAGGGAGCGAATTTATGCCTATAAAATTAGAGCACACAGTCTTCTCTCCTATCTTGTGGACGGGACACAGGATGATAAGGTTCTAACAATCAGGTACGCGTTCTTCGTGCCATATGCAAAGTGTCAATTATCAGCGTGTCGCCTCCGGTTTTGAACAGCTCATCTGGTGGGACATCATCTCCTGCTGCCTTATTATTCTTCATCCGTTTTATTGCTGTCTTTACCTCAACTTGGCCGAACGGTTTACATTAAATACCATCTTCTGGGATTGTCGTTTTCGCTTGTATTGGATACCAACAGTTTAGAAAAATGCTCTTTCCATATCCTGAGTACACTATCTATTTCAGTAACATTGCTGGTTTCTACCACACCATCAAAAGCCATCAGTTTGATGTTTCACTCGTTGGCAGCATTTTCGGACTTCATTCTGGCTCCTGTACAGCTCGATTTTTTTTCAAACTCCCGCTTTTCATTTCTCCCTTTTTCCTGCAGAAAAAAACGTTTCTCCTCTTTCCTTTTTTCCCGTTACCTCTCTCGTGAGCTACGCGTTGCTACTGATTGTAGAGTAGCCCAAAAAGCCGCATTTTCTCTTCGATAGCAGCACGACACTCCTGTTCACACCATGAGATCCTTGGTGGAAGTCTGTAGTATCCAAGTAATGACTTTGTGGATGTTGGCATGGAGTGGACTAATCTTAAATTAATCTTACAAGTTATCGGGACGAGGAGTGCTTTGATTAAGCAATTGGGCCAGCTGAGTGGAATAAGCGGTGACTATCTGTTGTTATTGCAGCTTACCATTGTACAACATCCGTTTTGTGCATGTTTGTACTCTATTTGCTACGTTTTACTGGGTACGTACCTTTGCTTCAAGAAGATGATGGGTCCGAGTCTATATTTGCTCTTCTGAATATCTTTCACTCACTGAATATCTTTCATCTATCACAACGTGATCAAGTTAATTTCTTGTTTTTTGGTCTGGAGACAGTCAGGTGGTCTTATGAATGTCGCGATGCTTAAATCTGGTACTGCTAACTACCATATTTTTTGTCGCTGCGAAGTCTATCACCCTCGTTCCATCGTCAGTTATGGAGACTGAATTTGCCGATTGTTGGGCTAAAGATATTCTTCTTTCAAATTATGGCATTAAAATCGCCTAGAATAATTTTTATGTCATGGGCAGGACAACGGCCATATGTTTCTTCTAAGCGCTCGTAAAATATATTTTTGGTCTGTTCGTCCTTGTCTCCTGTGGGAGCATGAGCGCAAATAAAGATGATGTAGAATAAAGATGATGAAGAATTTTGCTTTTATCCGTATTGCAGCAAGTCTTTCATTCACTGGGGTGAAGTTGGAGACCAGATGTCTTAAACTCCGAGCAACTATAAATCCGCAATCAAACTCTTGCTTTATGTCACGGCAGCTATAACCCAGCAATATTTGATGGAAGGGGTTCCATGCGATGACGTGATTTCATTGCATCTTTTGCATTGGTTCAAACGAAGTCGTGAAAGATCTTCTCATCAGCATTTGAACCCATTCCATGGATCCAATACAGTTGAATTTTGTGTTTTTATGCATACGCATTTTTCTAAATATATAAGATTAATTATTTACAATAGGCTTGATGTTGTCGGAGATTCGAAATCACAACCAATGTTGTTAAAACTCTCATCGTAATGATAATGTTATTGCAAAGGGTTGGTGAAAATGATATGCCAAAGCATTGGTGGAAATGACATTCCAAAGTATTGGTGAAAATGACATGTCAAATCATTAGTGTAAATGTCATGCTTTGGATCCAAAAATTCAAATTAAAATTCATCGATGAAGATGCTAAAAAGATGACATGCCAGATCACTTGCACCCATGATTGAATGGCATCTTTGGCATCGAACATTTCGCTGGGAATAGAGTTCGTCACCTTTAGCTGTTGTTGAGACGCCTTTCCCAATCCATCGTATTTCTTGTGTGGCTTTAATATCGGCCTTGTACTTTTCAAATACATCTGTAAATGCGTAAAATGTACCTTCTTCTGCAAAGAGTGCGAACATTTAAGGTCCAGGTTCGTAGATCATGGTCCTTAAAACGTTTTCGGGGGTCGTCAACTTTAGAGGGGTTTATTTTTATTTTCCTTTGTCTTTTGTTAATAGTATGTTTTTTTTAGGGAATGGTTACTAACCTAACAAATGGTAGAGGTTAAACCAGAGATATCACCCCGCCTTGGAAACTCCCTGTAGATTACCCAACGTTTCAAACACGGCTAGAGAGTGGTCTTTTCTACATCCTCGAACAGCTTGGCAGGGTTGACGGTACCGAAGGCCTTCGATAATTCAAGTGCCGCAATGGCCGTTCCGCCTGTTCTGGTTCAGTCCTCTACTGATATGTGTGGAATGATGTTGTAATACTATGCATTTTCCTTAATGTTGGGCAACTAGAAAACTGCTTCCGACCGTTGGAAGGAGTAGTGTTTCTAGAATCTTTTCTGCTGGTGACAGTATGAAAACGGCATGTACCTCAGCTGGCATCCTTGTCAAGCTTCAGCAGCGGGACAACCCTGTCAACTTTCAAGGCTTTTGGTACAATTTTGGTGGCTAAAGTTAGGTTGAGGACACTTGTTAAATATTCAACTCCGGGTTCATCCAGTTGCTTAAGCATTACCATTGATATTCCCTGTGGGCCCAACGCTTTGGGTGATTTCGCGTTTAGGATGACGTCTGCAAAATCGCCCAACGTAAATTGTGGTGGTTCCTCCCCGACTAGGAGGGCTTTTCTTATACGGCGTACCACACTCCTCGTCGCCCTATCACTCTCGGGATGATCTATAAACTGCAGGTTAAAATAGCACGCGCACCTATTTGGGTCAGTTACTGTCACTCCTCTTCGCCCTATCACTCTCGGGATGCTCTATAAACTGCCGGTTAAAATAACACGCACACTTCTTTGAGTCAGTTACTGTCACGCCGTAGAAAGTCTATTAGAATAGCAGATATGTAGCGAGCGGCTGCTGCAGTGATGATGCCCCATAAAGTTCTCTGAGATACCCGAGGATCTAAGGAAATGGGCAGGTTTCTGAATCGGATTCGTGAATTCTCAGCTTTCTCATGGTTCAGAAAAGTAGGGCGTTCAGAGATTGTTAAGCCGGGTGGTCTATTTACGCAGACGATAGGAAGGTGGTTTGAGCCAAGGGAAATTATGGGTTGACAGAATACGTCATTTGTTTGAGATGTGGAAATCTCCCCTTATGATCATAGAAGCATCTTCATTCGCCGTGCAAACCGTTTAGCTGTCAATTGTACCCCTCTGGTCATTAACTAGGACGGAATACCAAAGATCAGGATGGGCATTGAAGTCCCCTAGCCCCATACGGTTATTGCCCTCTAAAGCGAACTAATATCAGACATATAACTTAGGACACAGCAATTCATCGGCGGTATGCACATATTAGGCAGCTCTACCTCTACAGTACCACACTTTACTGCTAACCTCATACATTCCGTGTATGGATCACTAAAGTCAAAAAGCTTTAAGGGAAGTCCTCCCCCTCCCCTTCTTGTGCGATCCTTCTGCAAAACTTTGTAACCATTAAAACGTTGCAAGGTACAGATGACAGTCAGCTTTGTTGCCAGGGTCGCGGCGACTATGATGTTTTCCGATTTATAAAACCTACAGTTTCGCTGAGTTTATTGGGAGACCGTTGCAATTGAATTGCAGGAATGATGCGTTTACGAGATGTTGAACAACAATTTGTGGTGTTAGTTGTTGGGGAGACTACGTGGGCGTCTGGTATTCCGACGACGAATTGGAGACACACTAAGTGATGTTCTGGCGCAGCAACATACCTAAGGCCAGAGCACCTTTGGAAATTCACCAATTCCGGATAGAGATATTTTTATAATTTTTGTTAGACAGATAACAGATGAATTATAAGCGGTTAAATTCGGCCTGGAAGTTGCAGAGAAATTCAAGGTCAAAATTAAACTTTTGAGTTTTTTAACTATTTTTCATCAAAATATGAGTGTTTTTTTGTGGTTTCTATATCTTCCTATGTATTAAAGATGGCCAAACACTAACAAATAAACAATAAAATTACCAAAAAACTAAAAAAAAATCAAAAAATTTTTTTGAAAAAAAATTTCAAAAATTTTCAACAAACAAATTTTATTTTTTTTTTTAAATTAAAAAAATACTCCTTGGGTTTTCATAAAACTTATATAATTCGTATAAAAATTTATATACTCAAAAAAGTTTTAATTTGTGTCAAAAAGCTGTAATTCATATGGGAAACGGTACAGAAAAACACACATTTTTACACATGTAATTTCAATAAACTGAAAAACGTGTTAAACGGACGGAACGTGTCGGGTACAAAAGCATATATGGGCTGTAAAAGGAGACTCTTGTACATCTTTCTTTGACAACAGAACATTGTTCCATGTTATTCCTTAAAAGCTCTAGTCCACTAAATTCGGAATTTCATAAAATTTAGTACCTGAGGAAAAATAAAATAGCTCATGTTGTGTAAACGCTACGGTAACGTACTAAAACGATTTTTAAAGGCCACAATCCTAGAAACAATGAACACAATATCTGTTATAGTTTCCGAGAAATTGCTATGATTTTCTCCAGAAATTGCAAAAACTACGTATTTCCCAAAAATGGGGAAAATGTTCGTCTTTAGGGGCACACCACGCCCACACTTTCCATATTACATTCGATGACATTTATTTTTTGCAGATTATGCCTAACAAATATTGGCCGAGGTTACGTCTCAGTTGAGTCCAATTTTCAATGATTCGTTCAAGCTATTCGGCTGGTAACTGGCGAATGGCACGTCTGATGTTTTCACCCAAGGCCGAAATTGAAGCGGGTTTATCTGCATACAATTTTGACTTTACATATTCTCACAGGAAAAAAGTCTAACGGAGTGATATGAGACGATCTTGGTGGCCAATCGAAGTGTTCTTTCAATAAGTCCATTGATTGATGCGATGTGTGGGAAGTGGCGCCGCACTATGTCGCGAGTTCATATTAACTGTGGCCAAAAATAGAAGGAGTTGTCGTAGGTGCATCAATTTTGGTACACGTACCTATTATTGACTTACAATCTTCAGGACAAAAATTTGGGTTGGTCGGTCCACGTTTTGATATAGCCCCCATAGAACCGTACCTCCCGATTTTCGGTATTTTGAATGTTTAACCCTTTCGGCGCTTCTTTTTTGTTTTTGATCTGAAAAATATATTTTTCAAATTTTATATATACTTAAGCCCACTATATGAATAATCAAAACTAATTTTTTAACATTTTGTTTGGAAAAGTGGTTTTTGGACCCTATGCCATATGGCATAGAATGTATTTAAAGGAAAAAAAAAAACAAAACTAAAATATTCAAGTTTTTAATTAAATTTCATCTTATAGAAGACTAGGAGGCCTTATAGAAGAGGAAGAGGTCTTCTTATAGAAGAGCAGGACGTCTTCTCATAAAAGAGCAGAAGGTCCTCTCATAGAAGGGCAGGATGTCTTCTCCTGGAAGAGCAAAAGGTCGTCTCATAGAAGGACAGGATGTTTTCACATAGAAGAGCAGGACGTTTGCATTTAGAAGGGCAGGAGGTCTTCTTATAGAAGAGAAGGAGGACTTCTTATACAAGAGCAGGAGGTCTGCTCATAGAAGAGCAGGGCGTCTTCTCGTAGAAGAGAAGGACGTTTGCATATAGAAGGGCAGGAGGTATTCGTATAGAAGAGAAGGAGGTCTTCTTATATAAGAGCATAGACGAGTAGGACGTTTGCATATAGAAGGCGGGAGATATTCTTATAGAAGAGAAGGAGGTCTTCTTATACAAGAGCAGGAGGTCTGCTCATAGAAGAGCAGGACGTCTTCTCGTAGAAGAGAAGGACGTTTGCATATAGAAGGGCAGGAGATATTCTTATAGAAGAAAGGAGGTCTTCTTATATAAGAGCAGGAGGTCTGCTCATAGAAGAGCAGGACGTGTTTTCATAGAAGAGCAGGAGACCTTCTTATAAAAAACCGGATGGTCTTCTCAGGGGCCCTTCTTATAGAAAAGCATAAGATCTTCTCATTGAAGACCAGAAGACATGAAGGTTTTTCATAGAATATCTGGAGGTCTACTATTAGAAGATTTGGGGGTCTTCACATAGAAGGTCTTGTAATAGAATATCTGGAGGTCTTCTTTTAGAACATTTAAAGCCTCTTATAGAAGACTTTGGGTCTTCTTATAGAAAACCTAGGGTCTTCTCATAGAAAAGCTAGGGTCTTCTTATAGAAAACCTAGGGTCTTCTTATGGAAGATTTGAGGCCTTCTTATAGAAAAACTGGAGGACTTCTTATAGAAGACCTGAATGTCTTCATATAGCAGATCTGAAGGACTTCTTATAGAACACCTGAATGTCATCCTATAGAAGGGCTGGAGGTCAGCTTGTAGAAGACGTGGGGGCCATCTTATATAATATCTGGAGGAGTTATTTTAGAAAATCTGCAAGAATTGTTATACATCATCTGGAGGTTTCCTTATAGAAGACCTGGAGGTCTATTTATATCAGATCTGGAGGTCTTCTTATAGAAGATCTAGGGGTTTCACAATTGAATATCTGGGAGTCAAACAAAGTGAAACATTTCCGTTGGGAAAAATCTATGCCATATGGCATAGTATGAAATATAAAAAATCTGGCAGCTCCAGTAAACTATATTTCGGATCTTTTTTTCGTTTTAATTATTAAGGCAATGATTATCTACTAAATTAAATACAAACAATTAACAAAAAAAATATTTTTGTTAATAAAATATATAAAATTATAAGATGGTATTTTCATGCAAATTTTAAATCGAACGAGGAGCGCTTGCTCTTTGAGACATAACAATGTATAGGGTCCACGAATCAAAAAATTTTGTCGAATTATTTTTAGATAGCACTTCAGGGAAAAATACAAAATTATTAAAAAAAGAGTGCCCATAAGTATTTTGCCTTAAAACGGGCTTCAGAAACTGGTTATGCCATATGGCATAGAATCACCGAAAGGGTTAAGACACAATGACCAACCGAAAGTATTCAAATTTTGTGGTTAGTCTTCGGCAGAGGTATCAAACATTCCAATAGAGAATTGTGGGCTTAGGTCCACGTTTTGATATAGCTCCCATATAACGGTACCTCCCGATTATCGGTATTTTGAAGATTTTAGCCTCATTATTACACCGAAATTGCTGAAATTTGGTATTTAGTCTTCGCAGGGGGCATTATACCTTCACCATGAAATTTGTCTGCATAGGTCCACGCCTTCATATAGCCCCCATAGGACGGTACCTCCCGATTTTCGGTATTTTGGAGGTTTTAGCCTGATTATCACACCGAAATGGCTGAAAATTGGTATTAAGTCTCCGTTGGGGGACTTATAACCTTCCACCAGAAATATGTCGGTATAGGTCCTCGTCTTCCTATAGCCCCCATAGAACGATGCCTCCTCATTTCGGTGTTTTGAGTGTTGTGGCCTCAATATCCACCCGATATGAATGAAATTTGGTGTTTAGTCTTCATATTGTTTGTGAGCATATTGAATATATCAAACTCTTGTCTTTATATATGAGAAATTTCCTTTAAAAAAAATTTTGACCGATTAGTGGTCAAAAAACGGTCAATTTTTTGTAAAAAATCGAATTTTGATTTTCGCTGTTCACAATTTTTTTAAAAATTTATATTTTTAAAAAGTCTCTCGTTTTAAAGCAAGACTATTAAGTACTTAATAAGCCCACAAAAATATATGATGATCGGTTCATTCGTTTTCGGGCTATAGACAACACCGCAAAACGATTTGTTAAAAAAGGGTGTATCCTCTCAGTGAGGTGGTCGCTGAAAAAGAGAAGTGACACATTCGTCTGCAAACCTCTGCAGCTGGGACCTTTATATATTTGAAGTACTCACTTTTTACTACTCATACAGCAAAAAATATCGATATACACTTTTATACAATTTTTTTCCCACTACACTCAATTTAAAATTTGCTTCAGAAAATTAATAAAATTAAAAAAAATTAATAATAATAATAATATTTACATGCAAACAAAGGTGTAGCCAAGTTTATTACATCCCAAGAGAACTTAGGAACTGTTTTTGCAGCGACCGCTACTTTTAAATTTTAAATATTAACGCATAATATAATTTATTAATTTTAGAAAAAAACACACAAAAATAGGTATTAACTAAAATTGTCGGATTTAAATCCTCATATACTTCACGTATCAGTACCAAAATTCAGATTCTTCTTAATTAATATGTTTTCTATCACTCCCCATCAATAAATTTTTTCAACGAAGTATTTAGTTTTTACCATTTTTGGCCACGGTCGTGACACTGTGCGCCGTTTTGTTGAAAACAAATGCCGCCGAGATTACGAGCTTCAATTACATACATCTAATAGTCGGTTATCCCAGTGCAATAACGGTCGCCATTGATGATGAAGTCCTAACCGGCATAATGTTGAAGAAATAGGGTCCGACGGTTCCACCGACCCACAAACCGTTATTTTTTCTGGATAGAGGGTCAGCTTTGAATCTGTTTAAGTTGCTTTTCTTCCCAGATGTGGCAATTTTGCTACCTATAAAGCCAGAAATGGCCTCGTCACTGAAGCAAATTAGGCTCGAAACACACTCCCCACATAACTCGAATTTTCGTAATAAGGTTGAACGATTTCTAAACTTTACACTATAGGTAATTTGCCCAATTTTTGAGGCAAAAAGTCGATTCTGCAACTTTTAATAATAATATTTTTTTAGTTGGCATTGAAAAAAGAACATGCCAAAAATTATTAATATGAACGACATTTTTCAAAATATCGCCATTATCGCGGTTTAAATTGCCGTCAAATTGAGAAACTCGAAGAAAAACTAAAAAAATATATATTATACGGCATATTTCAATGTATTTAAAACCGCGGAAAAATAAACCAAATATAAATTTATGTAAAATGGAATAGATTGGCAATTACAAGAGGAATTTATTTAATACATAATATAGCTTAAACATTTTCGGTAGCGACCAAAAAACACAAAAAGTCAGAAATAAATATTTTATTTTTCTTAAACTCACTTCATATAGACTTGTACTAAATTGGCCGCGTTTGGCCGTGATTTTGCCACCTAGAACACATTACTGAAAGTCTTCTGCATTGGTATTACTGGGATTCAAAACCCGATTTTGGCCGTTTTTTGATATTTATCTGATTTTGTTAGGTTACTTCTCAATAAAAACTATTAAAATTGTGGACGTTTGGGTTGAAAAAAATAAATAACAAATATAAAAATATTATTGTTTACAATTTCATTGCCAGTAAAATAAGTAATGGCGACAAATTGTTCGTTATATCCGTGGTTTTCTATAAACGGTGCGGTAGTAGCAAGCTTTATTTTATCTCTCTTTTACATATTAATCGTTAATACGGTTTAAAGGGGTACTAAACTCGTCCTTATTAACGTATGTTCCAAAAATATACAAAACTGTAATAACAATTCGTTTGAAAATCTACTCGCGGGGACAAATTTTTTGTTATTTTCTACCGTGATCGTTTTCAACAGTTTGTTGTGTATAAGAAAACTATTGAAAATGACATTGGAAGAAATAGCTTTGTTCGTTATGTACGTAGTTGCTTATAACCGCTGTTCGTTATATCCGAATTTATCTGCAGAAATCTTTGTATCATCTCACTTTTACTCATAAATAATCTAAAAAGTTAAAAAATCCTTTAATTCCGCTGTTATTAATTTTTGCCTCAAAAACAGGGCAAATTACCTATAGTGCTTTGTCGAGACGTAAGCTTTTCCATGATAAAATGTCAAACAGTACTAAACAAAAATTACATGAACACGTGACACGACTCACGCGTGATCTGTCAAAAAAAGGCTGTTGAAAAAAGTACCTCTTGTTGGATCACCCGTTAAAAGGTCAGCCTGGAAGAAACTGCGTTGATACTCGCTAAGAATATCTTCTGAGGAAACGACATCTTCACCAAAACTGCAAGTTGATTTGTTCTTATTTTATTTAATTATTTTACAAATTTAATTACTGTGCACACCAATAAACAAATTTACAACACCCACAGTTTCGCAGAAATTTCGTTTTTCTGAAAGACCCTCTGCGAGCAACATAATTAAGTGTTTTCTCTCCAACAAATTTTCCAGTATTAATGAAAAGGTGCTATCGATGCAGAATATACGAAAAAACCGAGAGTAGTCAGCACGTAATGACTTCGTGTGCCAACTATATAGGCTTCCGGCAGTTTTAAGCCGCAGAGTTGTAAATGTAAACATTCATACACGCTGCACGTGAGCAGGAAGGTAGTCACTACCACGGTGTATGTAGGTTATGTTAACATGCACACACACACTCAACACATTGACAACACAAGAGCAAACTTTCAAACGGACATACAGAGAAACACACACATTTTAGCCATAAAATGCTAACCAAATTAAATGAGAATAATTAATGACCACTGTCAACATACAAAGCAAATGCAGCGGAAGAAGTGCAAAAAAAGGAACGCAGCAGCATTATATCACATACACAGGGTTGGGAAACCATAAATCTAAAGTGTGACATCAGCGGAAAGAGTGCAAATGCGATATACATACATATATATGTATGTATATGTTAGTTCATATTGTTATTTGGAATTTGGCAGACTATTATTTATTTTCTTACATATATTTTTATATCATTTGATTACCGTATATCAAAAAATATCCCAGCAAAATGTTCGATGCCAAAGATGATATACAATTGTGGATGCAAGCGACCTTGCATAATATTTTAGTTGATTTTCCCATAAATTTTAAAAGAGCGTTACCACCAAGTGATCCAATTCAGTTTCAGATCCTTACTTAGGTGACCCTCTATAGAACGTTTGTTCGTTTATAATACTGTTTGTAATTTTTTGACACCGCAGCCTGATAGAAGACCTAGTAAAAAAAGTATCAGTCGGCTTTGCCGACAGAGATATACCCTCAGCGTGCGTGGACTGAAATACATGTCCAAAGGATCCTCGAACCATACAAAAATGTTGAATATTTGTGTGGGTGGTACCACAAGGTTTGGACAGATATGGCCCAAATTTGAACATAAACTAAGTTTCGACAATATTTAGGGATCCAAAGTTTGGATCAAATCGGTTGCTACGTCTATGAGAAATTGAGCGTACCATTTTAGCGAATATTTTCGAACTTTTGTGGGGCAGGTACCGGAAGGAGAGGACCTATAAGCACCACCTTCGAATTTCATATAATATTCGAAGAAATATTACAATATCCAAAGTGTGGACGAGCGCAGTATTCGGTTTGAGCCCTCTAGCCACTACATATGGTGCCATATGGGGTTTTTACTACTTTCGGACTGTTTTCTCAAGAAGTATGGACTTGCCCCTGAAAAAAACATTTACTGCCGTAATTGAGGCAGCGAATGCAAATTGCTTCAACAAAAATCAAAGTGATTCGAGAGCAAGTCTTAAAGTGAATTTATCCAAAATTTTGTGTGGGAGGTACCCTAAGGAGTGGACAAATATAGCCCATATTCGAACCTGACATATATCTGGTAGATATTTTAGGATGTGTAAAGTATGGACCAAATCCGTCACTCCCATCAAGAGTTATCATGCGCACAATTTGTCCGAACATTTTTGAACTTTTGTGGGAGAGTTACCTGAAGGAATGGACCGATATGACTTGTCTTCGAACTTAAACTAAGTTTGCACAAAATATTACGAATACCAAATTGTGGACCGAATCTACACACGGTGTCATAGGGCTTTTTTGTACCTTTTTGGCGATTTTCTCAGGAAGTATAGATTTGCCTCTGATGAAGCTTATACCTGTATATGGGGGCAGTGAATACAAGTTGCTACAACAAAAAACGAAGCGATTCGTGAACAGGTCCTAAACTGAACTTTTTCGAAAATTTGTGTGGGAGGTATCCGAAGGAGTGAACCGATTGAGTCCATATTGAAACTTCATTCGAGTCTTGTAGAAATTTCACGATGTGCAAAGTATGGACCAAATCGGTTACTTCCTTCAAGAGTTATCGTGCTCACAAATTTTCCGAGCATTTCCGAACTTTTGTGGGTGAGGTACCGGAAAGAGTAGACTGATATAACCCATCTTCAATCTTAAACTAAGTTTGGACAAAATATTACGAAAGCCAAATTTTGGGCCGAATCGGTTCATCCGTTCGAGAGTTATCGTGCGCTCCAGGCAGCCAAACAGACGGACGGACATGGCTAAATCAACTCCAGATTGTTTGAAATACATTTCGTCCAAACATACTTGGGGTCTAAAACCATTATTTCGATTAGCCATATCCGTCCGTCTGTTAATCTGTCCGTCTATCTGTCTGGCTGGCTGGTGCGCACGATAACTCTCGAACGGATCAACCGATTCGAACCCAACTTTGGGTATCGTAATATTTTGTCCAAACTTAGTTTAAGTTCGAAGATGGGCCATATCGGTCCTTGGGGTACCTTCCCCACAAAATTTAAAAAATTTCTGTAAGATAGTGTGAACGATAACTCTCGAAGGGAGCAATCGATTTGGTCCAAACATTGCACATCCTATTATTCCTTCCAGATATAGATCGGGTTCGAATATGGACTATATCGGTCCACTTCTTCGGGAACCTCAATCACAAAATTCGGATAAAGTGAAGTTTTAGAACTTCTCTCTGATAGTTTTTTTTCAGTGGGTTGTCCTTGCGGCTCCCTTTGCGGCGGTACACATTTTTCTTGCGCAAGTCCATACTTCCTGAGATATTGGCATAAAAGATCCAAGAATCGCTGACGACACCAACCAAAATGGTAAGTCTACAAGATAATTCTCGCAGGGAGTTTGTGATTGGTGCAGACTTTGCACATCGTATTATTTCATCCAGTCATGTATCAGGTTGGAATATGGACTAGATCGGTCCCCTTCTTCAGGACCACTCTTTCGGGTGCATCCCTATGATTGAAAAGAGTGCATTTTTAGGACTTGTTTTTAAATTTTTAAATTTTTGGTAACTGTTCTGTATGCAATTGATGCTTTTCTTTAGGTCCGAGGCTGTTGGTATATCTCAGTCAAACGACACTCACCACCTTTTATACCCTCCACCATAGTATGGAGGGTATATTAAGTTTGTATGGAGGGTATATTTCCGTTTGTAACACATCGAACTAATCATTTGCGACCATATAAAGTATATATATTCTTGATCAGGATAAAATTCTAAGACGATCTAGCCATGTCCGTCTGTCCGTCTGTTGTAATCACTCTAGCGTCCGCAATAATTGAGATTGAGTGCTGATTTTTTGCATCCGAGGGTCTTTTTTCCATAGGCAGGTCAAGTTTGAAGATGGGCTATATCGGTCCACTCTTTGGTATAGCCCCCATATAACGGTACCTCCGGATTTGAGGTATTTTGACGTTCTTCGCCACATTTGCAAACCGAATTAGATATAATTTGGCACTTAGGGTTCCTAGTGATCAACAAACTTATTTCCCAAAGGATATGGGCATAGGTTCATGTTTTGGTATAGTCCTCATATAACGGTACCTCCCGATTTTCGGTATTTTGAGAATTTTAGCCACAATTTTTAACCGAACTAGCTGTAATTTGCCATTTGAGGTTCTCAGTGGTCATGAAATATCTCCACGAAACATCGTCAACATAGGTCCATATTTTGGTATAGCCCCCATATATCGGTACCTCCCGATTTTCGGTATTTGGAGAATTTTAGCCACAATTTATAACCGAACTATCTGCAATTTGACATTTGAGGTGGTCATGAAACATCTCCAGCAAACATCGTCAACATAGGTCCATGTTTTGGTATGGCCCCCTTAAAACCGTATCTGCAATTTGACATTTGAGGTTCTCAGTGGTCATGAAATATCTCCACGAAACATCGTCAACATAGGTCCATGTTTTGGTATAGCCCCCATGTATAGGTACCTCCCGATTTTCGGTATTTTGAGAATTTTAGCTACAATTTTTAACCGAACTAGCTGTAATTTGCCATTTGAGGTTCTCAGTGGTCATGAAATATCTCCACGAAACATCGTCAACATAGGTCCATATTTTGGTATAGCCCCCATATATCGGTACCTCCCGATTTTCGGTATTTGGAGAATTTTAGCCACAATTTATAACCGAACTATCTGCAATTTGACATTTGAGGTGGTCATGAAACATCTCCAGCAAACATCGTCAACATAGGTCCATGTTTTGGTATGGCCCCCTTAAAACCGTACCTCCCGATTTTCGGTATTTTTAGCATTTTAGTTACAATTTTTAACCGAACTAGCTGTAATTTGACATTTGAAGATCTCAGTTGTCATGAAACATCTCCACGAAACATCGTCAACATAGGTCCATGTTTTGGTATAGCCCCCATATATCGATACCTCCCGATTTTCGGTATTTTGATAATTTTAGCTACAGTTTTGTCTATTCAAAAATAATCTTCAATATAGGTCCATGTTTTGGTATATCCCCCCGTTTAACTGTACCTCCCGATTTTCAGGAATTTTCGGTGGTCACGAAACTTCTTCACTAAAATTGGTCAACATGAGTCCATTTTTGATGGTCTACATTGTTTTGATGAAACTACCCTCAATTTGACTCTTGAAGTTCTCTGCAGCTATAAAACTTTTCCGCCAAAAAATTTAAAGATAGGTTGACTCTTTGATATAGCCCCGTAGTTGGTACCTTTCACCTAGCTGAACACATTTTTTCAGATTAGATTAGATAACACTGTGCAACAAAATGGAGGTGAAAGTCTGGGGCACGGAAAATTCCTCTTGGGGAAGAAAGGCCTTGGTGACAGATCCGCCGTGAGTCGAACTTCCGCGTTATGGCGTGATGAAATTTTTGTTAGAGACCCTGTGGGCCATCAGGAATTAGCGTTATATCTTTGTTCACTGTTCTTAAGTGCTCTACAAAAACAACAAACAAAGATATAATGCTAATTCATGATGACTTACAGGGTCTCTTCCCAAAACTTCGTCACGCCATAACGCAGAAGTTCGACTCACGGCGCATCTGTCCTTCGGTGTTTTTAATATACACACACCAAGGGCTTTCATCTCCAAAAGGAATTATCTCTGCCCCAACATTTGTGTTCACAGTGTAATTTAAGCAATACTGGGAGGCAGTAGGACTCTATCCATTGTCGAAAAGTTGTTCCAGCTAAAATTGTGAAAGGACCCTAATTATTCCATTTTAATTAAGACTTTTTTATGATGGAGGGTATAAAAAGTTCGGGCCGGCCGAACTTAACGACTTTTTACTTGTTTATTTTTTTATTGAGTCAATAGATAATACAAATATCCTTACAGACTAAACTAATTTACATATATACAATTCAGATTAGATTTCGATTAAGTATTCAGAAGAAATATTGTTTTTCGTTTTAAACTGACTTTATTTTCGGATAGATCGATCTGAGAATAGAATTTATTGAATTGAAGTATAATACGCCGTAGTGGATCATTATTGGCATAATTAGTTTGAAAATATTGAACTTGAAGTGGTTGGAAATTTCGAGTTGCTCTATTGGGGACATGTAGTAAGATTCTGCTCATAATCAGATCCGAATAAATGTTTCCCTGAATAACATTTAAAAGAAAATTTAGTCCCAACGTTATACGTCGGCTTTTTAATGTTGGCAGTTTAATCATTTTGAGTCTTGTTTCATAGGAGGGCAGTGTTTGGTGGTTCCACCTATGATGACCCAAGTAGAATAACAAAAATTGTTTTTGCACCGTATTCAAGAATACTGCGAACAAAAGATATATACAGATTCTTAATTACAAGTGTATCCGAAAATTCTTTACCCCAGCGTTTCATAAAACCGAAGGCACCGTGGGCTTTATTCACCATGGAGTTTATATGCAATCTAAAAGTTAAACGGTGATCCAATAAAATACCCACATCCTTGAATGATTCGACGGTTTCAAGTTCGTGGTTATCGAAAAAATATTTAGTATGTATAGGCCGTAACCTTAATTTTTTAGGGAGTTTCGGCCATGATTGAATTCATTAAACCAGTTTTCAAAGGCCCCAGAATGGTCCTTTATCGACATACCAAAATTTAATTTGATCGATGCACTCTTGCCGTGAGTATCCATGTCGAAAATTGTAAAAAATGATTGGACAAAAATGTTCACAAGTAAATTCCATTATTTTTTGCAAAGTGATTTTTTCAAGTCAATGTAAACAACACATGTCAAACTGTCCTGAGTACATTTAGGCTAAAAACTGTCAATTGCGTCTGGCAATACTGCGTGTTGCCTAGGCCTCAATCTTTTCGGCGAATTAGCCTCTTATAACCGTTTAATTTAAACTAAACTAATTTAAATTTCACCACTTTCCAAATTTTTGCTGTGTGAGATCTTGCAATATTGAGCTTCTTTTACGTCATTCGTTTCATTTCATTCAATAACAGTTACACGATTTCGATTGTTATTTTGATGCTATTGTATCCTTTTGATTAGGTTCCGCTTCTCGATGGTTTACGCTCTTTGAACATATAAATAAACGGTTATCAATTTGTGTATCCTGTCTAACTGATCATATATATTATAAAATATTTGCCATTTAACGTTGCAACATCGCACAGAAGACACATCCCTGTCCTTCCCAGTTATTTACATTGTAAAAGAAAGTTATAGTACATACGTTGATTTTATATATCAAAAACTCACTTCCTTTCACTTGTTTTGAGTAAACAAAGGGAACAGGCGTATATAAACACTTACATGCACAAACAAACACACGTTTACACACATATAAGACACTACGCATACATCCGGTCATGTTTTTATTTTGATTCATTCAATATTTTGTAAGGTTGCCATGATAACAACTTCAACCGTATATTTTCTTTCTTTTTTGTAGCTTACAAATATTAACTTTATTTAATGTCGCCTTTCCGGTAACCCTAGGTTGTCAACTATTTTTGTTTTTTTTTTTCTGTGAAATATTTTTGCTATCCTTTCTAGGAATTTTGTTAACAATTTTTTGCTCTTATTCTGAGTTTATTTTTTTTTTTCATTTTATTATGATGTGCGCTGACCTGTAAATGGGATAGTTTTTCACTTTCTTCATCCTGTCCATTTTGTATCATATCTGCAGGGGAAAGTTCAGTTATGGCTTATTTCAACGTATGAAGAAGACAGTACATGTCAGGTATGTGTATAACTATTGGTCAGATGTATTTTGAGTTTGATGTATGACAATGAAAGGAATTTCAAACATTAAAATACCATAATCTTGAAATATGGGCAAGAAAAAATAACACACCAGTAACATGTTTGAATTATTTTTCTGATAACAAAAAATCGGTATTACATGTCGGTACAGTGAAATAAATTCCCGCACTGAAAATAATTTCTAAGGTACATATATACTTACGATATTTTTTCTTTTGAACAATTATGATTTTAAAATATTGAATAAACATAAATATTACTAATTTTTAAATTTTGTGAGGATGGTGGCATCACGAATTGCTCTAAATAATCGGCTGTTAAAAAAAATCGATATTTGGTAGGGTTGGAAATTTGAGGTCCATATCTCGACCTCAATCAAATTTGTAATACGTACCACAAATTTTACCGGATGTAAAAAATGAGAACGATGCTAGAAGTGGCCTTAAACTGGATTAAATATTTCGAACTTTTGCGGTGAAGTATATGATGGAGTGTACCGATACAGTCCATCTCCGAACTTTATCTAAGGTTCGAAGAAGTATGTATGTAAACTACGCAGATTACTCCTCTCTAACATGCCAACCATAAATATTTATAAAAATAAAATTGTATAGCTATACTGTGTACCACAAGCATTACCATCGGTAAACTACATTTCGTCCTTCTTTTGAACTTTTTGTTGATAATTGTGGACAATCCGAATAAATGGATACCTTTGTAAATAAATTGGATAGGGAAATTTCCTGTACATTAAGACCTCGAAAATCCATATTACTAGATTTTTAAAAAGATCATTTATAGGATTGTAGCCTACACAGCTTCACATTAATCTACATCCAAAAGTAAAAATTTGGATCGAGCCATTGTCCAAAAATCCTAATTTTCACTTCATTGCATGGAACACCTTCCTTCAAAATTTGCTGGGATATAATTGCCATTCGACTGAACTCGTACTCCGACACATTTTAGAACTTTCGAACTTGTCTAGAAGCATGGACTTGCTCACGAAACACATTATGTCGCTGTAGCAGGATCACAGTCCTCAAAAATCTCTTAAGCGCAAATGTTGCACGTTTTTTAGTGAAATACCCGAATGTGTTGTCCGATATAGACCTTCTTGAAACTTGAAGTGGGTGTGGATGTGGAGTACGATGTGCAATGTTTCGATTGTATGGGATACTAAATTCGAAAGTTGTGGTGCCCATCAACTTTTGCTGTTTTAGCGACGCAAATATGTTCGATCGTGTATTATTTCAATTATCTGGTTGTGGTTCCTCTGTACCCATACTCAAAATGCCGCAACTTGGACTAGTTGCGTTCATAAAGAATTAGGCGACAGCTAAGTGAGATAAGCTGTGCAGCTAAACAAATGCAGCCTGTCGTCTGGTCCCAATCCACATAACGGGCCTGAGTTGGGTTTCCTAGCATCAATCGTGTTGCATTGGTGTCATGAGAGGGACCCTTTTGCAGTCCTCAGGGCGGCATTCTGACAGGTTTGCATACCACGCTTGCGCCGCATATTTTACCACCGACCGGCCTATGGCTTTGCAAGACGTCAACAAAGTATCTCTGTTAGCACCTGAAGAACTGCCGGTCAGCGACTTGACAGGTTTGCATACCACGCATGCGCCGCATATTTTACCACCGACCGGCCTATGGCTTTGCAAGACGTCAACAAAGTATCTCTGTTAGCACCTCAAGAACTGCCGGTCAGCGACTTGAGAACCCTGTTTCTACTTGTGATCTTATCGCAAATAGCTCTGGCTTAAGAAAGTTACACCCAATATTTTGGGGTAGTTAGTGGTCGGAATCAGTACACCATCGACCACTATGTTCAGTGGGAGTTTCATTTCAGCCGTCCAAGTGGTGAATGTGAAGAACTGCTGGAACTGATGATAGGACTTGACGCCAATTGACGGTAAAGAAGGCCTTCGGTAGGTCAATAACCATCATAACAGTTCGGTCGAACGGTCTGTTCTGGTTCGGTTACCGTCTGATATGTGTGGATATAGCGTGTAATGCTGTTGTTGTCCTGTGCATTTTCTGGAATCCACGCTGATGTTGGGCAACTGGGAAACTGCTTCTCTTAATGGGGAGGAGTAGTGCCTCTGGTATCAAATGGGTGATCGCCCTGTACAATTTACCTCTGCTGTCATCTTTGCAGGCTTTAGTAGCGCGACCACCCTACCAACCTTTCAAACTTCTGGAACAATATAGATGACTAACGATTTAACACTTGTTAAATACCCGACTCCGGGTTCATCCTGTTGCTTAAGCATTATATTCCGGCCCAACGCTTTAGATGATTTCGCGTTTCGGGTGACGTCTGCAATATCGCCCGTCGTAAATTGTTGTGGTACTTCCTCTGCTGGGAGTGCTCTTCTTATACGGCGTAGCACCCTCCTCTTCGCCCTATTACTCTCGGGGTGCTCTATAAACTGCCGGTTAAAATACCACGAGCAACTCTTTGGATCAGTTACTGTTACCCCGTTGAAAGTAACATCCATTCTATCATCCTTCTTTCCCGGATTCGAGAGTGATGTAAACGTTGTCCAAAATATGCGAACGTTGCATTGATTCTGGTGGTCTAGACACATTTTTAGACACAATGTGCCAATGTTGCATTGATTTAGGTGGTCTAGACACATTTTTAGAAATTTGTTCGCTTATGTTCGCCTACTAGCCTGCTGAGTTCAAGAGTAAGTTCTTTTACTCTTGGGTCTTCAGGATTCGTACGACGAAGCCCATCACGCTTTTCTACGCCCTTCGCATCTGCGGGGACATTTGGTGTGATTTCGTGTATTCGACCAGCAGGTATGTAGCGAGCGGCTGCTGCAGTGATTATGTCCCGGAAAGTTATCTCAGCTACCTGAGGATCTGAGGGAATAAGCCGCTCTCTGAAGCGGTGATTAGTAAATTCTCAGAACCCTTGCCAATCAGTTTCCCAATGGCTCAGAAAAGTGCGGCGTTTAGAGATTATGAAGTCGGGTGGTCTATTTACTGAGACGATCACGAAGCTTGTCTGAATGGCAATTTCGGGTTGTCAGGTTACATCATTTATCCAACCTAGTGCCACTATGGTGATTTCTAGCGAGCTGTGGCAATCTCCTTTTATCTACGTAGGAGCGTCTTAGTTTATCCTGCAAAACGGGGAGCTATCAATTTGCTCGGTCAGCGCTGTACCCGTCTTGTCATTACATTGGACGGAATGCCAAAGCTCATGGTGGACATTGACGTCCCCTAGCACCAGATCTTTATTGCCCTCTAAAGCGAACTAATATCGGGCATATAACGGAGAGCACAACTATTCATCGGAGGTATGTACACTAGAGTTGGGTAATCTAGTTCCTAGTTCCTTGTACTAGTTCCAAAACGTATGAGTAACATCATGAAATATAACGTGTGATAGTAAGTATACGCAGTTTGTTCAAAGAAAAAATGTGGGCCATTGGAACTGCGAAGTGAACTAGATAGTTCCATATAGTTCCTTTGGCACAACTCTAATGTACACTAGGCCGGGGCGATTTGAAAACCTTAATGGGCCCTTCGCGTGTCTTATTCCTGGGATTGAACTGAGCAAAAAATTCTACTAGGCCATTGGTCTATCGTGAAAATCGAGCCTCCCTATTTTGAATTTAAGTTTTTTTATCCACATTTATTGGACATTTTGGCATATAACAGCCAAACCATTGGGATTTTCGATCGAACACAAAGACAACAATTGTAGCCAAGACAGTAGTTAAGAACTCTCTAATACATCGCTAAAGCATTGGAACGCTCTTCCAGGCAGTTTTGGCCTTGAGAAGATGCAAACTTTTCGAAAAATGTCGAAAAATGTCGAAAAATGGGCTACAAAAGTTCACGAGAAAAATATTCAAGCGTTCTGATGCAAAATTATATCGTGTTGGGATCCATGGACGACAATGCCTTTAGTTCGTTTGTATCACTTTGTTTTATTTTTTTATAACGGTAAAAGTAGTGAAAATCTGGGTTTCTTAAATTTTCAAATTTAAACGGACATATCTTCTTTTTTTCACAACGGATTTTTATTGATCCTTCTTCTTTTTAAAGGTGTGAAAAATATCTTTCGGACAAGTTATTATTTTTTAAAATTGGTTAACAAAAATTGGTTATAACAAAGTTATAGTGATTTAAGTCTGAAAACCTCCACAAAAAACTAAAACTGAATTTCTCATAATTGTCAAATATATAATGTTTTTTGTTTTGTTCAATATTTTTTTGACTATTGGGGGCTATATCAATCGAAAAGATATTACCCCCAAAGTAAGATCGACTTCCTCCTCCGCAACATTTTGAACTTTAATCCTAATCCACAGTTTTGTCTGCAAGTTCAAATGTCCAAAAAGAGTCACAAAATTCTGTACGTGGATGAAAGGTTCAAGGCTAAGGGTTCATATAGGCTAAGGGTATATCTCTCTTGGCGAAGCCGACTAATATTTTTTTACTTGTTATAAAAGGGGGCACCATGGGCAAAGAACGTAACAACAACATTTTTGGAAACAACAACAATCTTCATTGGTTTTCATAATGACAAACAAATTGTTTATGGTGGTGCTATTATTGTTTTCGCAACTGTATATGAGGGCTATATCCAAATCTGAACCGATATGGACCAAATTTGATATATTTCATTCCTGTGCCCTCATAATTACTTGTGTGATAATTCATCAACCTAGATCAAGGCCTTCTATTTTGGCCACTTTTGTATGGAAACGGCAACACTGTGCGGTGCCCACTGTAGCTAAAAAACGGATGATCCGATCTTCATATGTTTTTGTGGGATTATTATACATATATAAAACTTGTACGGATTTATGGCAAAAAAAACTATCCATTTTTTAGTTAAAATCGAAATTTTGATTTCAGTCATCTTCACCAATTTCTGTATATTTACCTTTTTATAGCCCATAGACTTTGCTCAACAATTTTTCTACATTTGAATTTTATTTATCAGCAAATTTGGCAAATAAATCTACAAAAGATTGCAAATCATAATCCAAACTATTTTACAAAGCAAATCCATGTTCATTGCTTTTTTACAATTTGCACAGCAAATATTTTACCTTTAAGTCAACAAAAATGGTTTTCTGCATCAGATACGTTTTAGCTTTTACAACAATTCTTATACATCAGTGGCAAATATTAATGTTGCAATGAAAATACTTTCAAAATGATTGAATAAAAGAAGAAGACGAAGAAATAGTGCGGGAAACAACCTGCCCGTTCCTACAAATGTTAAGCGAAATGTCAATTTGTCCCCACAGATAGCAGCGTTAGAGAAAAAAATTAAGCCAAAAGCAAAAATAATTTAATATTATTTGGAGCGTATAATATTCGTTTTCCGTTCCGAAATAGCTACACCGAAAACCATATATTTCGTTTGTAGACGAATTTATATTTATGATGATGATGGTGACGATGTTGATGACGGTGATGTCAATCCAACTGATGGTATGGTTTCGCTGCCGGTGTTGGTTCTTTACGAGGCCATTGACGGCATAAAGTACAAAGCTGATGAGGGTGTTGATGATGTTAATACCGATGATTTCATTTTTATGATGATAGAATGTAATGCGATAAAAAAGTGGAAATTGAAAACGAGAAACGAAATGAAATGAAACTGAGCAGCAGTCGTGGCAGTTGTCGTCATCATCAACATTATCCTGGCAAAGGACTAAACCAAGTCAAATGTTTGTCAATAGACAAGTGGTTGTAATAAATTTACCTGTGGCGTAGCAAGAAAAAAAAAATGGCCCGCAAAAAAAAAACGATCAGCAATAAATACACACACCTACACATTGGAACTGCAATTTCATCTGGCGAAATAGTAAAGCAAAGCATGCAAACCACCACAAGAATAACCGGGAAATGTCTGAAACATTATTATTGGGAAATAAAGAAATCTGAACTGAATAAACCTTCCAACCAACAAACGCTTCCACTTACATTTTGGTTTTAGATGCAAATTTAATGCTTTAAGCATATTCTGGTGAATGGAAAAGATGGTTGACTGTATAGTTGGCGCCTGCTGACTGACTAGTGGTGGTAGTGGTGGCTGGCTGAAATATGGCACACACACAGAGATAAATAGAGATAGAAACCAAAACTACATTTCTATTCTGTTTGCAAATGCCTCAAGCAAGTATTGCACATCAAACTGACAAACTGACAGAAGAGCCACTTGGATGGATGGCAACAGGAAAGGGATGTATGGATGGCTCCAAGATGAAAGTTTTACAAATAAAACAAACTCCCTTTTTTGCACAAAACTTATGTTGGGATTTGTTCTCTGACACTTCAGGCAACAAACGGAGAGTGACAGCTAAACGAACAGCAATGATTTGCCTCAAAAAACCCAAGTGAAAAGTTTTCTAGTTGCTGGAAAATTATTATGCACCGTCAAACCGGCAAGTGCATGGAATAATATTCCATGGCTTTCACTGACACCGGCGATGTTGAAGATGACGCCGCTCCCACCACGTACGTTTCATTTCGCCTCATCAAATTGAAGAAATACGTTGAGAAAATGAAGCATTTTACACCCACATTATTGCTACTTCCCTTTAAGAAGTAAAGTAATAAAGGAGGAAAACATCCCAACATGGTAAATGTTGTTGTTAAGAAAAGCCCAGAAAAAATAACATTTAAATATTTTATATGTTATACTTTACATTTTATTTTTTTATTTTTTTATTTTATATTTTCTGTTTTATATTTTATACTTTATAGGTGAAATGAAGGCGTTCTCTACCTTTTCGACTAAAGGTATTCCTACGTAGGTTATAGCTAAACCCGGTGCGCTTCGCTACCCCGAATAAGGTAAAATATATTTTGATACATTTATTTGTAGGTTAAATTTCGTTACACATTCCAACTATCAGTAAAATCTGGTATATATAGCGCGTTTGGTGCATTAAATACATGAAATCGGACGAAAAAATATATATAAGCTAAATCCAAATCTGAACCGATTCCTATATACATAATTTGGCAAATTTTTTTTCTAGGAACAATTTCGTCACACATTCCAAATTTAATTGTATTGGACACACAAGCGTATTTAATGCATAAAATACATGAAAAATTTTGAAGACATTATCTGTTACCATTCTATTGATATTTGTATAAAAATCTAAATATTTTGGAGGTACCTCCGATTCTGATGAAATTTTCAGGAAGATTGGTTCAGGGGTTTTTGGATCCATAAATTTCAAACAAACAAACGTACAAATATTTTTCTATTTTATATATATAGATCAGAGATGGCCAGCAACAACAAATTTCCTATGCCCGCGGGCATAGGCAAAGCGATCGTACTCACACGTATAGAGTAAACATCTTCGTGTGGCTTCGTTAGGTTGGCGTGTTTTTTACATTTAGAAATCAGTCGATGATAAGAACGTATATACATTTTTGATCTCACAAAGTATACAATATTCTTGATCAATGTTAAATTTTACATCTGCATAGGCAAGTACGTCCGTCTGTCGAAATCACATGTCCACATATTGGTTGATCAGTAGGCCCCAGGGACGTACGCTGGGTGGCCACCGGGGGCACGACCTTCATGTTGATGCAGGTGGATGACTATATAGGTCCACATATTGGTATAGCCCCCATATAACGCGACGTGTCACTTTAAAGGTTTCAGTAGGCCCCAGAGAAGTACACAAGGTTGGTGGGGCACACCACCTCTTCCCCCGAAATTAAATTTTTCCTGTAACGACACCTATTGGCTCCGTTCGCTGAGGTTAGCTCGCGGTGACCAGAATTCGTCACAGAAATTTATTTCTGTCAGTGACATTAGTAAGGAAAGACACAAGGGTATTTTTTTAAAGAAGGGTTATCCCGCTTTATTAATGGAATTTTATTACGTCACGCCGATGTAGTTTTCGAGACCTGGGACGGTCCTCATGTTGACTGATGCTATTCTCTGTAACGGAGGAGTTTATCGTGGTAGCTCGATTTGTCCGTCCGTCGGTAGACCTACGCAGGATCAGGACGGATATGTATACCAGTGGCGTTGGACAAGGCACTGGCCGTATGAACACACGGACGGCTTTCCATGCTCGCTCTGCGGCGTCCTGCTCCTGGACAGAGAATCCTGGACGACAAAGGCCTATGGTCAAGGAGAGAATTAGGCCATAGCAATGCGGCTTTAGACCTGGCAAGTCCACCATTGACCACATATTTACCTTGCGGACAATCCTGGAGAAGACCCAATACATGTAGATCGACACCTACCAACTTTTTGTCGATTATAAAGCAGCCTTCGACAGCCCACTACGTTCAAAGGTATTCCAAGCCATATCTGAACTTGGTATTATCGCAAAGCTCATCCGACTTTGTAAAATGATATTAACTGACACGAGATCCTCTGTTAAAATAGGAAAGAACCTCTCCGAAGAGTTTTATACCAAAAGAGGATTCAGGCAAGGAGACAGCCTTTCGTGTGACCTCTTCAACATCCTGCTGGAAAAGGTTATACGACAGGCAAACGTCAAACGAAGTGGCACAATCTACACCAATAGACACATGTTACTTGCTTATGCTGATGATATAGACATCATGGGACGATCAGTAAAAGAATTAACTGATACCTTTATGAAGGTCGAAGGAAAATCTGCTAAAGTGGGTCTCGCGGTAAACGGTGAGAAGACCAAGTTTATGCGTCCATTGAGCTCGGACCAACTGTAGTAGTAGTAAAAGACTTTGTATACCTCGACACCTTCGTAAACACAACAAACGACATCAGTTGTGAAATAAAAAGAAGAATTGTATTGGCCAACAGATGCTACTTTGGCTTAAGTAAGCAGTTAAAATCAAAGCCACATCTCTTCAAAACAGAAAAACACTTTACAAAACACTGATACTACCAGTGATGATGTATGGTTCCGAAGTCTGGGTACTTGAAAAGCAGACATGGCAGTGCTTGGTGTGTTTGAGAGAAAAATTCTTCGAAAGATCTACGGACCAATCTGCGTTGACGGTGCATATCGACGTCGCATGAACCACGAGCTGTATTTGCTATATAACGACATCAATATAGTTAAACGTATCGAGATGCAACGATTGCGTTGGCTAGAATGAGCGATGATGAACCCGCTAAAATGGCGTATAAATACGGACCGCTTGGCGGTGCACGCAGAATTGGCAGGCCAAGGAGTAGATGGCGCAAACAAGTGGATGAAGAGATGAAAAGGCGCGGTATTCCAGAAAGCAAAGCACTAAACAGAGAGAAATGGAGATATTTTCTTAGTTCGGCCTATGGAACAAATGTTCTGTAATGGGCCATCTATGTAAGTAAGTAAGTAAAGTTAAGGTACTTTATAGGGTAGATTAGCCTAATTTGACGAAATAACTCACAAGTTTTAGGACACACTTATTTACATGTATTTAATCGTAGTCTGGGTTACGAAAAGCACCGGGTTCAGCTAGTCTATAATAATAATTGTTCCACACACATCCCAGATGGGGCAAGGGAGACTTCTCTCATATCAATGAGTGCACCCCGATTCACTTTAGCTCAATGATATGGGACCTACTGTTTATTGGGACCTACTGTATGTCGCCAACATTACTAAGGGGTATTTTGCCACCGTTGAAAATTGTTTGATGTTGCTTGGCCGGGGAATCGAACTCACAACCTTTAGCGTGCAAGGCGGGTGTGCATACCATTGCACCACGGTGGCACCCAAGGCTTCAGCTAGTCTACTTATATAAAATAGAAAAATGTTTGTTTGTGCCTTAATATTAATATAATATATTAATAATTCAAAAACCTCTAAACAGAACTTTGTGAAATTTTCAGAGTATATTTCAACATCGCCTGAAAGTAACATAGGCTATATACATTTTTCAAATTCCACGGTGATCTGAAGATATATCATCAGAATTTGAGGTACCTCCAGAAAATGTTAATTTTATATGCTAATATCTATAGAACGATAACACATATAGTTTTCGATCTCGATATAATTGGGCACATTAATTTCTAGACAAAGTTCCCTCACACATTCCAAATTTCAATGAAATTGGGCATATGTATATAGCGTGTTTGGTGCATAAAACACCCCAAATCGGCCGAAAAAATATATAGGAGCTATGTCTGAATCTGAATCGATTTCGATATAATTTGGCACATCTATCTCAACTCCAAATTCCGTCACATATTCAAAATTTCATTGAAATCAGACATATGTAGCGTTTTCTGTGCATTAAAAACATGAAATCGCTCAAAAATATATATGGGAGCTATATCTAAATCTGAACCGATTTTGATTTAATTTGGCACATCTTTTTCTAAACCAATATCCGTCAGGCATTCAAAATTTCATTGAAATCTGACATATATAGCGCGTTTGGTGCATCGGCCGAAAATATATATGGGCGCTTTATCTAAATCTGAACCGATTTCAATATTATTTGGCACATATATTTCGAGGTCAATATCTGTCACACATTCCAAATTTCATTCAAATATGACATATGTAACGTGTTTGGTGCATCAACGACATGAAATCGGCCGATAATATATATGGGAGCTGTATATAACTCTGAACCGATTTCGATATAATTTGGCGAATCTATTTCTAGGCCAAATTCCGTCACATATTCAAAATTTCTTTGAAATCGGACATATATAACGTATTTGGTACATCAAATACATAAAATCGGTCGGAACATATATGGTATCTAATTCTGAATCGATCTCTATATAATTTGACACATCTCTTTTTAAACCAATATCTGTCACACATTCATACGTAGCGTGTTTAATGCATCAAATACATGAAATCGGCAGAAAATATTTAAGGGAGCTAAATCAAAATCCTCTCCCTGACCTCACCCGCTTATTTTGTAAGAGATGACGTGTACTTACGTCCCGCTTATATTGACAAAATTTGGTGACCATATCTGTTACTCTTCTATAGATATATGCATATAAAATCTAAATTTTCTGATCACCGCGAAATTTCAATAATTGTTACAGCCTACGTTACTTTCAGTTGTTGTTGTAATATACTCTCAAAATTTCGGGAAAATCCGTTCTGCGGTTTTTAAGTTATTAAGGCACAAACAAACATTTTTCAATTAATATATAGATATTTTAAATTTTATATTGTACTAGCAAAATGACCGCTACTTCGTATGCGGAAATGGAATATACAAATAAACGATATGTAATATGAAAATGGTGGATACTGAAAATGTTGATGTACTAATACGTATTTTAATTGATATTTAATTGTGTTTAAGTACTACTCGTTTACCTTTAGTTCGAATTTAAAAAAAACATTACCGCATACCCACACATCAACAGCGACCCACATTTTAAATTTCAGTCCACGTTTTATTAGAACTGTACTTGTATTTTAAAGATTTTATCCACCGAAGTATCTGTAATTTCGGAGTTTGTGATATCAAAATGTAGAAAACCTTCATGTTAAAAATGTTAATTTTTGCGCACGCTTGGACATGGTCCCTATATAACACTTAATTTTTTGAGACATTTAAATTTAGGCCTTTTTGTTCTCAGGGGATGAAAACCTTATACTACTTTCTAAAAAGTTCAGAATAAAAATACAATTTTGTTAAAAAAAAAAAAACCTTTGAATTTTTGATTTCAGTAAATTATTTAGAAACCGCCTTCGTATATAATTCCAGCCCAAAATTAGTACCATTTTGTAATTCCAAATTTTACGATTCCCGCTCTATCTACTCACTAAAATCCATTTTGTACCAAATTTAGTACCAATTTGTACCAAATTTAATAATTTTCGAACACAACCATAAGTATGAAATTCACAATCTAACACTCCAACAGTAATCTTAATTCTAAATTTCAGGATCCTACATCTATTCGTACACCCAAAACCAAATTGTACCAAATTTAGTACCATTTACTACTTTTCGTACGCAATAACAAAGAATTTCCAAAACTACCTCAATCCTATACTCCAACCGCAATCTATTCGTTAAATCAAATCCAAATAGTACCCAGATTTCAGCGCTATTAGTTCACCCAAATCCAAATTGAACCAAATTAAGTACTTTCCGTTTCCATGAGAACGAATGTCCAAAACTACCTCAATCCTACACTCTAACGGTAATCTTTATTTCATATTTCAGGATTCCAGCTCTATTAGTTCAACCAAATCCAAACTGTAAAAAATAGTGTCAAAACCACCATAAACCTGCACTCCCAGAGTAATCTTAATCTCAAATTTTAGGATTCTACCTCTATCCTTTCGCTCAAATCCAAATTTAGTACCATTTAGTACTCTTCGCACCCATGGGAATGAATTTACAAAACCAGCATACTACACTCCAACAGTAATCTTAACTCCAAATTTCAGGATTCCAGCTCTATCCGTTCACCCAAATCCAAATTGTACGAATTTAGTACCATTTAGTACTTTTCGTACCCATAAGTACGAATTTCCAAAACTTCCTCAATCCTTCACTCCATCAGTAATCTTAATTACAAATTTCAGGATTCCATCTCTATCCGTTTACACAAATCCAAGTTGTACTAAATTTAGTACCTGTTAGTACTTGTCGTACCCAATCCTACAGTCCAACATAATCTTAGTTCCATATTTCAGGATTCCAGTTCTGTCCGTTCCCCAAATCCAAATTGTACCAATTTAGTACCATTTAGTACTTTTTCGTATCCATAATTACGAATTTCCAAAACTCCCTCAGTCCTAGACTCCAAAGGTAATCTTAATTCCAAATTTCAGGATTCCAGCTCTATTCGTTCACCCATATCCTATATGTACCAAATTTTGGAAATTCGTAATTATGGATACGAAAAAGTACTAAATGGTACTAAATTGGTACAATTTGGATTTGGGGAACGGACAGAACTGGAATCCTGAAATATGGAACTAAGATTATGTTGGACTGTAGGATTGGGTACGACAAGTACGACAAGTACCCAATCCTACAGTCCAACATAATCTTAGTTCCATATTTCAGGATTCCAGTTCTGTCCGTTCCCCAAATCCAAATTGTACCAATTTAGTACCATTTAGTACTTTTTCGTATCCATAATTACGAATTTCCAAAACTCCCTCAGTCCTAGACTCCAAAGGTAATCATAATTCCAAATTTCAGGATTCCAGCTCTATTCGTTCACCCATATCCTATATGTACCAAATTTAGTACCAATTAGTATCCTTCGTACCCATAAGTACGAATTTCAAAACTACCCCAATCCTACAGTCCTACAGTAATCTTAGTTCCATATTTCAGGATTCCAGTTCTATCCGTTCACCCAAATCCAATTTGTACCAATCCAGTACCATTTAGTACTTTTCGTACCCATAATTACGAATTTCCAAAACTCCCTCAGTCCTACACTCCAAAAGTAATCTTAATTCCAAATTTCAGGATTCCAGCTCTATTCGTTTACCCATATCCTATATCTACCAAATTTAGTACCATTTAGTACTCTTCGTACCCATAAGTACGAATTTCCAAAACTACCCCCATATCTCAATCATACTCTTCAACATTAATCTTAATTCCAAACTTCATGTTTCCAGCTCTTCCCGTTCACCCAAATGCAAATTGTACTAAATTTAGTACCATTTAGAACTTTTTGTACTCATGAGTACTAATTTTTAAACCATTTCCTTTTAGAAGCGCCACTTCCCAACCTTGATTTCGGTTTGAAGTCGAATTTCCAAAAACCCTTTAGTACAACTTTCTAACTTTCCGTCAGTTACCCTCATTCCAAATTTCAGAATTCTAGCTTTTCCCGTTTGCATAATACATCGAATTTCCAAAAACCCAGCCTTATCTCACCCCTACGCACCGACAGCAACCCACACTAAAAATTTCAAGATTCTAGCTTCAGCGGTTTCGGCTGGGCGATGATATGTCAGTCACTCACTGAGCTCTTTTATATACATAGATATTTTATTATTTATATTTTAGTTTGGTATCATTCGTAACCACCAATATTAAGGGATACATACAAAATATCCATTAATTTTCGAGTGTATTTGTGATGGCGACCAAACATTTTATTTTCTTTTCTATTTTTTTTTTTTGTTCATTTTGCCATTCTTAATGTTACGAGTATTTGATGTGACAAGAAAAAAAAGTAATATTATAATTTTTCAATTGCTCAAGCGGAAGAAATGCAGATATTTGTCTTGTCGTCTTTATTGTGTCGCAGTTTTTTCATTTATTGCAACATTTTATTATGTTCACAATTGAGCTGGTGAGATAACATCTTAAATCGAAGGTAACAAATTTAATTTGTTTAAATAAGCAACTATTCAGGGGTCTGTTAAAATTTATAGTTACATTTCGTTTATTTCAAAGTATATTATTTCAACTTTATTTTTTTTCCATTCACAAATAGAAAATTTCCTCCGGTAAGTTTTTGATATCTGTACAAAATCGTAATTACATTATTACAATTTTCTTTCAAGAGCAACAAAAATATAGTTTCGCTTAATAATCCATGTAACTTTTGTTTTAAACTTGAGGCGAAATTTAAAAAGTAACTTTTAAATGTTTTGTAACGACTGCCAGTGACAGCTTAGAGCTAACGGGAAAGATTTGGAAACATTAAAGCTTTGCAAAATTGAATGCAAGTTTTGGGAGATATTCGTAAAACAATTAACTGAAAAAAGGTACGCAAAAAATAAAATGCAAAAGTGAATAGAAATAATATTGGTTGTGGACATGTAAAGTGCTTTGACTTTGTTTAAGGTGAAGAATGAGAACATTGAATTTATAAAAAAAAACTGAAGCCCATAATTTATGCTAAGGTAGAAGACCCTCTCTGCACTTTCAAGAATTCGTTTCATCTATGGGTGTCGGTTATAAATGTGGATTAAAAAATGCTTGGAGAATATTAAAGGGTATTGCATGAATATGGCTATCAAATCTTAGTTCAATAAACCTGATAAAAAGTCATTGGGGGCAGTGTTAAAGCTAAGGATTAGAGACCAATGGCTGAGAAAAAGTCACTAAGACCCGAATAAGATAACTGACCCTGGATTATATGCAATAGACCTGTGATTAAAGTTTGCTACCAATGTTATTGCAGTCTACTGTGTCAATACGAAATGGGCGACCCTTAAACTTAACCTAAAATAATTAAATATAACAGCCAAATATTTCAATTTTCTTTGTCATTCCATCAAAGTAAACCACAATGTCAAATTTGAAAATTACATTCATCAAAGTTGACAATCGCCAACTTAACCCCACCAACCAACCGACCTGCCACTGCCCATTAACTGTTACAACTTAACCACATTACATAAATTTGCAACTTTTCAAACTAAATTGCCCGCAAGTGACAGAAAATTTAACGCTTTCACAAAACACAAAAAAAAAACGAAATGAAACAACAAATATATAAGGAGGACAACAATACCCCCTGTTGTTATCCATTAAGAAGGATAAACATTAGGGTTATGGCTTATCAACATTTTTTCCTAAAATTATTTTCTGTAGCACGGATGAATGAACTTTTTTCTATTAATCACTAAAGTAACGTTTATTGCGCACAAGAGTGGTATCGGTAGAAAATGAGAGAGGATAAACGCCTTTTCCGCAGGAAAAGTAGATAAATGGAAAGGCGGGAGTGCGAACTCAAGATGTACAGCAGTCAAAATGAAGTCCGAAATTTTTACCATAGAGTGAAACATCAAACTTATGGCTTTGGCACAGTCACAGTCACATCTTCCTGTAGAGATCATCAAAGTAATTTGGCAACTGATATAAATAGTGTGCTTCGGATATGGAAAGCGCATTTTTCCAAACCGTTGGTATCCAATACTAACGAAGACGACGAAGACAACACAGAGAGTTCACCAATCTCCATTTCGGAGAACTGCCCAATCCTTCTGATGTTTGGGTAGCGGAAAGGACGTTCCGAGACATCATCACTGCTGCAGCCGCTAGCCATATACCCGCTGGTGGAATGCCCGAAGTAAGACCAAACTTCCCAGCTGAGGCGACGGGATTAGCAAATGAGCGTGATGAGCTTGGTCGAGCCAACCCCAGTGACACCAGAGTCAGGGAGCTTACACTGGAAGTTAACAGGCTGGTCGGCGAACATAGACGGAGCAAGTGGTTAAATCATCTAAAGAGTTGTGGGCAACGGTTAAGTCACTCTCGCATAACGTTTGGAGACGTAACGTTCACTGACCCGAATAGGCGCGCAAGTTATTTCAATCCACAGTTTGTCGAGCACACCTGGAGTGACAGGGCGAAGAGAAAAGTACTACGTTGCATCAGATCTCTTCGTGCCGAAGATGAAACACCTCATTCGCAATGTTGCGAATGTCATCAGGAACGCCAAATCATCCAAAGCGTTGGGCCCTGATGAAATGTCCATGGCAATGCTGAAACAGATGTATGAGCCGAGAGTGGAGTATCTCACTAAAGTTCTCAACCTGTCGCTAGCCACGCTTATTGTTCCCGAAGTCTGGAAAATGGGCAGGGTGGTCCCGCTCCTGAAGCCAGGAATAGATGCCAGCAAAGGTGAATCGTGCAGGCCAATTTCGCCCGAAGCAAAGATCATTGAGGCCTTAGTCCTCCCCAGTATCAGAAATAGCTATCAAGTTGCCGATCATCAGCAAGGACTCAACCAGAGACGGCCGTGCGATAGAACAGTTATGTTGGCGCTTGACTTATCAAAAGCCTTTGATACAGTCAGGCACTCCACGCTGTTTGAGGACATTGAGCAGACAACCCTCCGGCCAAGCTTGAAACGTTGGATAACCAATTACATGTGTGGACCCCAGTCGTACGTGGAATCCAGGAACAAGAAGTCCAAACCCCGTAGAGTGAAATAGGGAGTTCCCCAAGGTGGGGTGAAATCTTCGGAACTGCTTAACCTCTACCTCTCCTGTATTCCGTTCCCTCCAGACGGCATCGAAATCGTAAACTATGCGGATGATTACACGATCCTGGCGTCAGGTACCTATTCTGATAACATCTGTGAGAGACTGAACATCTACTTAACCGATCTTACCAGCTTTCCATTTCCATTCGAGGAATATGCAGATTTCCGCCACAAAATCAACAGCCACTCTGTTCACCAAATGGACAGCGCAGTTTGGAAGAGAATTGAATGTCGTGGTCGACGGTAGCAGAATTCCGACCACAAAATGCCCCAAAATTTAAGGGGTCACATTCGACACTAATTTCAAGTTGTGCGCGCACGCCACAGCTATCGGTGACAAACTGAAGAGTAGGAACAAGGTCCTCTAGTCCTTAGCCGGCAGCACTTGGGGTGCAGATAAAGAAACCTTGCTAACCACATATAAGGCGATAGTTCGGTCTGTGGTAAGCTATGCGGCGCCAGTATGGTCCCCGGGATTATGTGATACGAATGGGAAAAAAATTCAAACGTGTCAGAATGCCGCCCTGAGAACAGCAACACGGTGCCTCCTCAAGTCTTCAGTGGACCATATACATGAGGAGGCAAAGATTCTTCCAGTAAAGCAACACAATGAGATGCTTTCGTTGCAGTACTTGCTTGGTTGTTGCCGTGAGAGCCACGCCAATCACCATCTGCTGGCTAGGCCCGACACATTCAGGCATTTCAGGAAGGATATTCATGCTCTAGAAAGGGAGGTCCAAAAATATAAGAGAGAACCCCTAGAGCAAGAAGTATATCAAGCAGGATTAAATAGAATTCACACGGATGCAGTTGCTAAGGCCATAAGCAAATATAGTGTGAATAAAGTCCTCGAAATACATCCCCCATCTATCGCAGCTGAGGAGCGTCAGCTGTCACGACAAACTAGAGTAGTTTTGGCTCAACTACGATCGGGATATTGTAGTCGCCTAAATTCTTATTGAGCGGAAATCGACCGCGCCGTGCAAGACATCTGCCCAGTATGCGGCATGGTCCCGCAAGACACAAAACACCTGCCCAGCTAAACCTACTCATCGAAGCAGCCACTTTCCTGGAACTGGAGATAGACCCAGAGCCAGATTGAACAGAAGAACAACAACAACTTATGACTAAAATGACGTTTATTCCATTCAAATATTAAACAAGTAGGAAAACGTTAAGTTCGGCCGGGCCGAACTTTTTATACCCTCCACCAAAATTAAATTGAAAGAGAATGGAATAATTAGTTTCCTTTCATCTACGAAAGTAGAAAAGAAAAGAAAAGCCTAATTACCAATTTTCAATCATTTTGGTGGGATAATGAAGCTAAAACCTTCAAAATCGGGAGGTACCGTTCTATGGGGGCTATATGAAGACGTGGACCTACGAAGACTAATTAAGAAATTTCAACCATTTTGGTGGAATACAGAAGCTGAAACCTTCAAAATACCGAATATCGGGAGTTACGGTTCTATGGGGGCTATATAAATGCGTGAACTTATACCAACAAATTTCAGATGGAAAGTTTTATACACCCAACAATAACTAAATACCAAATTTCAGCCATTTTGGAAGGATAATGAAGCTAAAACCTTAAAAATACCAAAAATCGGGAGGTACCGTTCTATGGGGGCTATATCAAAACGTGGACCGATATATCCCATTTTCAATACCAACCATCCTGCAAGTAATAAAAACTTCTGTACCAAATATTGACTCTCTATCTTTAAAATTGCGAGCTGTATCTTGATTTCAACAGACAGACGGACGGACGGACATGGTTAAATCGACATAGAATTTTATGCTGATCAATAATATATATACTTTATAGGGTCTCCGACGAATATTTCGATGTGTTACAAACGGAATGACAAATTTAATTATACCCTCCATATGGTGGAGGGTATAAAAAGGTCATGTACAAACCACTCTGAAAAAATGTAGATTTTTTATGTTTAAAAATTATATCTAAAAAAAAGAGTTTACGACATTTTTATGATTCTTAGAATTAAAAAAAGAAATAGTGAGAAACAAATGTTATCTCGTATGGCTCGTTATGGCTAAAATAATTTAGTGCGTGAGTTTTTTTCACCGAATCACCTTATAATTAAGATTTTATGTAATCTTATGTAGAAACTCATCACGGTATGATACAGGGATATGAAGTTGTAAAATAGTCATAACCCTAATACACATTCAATTCACCTCAAAGAGACTGCTGATGGGCCAAACGATTAAAGAGGACGAATAAATGAGCAGCAGACAGACAGACAGACGCGACAAGGCAATGGACAGACAATGAACGAATCAACGAAATAAAAACAAAAGCATTCGTCTATTGTGTAGCATTTCACATCGTTTCATCGTCTGATTAATGTACGTCAAGAAATGTTAAATGGAAAAATTAAGTAAAATTACAAACGAGGCGGAAAAACGTATAAAGAAGCTATTCCACCCTGTCGCGTTATTTTTTTCTTTTCTCCTGCTTTTTTTTGTTTCTTTCATGTGCTCTTAATCTTTTCATAGTTTACTGGGCAATAAGATTTATTCTACAAGAGTTTTTAGTTAAACGAAAAACGAGAAAAAAGAGGAATCGTACGAGTCGAAGGAGTGACATAGGCCACCGGAGCCAGCCTTAACTTAACAGCCTCAGTTGGCTGCAAAACGCCAACACAATGAAAGCATTTAAATGATTAACGATGTTTAAAGAAATTGTTAACATTTAAATGCCTCGGATGCCTCTAATGATAATGATGGCGCCAGCAACAATGTCGCAATAGATGGCAATGACTTGAAAAAGTCTGCAGCAACATAGGAGATGCAACCCGAAAGAAAAGAAGTGCCATTCATTAAGTGGAGAACAGAAGAAGAATGTGAACAATAGTCGAGGTTCTTTTGAAGAATATGTTCTGTTAGACTATGATAATATATAATATAATTCTTCACAAACATTGCAAAAGGGACAAAGGAGACTAATCTCATATCAATGAGTGCACCTTGATTCATATTAGCTCATTTACATATATGGGACCTACTGTTTGCTGAGTCCGAACGGCGTATCTTAAGACACCACATGTAGAGAAGTTTTACATGGCTGAAATACTCTGGAAATTTTAGCAACATTACTGAGGGGTACTTCGCCACCGTTGAAATTTGATGTTGCTTGGCTTGGGAATCGAGTTGCAGACCTTCTGAGTGCAAGGCGGGTGTGCATACGATTGCACCACGGTGACACCCAAGAGAGACTATCAGAGGAGTTTTCGAAGATCTTTTAATGTATCTTTAAGGAGACCAGATGATTGTCTATAGGATGCTAAAGTTCAATCCCCCACTGACACTCGAGGTAAGCCTATATGTGCAGCATAACATTTTCATGCATAAGAGCCATACAAAATTGGCTTGACGAGACCAATGAGTGACTCACTCTTGAAACGAATGCTTAACACGAAGGAGTCTTCGGCAATTGTTTTATGGTATATGATGCAAATAAGGAGAATTCGGAAACATCTACTAGTATTGACAACTAATTAGCTGAGATCGTCCTGATAAGTATTTTTTGCAAATTCTTGGTAATTTGACGCCTCCTTCCAAATCTCTTCTTCTAGCGGATCTTATGGTATTTTATTCAGAATTCTCAGGTTTTACAAAAAATGTTCTCTACTAAAGAATTATAGGCACAGTCTAATTTACAAGATTCTTATTGTTTCTGCGACATCGTGCGTTTGTAGAGGGAGTATTCAGAGCCAACTTAGTACCATCTTGTTGTTTTTCCACAAATGTTTTTATTTTGCACAGGAAAGCTGTTGATTATTTCTATTTGTAGACCGAGTTAGACACGCACTTTGGACACAGTTATGCAACGCGAGAAATCTCCATTGACCCTTCGGGCATGTTTGTGGGGACATACATACATATGTATGTAGATTATATTTATGGTATGATCGTATTTGTAGGACTGAAGTAAAGTAAGTGAATCTCAAAAAGTTTTACGAAGCAGGGTACCTAAAGGTGTGGATCCATTTTGGAATTGGATCTTATTTTGGTTGTTTTCCCTTTCGATAGATATCGCGACCACCAGTCAGGAGTGGAACGATGTAGTCTTTATTCTTACCAGATCTTTCGATGTGAGTTTTGAACTGTGTGTTGGAGGTACTTAAAGGAGGGACTGATATTGCCCACATTCAAACTTAAACAAAGTTTTGACAAAATATTTCGAAGGTCTAATTTTGGATCGAATCGGCTTCGTTAAGATCACTTTAGTACTAATGTCCCCATTGAGAGTAGGAGGAGGGTAATATCCCAGTATTTGACAAGGGCTGATTACATGGCTATCTATATTTCGAATGCTACCTATAGTAACTGTAAAGCAAAGATCCGGGAGACGAGCGAAATCGAAAAAAAAAAAATAAGTAAAAAGTATCAGTCGGCTTTGCCGATTGAGATATACCCTCGGCTTATGTGAATTGAAACTTTCATCTACGGACAGATCGATTCTCCAAAAATTATGTGTTAAGGACGGTCTCAGAATTTTCTGGCACTTTTTGGACATTAGATATTGCCGACAAATATGTGGATTAGGATTAATGCTCAAAAGTGTTGCGAAGGAGGTACATGAAGGAATTGATTGGCATAAAAGGTGATCCAAATAGAGGTTCCCAACATTTTTAAGGACAAAACACAGAAAAAAATATAATGGAAAGTGTTTATTATCATATGAATGAACATTTTTTGGCATTTATTATTTTAAGTTTATGTCTATCAAATGTTGGCCGCGTCTACGTTTTTGCCCCTAAGCCTGAATCGGAGAGGGGTTGTCCGCATACACTTCAGACTTTACATATCCCCACAAGAAAAAGTCTAAAGGTGTAATATCATACGATCTTGGTGGCCAATCGAAGTCCCAAAACCTGAAATTGTCAGCTCATCGAAGTGTTTTCTTAATCCATTGATTGATGGCATGTGGGGAAGTAGCGTCGTCTTGTTGAAACCAAAATGTCGCCGAGATCACGAGCTTAATTTTCAGGCATCAAATAGTCGGCATTGAAGGTTACGTTCTCACCGACATCATTTTTGAAGACATATGGGCTGATGATTCTACCAGCGGACAAACCACACGAAACCGTTGTTTTTTTCTGGATATTTTGAATCTCTTTAGGTTGCTCTTAAACCAAATAAGGCTACTTTACATGTTTACATACCCTTTAAGCCAGAAATGGGCCTCTTAGCTGAACAAAATTTGGCTCGAAACACATTCCTCAAAGAACGTGGATTTTCGTAATAAAGTTGAACGATTTGCAAACATATGAGCACAACGAGTAGCATCGGTATATATTTCGATCTTGTGGATGAGGTACCCTTAGGAGGAGACCGATATGGCCCATTTTCGAATTTGGAAAAATATTAGGAGATCCAAAGTTTGGATCAAATCGGTTGCTCCCTTCAACGGATATAGCGTGTAGCATTTTAGTGATTTTCTTTTAATTGTTGGGGGGACGGGCCGAATCGGTTATAAAATATCGCCAAACCCCACAATATATCTAAAATGGGGCCATATAGTTATATAGGAGCTATGACAAAAGTTGGACATATTTTGGAAGAAGTTTACTGATATGTTTTCTGCACTCCCAAACCTCTAAATATGAATCTTAAGAAAAATCGGTTTAAAAATTTAGCTATGGCCGATCAATTTCTTGAATTTCTTGAATCTTGAAACCTCCAAAAAAATAGTTTTGCACAAATTTCTTGATGGAAACAATAGTGCTATGTCGGGTAGAAATTTCAAGATGTGCAAAGTGTGGACGTAATCGATTACTCCCTTCAAGAGTTATTATGCACACAATTTGTCCGAATATATCTGAACTTTTGTGGGAAAGGTACATGAAGAAGTGGACCGATATGGCTCATCTTCGAACTTAAACTAAGTTTAGACAACATATTTACATCTTTATATCCCTGTATCATATTTTGGTGAGTTTTTATTTAATATTAGATAAAATCTTACGTATAAGGTGATTCGACAAAAAACGGACGTAATTCGTATTTATATTTTTGGGCAATTTTTTTAACCACATTTGTACGCATACGCAACCCAGCATAGGATCATCGCACACACAAGATGTTAAATATCCACAATTACATTGGAGAGGGGGAATCTCAGTGAGAGGCTGTCCGTCTTGCGGCAGGAATTATGGTAACATGGGGCGCCTTCGCCACGTTTTTGTTCAAAATGTGCTCATACGGACACCGTTCATGTTTTTTCAAATATTATTTTTGATACAAATATTAGCATATCTTGACTATATGTTTTGATATATAAATGTTTATAATGCTGTTTTTAAAATATTATTTTTGAGAATTTACAAAATGTCTAGAAAGTGGCGAAGCCTCCCCACCCATGGGGCAGCTTCGCCATCGATATTAAACATTTTCCAACGGACTCTAAAACTGTAATTCACCATACTTCTTCCTTAAATATCAACATTATGCTAAAAAGGAACATGTTGTCTATTGAATAATCAAAAATGATTTCAAAATTCACAAAAAGTAACCGATTCTAGCGGTTAAAGGAAGTAGGTACTATGAATTTAGGTACAACAATCATAATATAACTAAAACAAGATAAGTTTAGGAAAATATTTGATTTTAACTTCACATTATAGTGTGGTATATCTATTATATAAAGAATTTAAGTTAAACATGATAAATTTCTAACATTGACTCACCACGCGCCTATAGTGGCGTAGGCGCCCCACCCCTTACATATTTCATAATATTAATATATTGACATTTGCAATTGCTTTTTTCATGCGAATTATTGGGATTTATATTCTTCAGTAGTTTTCTTCTAAGGGTGTAAAATGTGTTTTTGATATCACAAAAGGTAAAGAAGATATCACAAAAAATACCTACCTTAATTATTTTTCCCAATACCCTGAAAACACAAAACCACGTGCGTCCGCTACCAGACCGATGACACATGTGCCAACTTTTGGGAGATGATATATCTTCATTAAACTCACAATTTTGCCTTTAACGGAATTTTTGTAGCACTTATATTTTGCGAGAAAATCGGCGCTGGCGGAGCCGCCCCAGTGGCGAAGGCGCCCCATGTTACCCTATATGTGTCTTGCATAATTTTGATCGCATGCTCATAGCACAAGTTGCAAGTTCTTGGATCTTCAAGTATTTATTTATTTATTTATTTATTACGTCTATGGAACAATTATTTCCTTACAGACAATATGAAACTTACATCTAAAAGTATATTAAATCTAAAGTGTTAGTAAATTTACTTAGGGGATCGCAAAAATCTAAGTCACGAGAAGATATATTATTAAATTCATTCATGGCCCGTGAAATAGGAGCATTACAAGCATAATTAGTTCTGTGAATAGCGTTGTGGAAAAAATTGCAATGACGGAGAAGCCTAGGGGGGACATTAAAATTTATTAATTCAAGTAACCATTCGCAATCAATAATTCCATTTATAACCTTATACAAAAACACTTGCGAAGAATAAGTTCTCATATTTGCAAGAGTTTTTAAATGTATAAGGCGGCATTTATGTTCATATGTAGGATGTGGATCAGCAAATTGGATGTGTCGAAGACTAAATTTAATGAATTTCCTTTGAATCTTTTCCAGCCTCGAGCAATGTACCTTATAATAAGGGTTCCATATTAACGACGCATAATCTAGTTTTGACCTAACAAAGGAAGTATACAATACTTTAAGTGAATAAGGGTCAGTAAAATGCTTACAATTTCTTTTAATGAAAGCAAGTAGCCTATAGGCTCTTGGGACGATATAATTAATATGAGAAAGAAAAGTAAATTGAGTGTCAAACACAACACCCAAATCCTTTACCTCATCCAAACAGTTTAAACTAAGGCCATTCAAAGTATACGAATATAAAATAGGGTTTCTACATTTATAGTAAGACACCTTGGAACATTTAGCAGCATTAATATCTAAAAAGTTGTTATAACACCAATTGCAAATGCTATCAATGTCGGATTGCAACTTATGAACATCATCGGTGGAATTTATTCGCATAAATAATTTAAAATCATCTGCATACAGAAGAATGGAAGACCATTTAATAGTAGAACATATGTCATTTATGAACAAAACAAATAACAATGGTCCTAATATACTACCTTGTGGTATACCAGAAGAGGCAGAATAACTGTAAGAAGCAGCGCCATCGATAGAAACAAAGTAAGTTCTGTACATTAAATAAGTTTCAATCCATTTAAGAAAAGTAGAATGGAAACCCATGCGATACAATTTCTTTAACAGTAGTCGAAAACAAACTTTATCAAATGCTTTAGAGAGATCGGTGTATATAACATCGACCTGACAACCAAGCTCAAAACTAGAAATGCAGAACTGCGAAAAAACAGCTAAATTTGTGACAGTGGACCGCCCACGAACGAAACCATGCTGAAAGGGAGAAATGCAATTCCTAACAGAAAAATACATTTTATCAAAAACAATGTGTTCAAAAATCTTACTAACGTTACACAATTTAGAAATAGGCCTATAGTTGGAAACATTATCTTTAGCACCAGCTTTAAAAACCGGCGTAACTGAAGCAATTTTCCACCTGTCAAGAAAAATACCTTGCTTCAAAGACATGTTAAATAGTACCATCAAAGGCAGAGCTAAAGATGAAGAACATTTTATAATGAAAAGACCACATAATCCATCAGCATCCATTTTCACAGATGGCTTAAGCATAGAAATACCTTTTTGGACATCCAATAACGAAAGACGCAAATGGCCAAAATCAGTCAATGTATCACCCACATTATAGTCTACATCTAGATTGCTGCATGGTGAAAAATTGGAACTAAAGAAATCAGCAAACAAATTTGCAATTCCAGAAGGTGTATCAGCGAGTGCCTCATTAAAGTGCATTAGCGAGGGATAGTCAGTGCAAGATTTTTTAGAATTAATATATTGCCAGAAAAATTTAGGATTATTTTTAATACTAGACTCAACATTAGATATATATTGTTTATATAAGAATTTATTCAAAAAATTGAATTCTCTACTGCAATTATCATACCTCTGTTTACTATATAAGCAACCACTGATTTTGAACGCTTTATACAATTTATTTCTCCGATTCTTCAGCTTTTTTAAACCCGGAGTATACCAAGGTAATTTATAAGGCGGCGGCCTCTTTCGAGGTACATTGCGAAAGATTATGTCATTAGATATGGAAATAAACTTATCATAAGATTCAACAAGACTTAAACCATCAAACATATTCAACCAATCAATATCCATAAATAAACCATTTATGCAATCGAAGTCGCACTCATTAAATTTGAAACCTTCAAATTTAACGGTCTGTTTAGAGAAAACATAAAAATCCACATTGACCTCCAAAGGAACGTGATGCATGTCCGAAGTAACGAATGGGTTAAAAGATTCATGAATTTCACACTTTAAGTTTGGACTTATAAAAACTAAATCAAGAATTTTATGCAATCGATTACGAAATATATTAATTTGACGCATATCAATACCAAAAAATCCATCAATTACCTCCATTTCACAGGCCTTGTTTACATTAGTAGGACAAAAAATACCGGATTCAGATACATTTGACCAAATTAAACCACTAAGATTAAAATCTCCAAAAATTATCATCTCGGAATTTAAAAAACTTTCACTTAAGATAACATTATTTTCCACATGCGCCGCATAAACGTCATCATGAGATCTCGGGGGAATATACGAAACAGAAATAAGTAAATTCTTGTGCAAACCATTAACTGAAACACATATTTGATCTAAGGATGAATCAACATTTGGGAGTCGACACAATGAAGATTTAAACGATTTCTTCACAGCAATCAAAACACCCCCACCTTTAGAGCATTGCAGTCTGTCATAATCTCTATCCTTGCGGTAAATGCAGTAAATATTTGCATCCAATAATTCCTCATCCATAAAATCTTCCTTAAGCCAAGTTTCCACCAAAACAATGACATCAAAATCAAACTGTAAACAGGCATTATAAATTTCTTCCAACTTTGACCGCATTCCGCCAACATTTTGATAATATATTTCCAAGTCGGAGCATTTAGAAACATTAATCAAACATTCGTCTCTGCAGTACGTGTCTTCGCAAAAAAATCAAACGGACGAACTTGAACATCCGCCGGCCATAGTGACGGTTTGAACATGTCTTTATAACAACGAGGTGGAACACCAAGTTTAAAGGAAATCCATTTAAATTTCAGTAAATCAGCATCTTTCTTAACCAGTCTGTAGCACTCCATATTCTCCCTAGTAAGACCAGTTCTCTTCTCAAGGTAACTCAAAATCTGTTCGCAGGTAACAGCAGGTTTGAAAGAAGAAACGTGAATCCATTTTTTAGAAGAAAAAACATCTAAATCGTTATTCGAATTGTCGCCAAAAATAACAACATCTGCTCAATGTCCTCAAACAGCGTGGAGTGCCTTACAGTATCAAAGGCTTTTGAAATGTCAAGCGCCATCATCACAATTCTATCACACGGCCTATCCCGGTTGAGTCCTTCAAAAAGTATGGGAGATGGCGTGCAGCGCTGTTGTCGTGCTGTGCTGCTAACGGAGGACCAAGGCCTCAAGACGCTGGGGAGGACCAAGGAATCAATAGTCTTTGCTACAGGCGACAAAAACGAAATCGGCCTGTACGATTCACTTTTGCTGGCATCCTGGCCTGGCTTCAGTGCCCATTTTCCAGACGGGAACAATGAGAGTAATGAGAGTGATACTCCACTCCCGGTTCATCCAACTGTTTCAGCATTACCATGTAGATTTTATCAGGGCCCAACGCATTGGATGATTTAGCGTTCCTGATGACATTCGCAACATCATTCATTGTAAACTGTGGTGATTCATCTTCGGCAGGAAGAGATCTGATGCAACGTTGTACTCTTCTCTTCGCCCTGTCACTACCGGGGTGCTCAATAAACTGTCGATTGAAACAACGTGCGCACTTCTTCAGGTCAGTGAACGTAACGTCTCCAAACGTGATTGAGGTCCTATCTTCTCCTCTTCCGAGATTCGAGTGACTTAACCGTTGCCCTCAATTCACTTAAACCGGCACCAATGTTGCAACTCTTCAGATGATTTAACCAATTGTTCTGCTTTTGCTCGCCGACCAGCCTGTTAACTTCCAGTGTTAGTTCTCTGACTCTGGTGTCACTGGCGTTGGCTCGACGAAGCTCATTACGCTCATTTGCTAATCCCGTCGCCACTGCTGGGTAGTTTGGTCTTACTTCGGGCATTCGACCAGCAGGTATATGTCAAGCGACTGCAGCAGTGATGATGTCTCGGAACGTCCTTTCCGCTACACAAACATCAGAAGGATTGGACAGTTCTCTGAGCAGGAGATTGGTGAACTCCCTGTGTTGTATTCGTCGTCGTCGTTTGTATTGGATACAAACAGTTTGGAAAAATGCTCTTTCCATATCCTGAACACACTATCAGTCAGAGGTCAGTGTCCACTTGAGATGACAGAGGGATCAAGATAAGTTCGGGGTTTGTCACCTACTACAACTCCTTCTTCTTCTTTATTTGCCAATCCGTATTCGGACGTTATCGATCATACAATTACAATTTTGTGTTACCACATTTAACTTAACTAATTGTTTTTATTATTAAGGCTTTGGTTTCTGGCTGCATTCAGAAGACTTCGTTCTTCTTGCAGACCCGTCCATTCTTTAATGTTATTTATCCATGTTGTTTCTTTCTTCCTCTGGGTCTTTTTCCTTCGATATTAGATTGAATAATGGTTTGGAGAAGCTTATATTTTTCATTTCTCATTACGTGACCCAAATAGGATGTTTTTCTGGTCTTTATCGTACGTGCAACTTGGAGTTCGGCATTCATGCGTCTAAGCACTTCCTCATTTGAGACACGATCTGTCCAGCGAATTTTTAAAATGCGACGATATATCCACATTTCAAGCGAATTTATTCTTTTTTGATCTGATGCCTTTATGGTCCAGGTTTCGGCTGAATATAGTAGTACTGGCCATATGTAACATTTAACAAAACGCATTTTTGTTGGTAAGCTTATATCGTGACTGGTAAGCGTTTTTTTTTTGTATTTAAAAAATGAATTTCGGGCCATTTCAATTCTGCACTTTATTTCTTTTGACATATCCCACTCATCGTTAATCTGGACACCAAGGTATTTAAATGTTTTTACTCTTTCTATTTCCATATTATTTATTAACATAGGTGCATTTATTTCCACATTCTTTCTGCTTACAATCATAAATTTGGTCTTTTTTATGTTAATACGTAGTCCATATTCCTCACTTGTTTTCGTGAGTGCATCCAATAATCGTTGTAGCCCCGCAAAACTACTTGCTAATAATGTTGTATCGTCGGCGTAACGAATGTTATTAATAAGCGTGTCGTTTACAGCAATACCAATGTTCTTTTTAGCTATGGATTCTGCAAATATTTGTTCTGAATATATATTGAATAAAAGGGGAGACAGAACGCATCCTTGTCTTACTCCCTTTGAAATTTAAACATTGTCAGTTGTCTCATCATCCACTTTAATATTTGATAACTGATTCCAATATAAATTTTTGATGCATCTTATATCCCATTCGTCCAGCCCAATAGAAGTCAAGATATTCATCAGTTTGTCATGCTTCACCGTATCAAACGCCTTCTCATAATCCACGAAGCAAAGAAATACGTCCTTTTGAACTTCGCGACATTTTTGTATTAATACGTTCAGTCCAAGTAATGCTTCACGAGTTCCCATGCCTTCATTGAATCCAAATTGCGTCTGGCCCATATGTGCCTCACATAGTGGGTATATTCTTCTATGTATTATTTTTAGAAATATTTTCAGGGCATGACTCATTAAACTAATTAATCTGAAGTCACCACACGCCTTCGCATTATTTTTCTTGGGTATTGTTATAAACGTTGATTGGAGCCAATCTTGCGGATATTCCCCTGTAACATAAATTTGGTTAAACAACTTCAATAACAGTTGTTTATTGTTGCCTTCTATTAGTTTGAGTATTTCGACAGGTATATCATCAGGGCCCGGTGCCTTTTTGTCTTTCATAGATTTTATTATCGATTCTAATTCTTCCTCATTGATTAGTCTTTCTGGAAAGCCGATTTGGTGAGTACTGTTTACGAGCTGAGTTCGACTTTCGTCTGTGAATAAAGTTCTGATATATATTTCCCATACTTTTTTCTTATCCTGACGTTCGTAGTGGGCTACGTTATTATCATCGCAAATAAATGTGGACGTTCTTTTTGTGTAAATACCGGATGCCTCTTTCATTTTTTTGTGGAGATTGAAATCGTCGTGAAGTAGTTGTAATCTTTCAATTTCCTGACATTCCTTGTTTATTTGTGCATTTTTTTGCGGCACGAGTTGCGGTTTTGATTTCTTGATTCAATTCCCAATATTTTTCAAAGTTAATATTTTTATATTTGCTTCGTTCTTCGCGAAGTGCCCGTATTTCTTCAGTTATCCAGTCGTTCTTCTTACGTCTAGTTGTTGTTGTACCTAATACAACTTTTGACACGCTGTTGATGGATTCTTTTAAACTGTTCCATTGCTGTTCAATGTTATTTCCAACGATGTTTAGATTGATTATTTGATTTTTCATTGTTTGCCACGTAGAAGGGTCTCTAAGCCTTTCAAAATTGATTTTCTTCTGGGGATTTCTCTTGCGTGTTATCGCCAGTTTTAAACGTATTTTACAAATTAGAAGGAACGTCAGCACCGGGATATGTGGAACATCTACTCACACACGAGGAATATCGCTTATTTATTAATATGTAGTCAATTTGATTTCTGACTATGTTATTATTGTTGTCTTGTGGCGACTTCCAAGTATATAATCGTCTCGGATGGACACTAAACATAGTGTTACTAATTTTAAACTTATGTTCATGGCAAAATTGGATTAGCCTTTCTCCTCTTTCGTTACGTTGGCCTAATCCAAATTTACCTGTAACATCAGTTGTTTCTTCCTTTCCAACTTTCGCATTAAAATCCCCCTGTATTATTGTGATATCATGGGGTTTTGTCATTGTCAATACTTTTTCCACATCACTGTAAAATTGTTCTACTTCCTCATTCTCGCCATCACATGTGGGTGCATAAACTTGCATTACGTTCAAGTTAACCGGTTTTCCGGCTATTTTGATCATCATCACCTTATCCGAAGTCGGGAAGTATCCTGTCACACTGGGTGCAATGTTACGTTTAACTAAGATAGCAACGCCCTTTCTGTGGATTCCGTCAACATTGCCTGAGTGATAAACCTTTGTATTTTCAGAGAAGAACTCTGAGCTTTCAGTCCACCACGTCTCACTTATACCCAATATATCTATTTGCAGCCGTTTCATCTCGCTTATGGTGTTATCCAATTTTCCAAGTTCATAAAGACTTCGAACATTCCATGTTCCGATGTTAAGTTTTGTTTTACCTCCGGGGATTTTTAGCACCCTCGTTTGGCCGGAGACTGAGAGCCGATTGTTATTTTGTGTTTCCATTTTCATTGTATGATTTTCATGGGATATTACTTTAGTGGTTTCCCGTTGCCTTCTAAAGGGTTTGGAGTTTACCGTCTCCGTATTCAGCCGCTCCACTGGAGTACAGACGCTGTTTGCAGTCGTCCAATGTGGGAACAGACACTGCCTTTCCCCTTTTTTTTTTTGGTTCGCCCCGCATATTTTATTTTTGCGGTACCCTTCAGTGAGCAATCGCTGACGAGCATTCCCCTATCCACCACCTGGGGAGGCGTCCGATAGGAGAAAAAAAAGTGAAGAAAAACAACTCCGCACGGAACGACAACTCCACTATTTTCAATATTTTGAAAAATAATAAATTTTTGCAGTTTCTGGAACATAAAAATATTCTCCAAATAACCCTTCTATGGAACTTTAAACGAAAAAAATTTTCAAGACAAAAATTCCAACCCTCGTAAGAAAAACAATCCACAAAAAATAATCACAGAGACGTAACAAAGTTTTGCGTAACTAGAAACAAAAAAAAAAAAACTTAACAAACGTAACAGCATTGAAATAAAAAACCTAACAAAAAAGTGTAATCTCTGAAACAATGAAGGCAAATGAATTTAATTTAAAAGACATAAAAAAGCAACGAAGTAGACTATTTAATTTGAACAAGCTGTGCTGAGAGTTTTTTATTTTTGCAGCATTACTCAATCCTTTGCCTCGAAGGCTCACACCAGTCTCGACGTCTGTACAAAAATAAGAAGAAATCACTTCCATTTAATGTCTTATTTTACGCAATTTTTTGTTTTTGTTGCTCAATGACATTCCACAGTAGAGCGACAAAAATGTTTGCAGCCATTCTGATTTTAATTAAATTGTTTCGCTTGTTATTGCCGCCAACAATTAGACAGTTGTGGGACAAAATAAAGAGAGAAAAAACTGCGCGAACGAACATCATTATCAACAAAAATAAACGAAATGAAATTCCACCAAAAAAAAGATTAAATTAAATGCGTGTCAAAGGATTTGATTACGCGTCCCAAATGTCATCCAATTATTGTTGATTGTGTTACATAAAATCTTTTTCGTTAAAAAATAAAACAAAATACTTTTGTTTTGCGGAATTCTTCGGTGTCGGTGGGATATTTCAATATCAAGTTATTTTTCTTTTTTATTAGTTTTTTCTTTGATGATTTGGACATTTGATTATTATTTATCAGCTTGTTGAAGAACTTAAGACATTTGCGAATTTAAAGGAAGACAAATCGACTTTACCCAAGATTTAATAACATAAAACCTTCTTTTTACAGTCACATTCTTTTAACATAAATTATGGGAGTAGGCAATAATAAAACTGTACAGCCAAATTTAAGTTATTTGGAAATTTTCGCTACATTATAAGCTTTATATAAAAAACTTGTTGGTCTTCTGTAAAATTACAGTCTAAGTTTCTAATTCGTCTACTACGAGAGAAGACTTTTCGACTTCAAAGAGAAGACTTTTCGGTGAAATATTAATTGAGTAAAAAAAAAATAGTTTAACAGTATGAATTTTTATCTGAATTATAAGCACTTGAAGTTCCCTTAGAATTACGATAAAAGCTTTATCAATCTGGTTTCACTTATGAACTAAAAGAGCTTTCACTCATTCTTTTAAATGCTACCATTTGTATCTACTTCCATTTGTTTCATGTAATACCATTTAAACAAAATGTCTTCAGCCACAAAACATAATGTTTGATATCTTGTTCACTTGGATTAAAAAATTTGTTGCATTAAGAACACAAAAATAAAGCCTTTTTTGCTCAACTGCACAAATCTAACCTTAACCTAAATCTGCTTTTTACGGGTTATAATTACATCCGTGGGAGTTGCCACTGCTATCAGAAGAAGCTATACAGTCCACTCTTGGCCAACGTCCACGAATGTACATGGTCCTTCGAGCCGGATATTCATCCATGAGAATGACTAACAGTTTCAAAGAATTTTGTTCCGAACTTCTTCAGTATAGAACGTTTAAGACTTTTGTTTAAAGACTGCCACATTTGGGGTGAATTGCGCACCATACCTGGCAATTAGAACATTGCTTCAATTAAGTGAGGGCAGTAAATATTCCCACCCAACCGCATCATCCATCCTGAAAAATCAAATATACGTTGATGATATTCTATCGGGAGCCCATTCCCTCAAAGAGGCGAGGTCATACCTAAATGAGGTAATTGATTTTTTAAGTTCCACGGGGTGTTCTTTAAAGAAACTCACTGCAAATCACCCCCAAATTCTACAAAATCTTCCACCAGCAGATCTTCTTAGCGAAGATTTCTTAAAAATCGAAGATATAAGCGAAACCAAAACTTTGGGCATTCAATGGAATGCAATTTCGGACTACTTCTTCTACAAGGTGACACACATAGAGTTACCAACTTGTTCTGTTACAAAACGGAAAATTTTGTCTATTGTTGCTAAATTATTTGATCCTGCTGGTTGGTTGACCCCCATTATTGTTGTTGCGAAACTTTTGATGCAGCTGTTGTGGATTGACGGCACGAATTGGGACGAAGAAGTCAAACCGCATTCATTGAGAAATCGAATTTTTTCATACGGAATTTCGCTGACATTCAAAAAATCAAGATCCCTCGTTGGATACATTTCGCTCCGGACAGTAAAATACAAATTTATGGATTCTGTGATGCTTCGGAGAAGGCTTACTGTGCGTGTTTATATATCCGATCCACGTCACCTCAAAATGTTACCTATGCAAACTTACTTGTTTCGAAAAGTAAAGTGGCTCCTTTGAAACCTGTCCAGATTAGAACAATGTGGTGCAGCAATGCTTTCTAAACTTGTGAAAACTGTTTGTCAAAACTTGGAATTCTCAACACCAGAAATCTATTTATGGACTGATTCCACAATTACCCTTGCCTGGATCAGTAAACCACCTTTCCGCTGGAAAACTTTTGTGGCGAACAAAATCTCTGAGTTTCTTGACAATATTGGTAATGTAAACTGGAGACATGTTTCATCAGCAAACAATCCAGCAGATCTCGGGACTCGTGGATGCACTGCTGAGGAACTACAGTCAAATACACTTTGGTGGAATGGACCAAAATGGTTAGTTAGAGAGCCAATCAATTGGCCAAATCAGATCAACTTCAAGCAACCAATACTTGACAGAAAAGTGATTGCCCTCCATACTCAAGTAACAACTGATGATATTCTAGAAAGATTTTCGTCTTTACAACGAACCCTCAGAGTTTGTTCATATGTATATAGATTTATTAATGGATGCAGAAAAATTTTGCCTTCTGCAACAAAAAAATTTAATAACCGCTCAAGAGATATCACATGTAAAATATCATTTAATCCGACTGGCTCAAATGACGCACTATGCGTGGCAGACTGCTGACTTTAAATCCGTATCTCGATGGAAATAATGCCGGCACAAGCTACAATGAAAGAAGTCCAATAATTTTGCCAGAAAAATTCCGTTTTTGTAAATTATTCATTGAATACACCCATGAACTTTTGTTGCATGCAGAACATCAATCAATGTAACGAGCAATCCGCCCAGAGTTTTTTGTTGTACGATTGAAAAGCGCGGTACGTCATTGCATACGCAACTGCAACAAATGTACCAGTTACAAACACCGATTTCAACATCAGATTATTGCCGCCTGGAGGTAATCCAGAACGCTGTAACGCAAAATTACAAAAAGGTTACGCCGCTATCTTCGTATGCCTCTCCACTCGTGCTATATACCTTGAAGTGTGCTCCGACTTGTCGTCAAAAGCATTTCTTGCAGCATTTAGCCGATTCGTTGGACGAAGAGGTCTTCCGAATCAATTGTACAACACCTAGTGGAAAAATGCAATTTACATGGATTCACGTGGCATTTTATTCCGCCCCAGGCACCACATATGGATGGCATGTTTGAAGCGGCGGTAAAATATATGAAAACTCATCCTAGAAAAGTTGCAGGACATCTAAAGTATACTTACGAAGAATTTTCAACCTTATTGATCAAAATTTAAAGTATCTTGAACTCCAGACCATTACCTGCTCTAAGCGAAGACCCAACTGAGTTAATACCGCTAACACCGGGTCACTTGTTACGAGGTGCTCCACTTGTTGCCATACCAGACCAATCTTCAGAAAACTTATCTTTGATGAACAGATGGCAAAGATTAAAAACTTTGCAACTCCACTCTGCTAGGCGTTGGAAAAATGAGTACATAACTGAGCTCCAACGTCGGTACAAATGAAAGAGAACTCAACAAGATTTGCAACCAGATGATTTTGTTGTCATCAAAGATGACAACCTTCCACCAACCGAATAAAGGCTTGGATGAGTGGTTAAAGCGCTTACGGGTAAGGACTACAAAGTTCGCGTAGCTGAAATTCGCACACAAAATGGACTGGTTGTACGTCCACTTGTTAAACTTTGTATTCTTCCCAATTGTTAGTTTTGTACCCTGCTCACATATTTAATAATACCTTATATTTCAGTCATCATTCTAGCTTGCCCAAATGTCGTATCTGCCAAGATAGACATTTCATCCAGTCTGGTCCCACATTTCATAAAATGAACGCCATGAAGCGTCGAGAATTAGCAAGACAAAAGCGGTCCTTTATACCGCACATATCCGCGAATGATGTCCAAGCAGGAGAACTTGTATGGTCTGTCAAAAAGGACGTCACACGATGCTTCACGTCGACAACAACGCCTCATCCAAACCTAAGACAAAACGCAGATCACTCTCGCGAACTTGTAGCCCCGAAACTACTACATCCAACATCCGTCACAGTAGCATTCAGCAGCGAAAAAGAGGTCCCCTCAGACAACAACGAAATCCACCACGTCTTCAACAACATCACGACATAAGAGCAGTGTAAGTGACCGACTAAGCTGCCGAGCTAAGTCTCATGTTTTTATGCCAACCGCACTCGCAAACGTTTTGACAGTAGATGGCTGCGACAAAGTTCGGCTACTATTGAATTCTGGAGCAGCAAAACCACCATATCGTCAAGTTGGTAGAAAAATTAAAACTGCCACTAAAACAACGAGCAGGAAAATAGTTCACTACAATAAACCTGCAATCTTTTCATGGCCATACGATAAAGGTCCAAATCACTGGTGAAATAAGACGTCAGCTTAATGAATGTCATGCTGAACCGACCAAGGATAAATACCTCCAGTCAATCTACAATCACCTGACAGATCTTGCTGATCCATATTTCTTTAATCTGATCAACATCGAGATAATTCTTGCTAATGACCAAATCCCAAAAATAATTAAAGCAGTCCACTCCACTCTTGGCCACGCATGTACACTATGCATTAAAACCACTGCATGTTTTCTATAAAGTTATTATCTAACTCGTCTCCTTAAAGAAAGTTTTAAACGTCCTTATTGGTCAAGGATTTGCGGGTATTAAAGTTAACTTCCAAGATTAGACTATGTTAAGGTCAATTTCCACTTGAAAAGGAAGTTACAATGATAAGTCCTGGAATCTGTCACATTGAAGTAAACCCAAACTTTGAGCTCTTACATCACCCAACATTTAACTGAAATAAATATACATATGTATGTATGTATTAAATGTCATGTCAGATTATAAAATTTGTATGCAATATGCATAACAAAATTCAATATTGTAGCGTATAAAAACAATACATTAAAAAATAAAATTCCACATAAAATCTATATCCGTTTCACTTCATTTACATTGAAATACAAATATTTATTTAAAACAGTTTTTTATTTGCTCTACGGTTTTACGTGTAACCTTTAGCCGTGTACATAACAAAACCATGAGATTAAACCACAAAATAGACCTCAAAATAATGTACCAAACAAAAGAGTACATTCATATATGTATGTTTTTTTCTCTTTACATTAATGTCCATTGTTCATGTATATGGTCAGATAAAAAAATGTCCTCGACAATGTCAAAAAACACACACGAAAAAGCAACTACTAAAACTATACGTATGTATATCACGTACGTATTATTTTGTTATGTATCAGTTGCTGTGAAAAAAGTGAACTCTAAATGTATTCTTTCACTATTTCACTGACCTTTTTGGGAGTATAATTAGGGGAAAACGATACAAAAACTATTAAGTACAGTGGCAACAAAGAGACCACAAAACGTGGATTTTTTTATACAATATTTTTCCCAAGACTAAAATAACACAAAAGGTGGATTTTTAAAGAATATTTTTCCCAAGGCCAACTGACCATAAAACGTGGATTTTTTAAAGAATATTTTTCCCAAGGCCAACAGACCATAAAACGTGGATTTTTTAAAGAATATTTTTCCCAAGGCCAACAGACCATAAAACGTGGATTTTTTAAAGAATATTTTTCCCAAGGCCAACAAAACACATAACTTGGATTTTTTAAACAATATTTTTCCCAAGGCCAACATAACACAAAAGGTGGATTTTTTAAACAATGCTTTTCCCAAGGCCAACATAACACAAAACGTGGATTTTTAAAGAATATTTTTCCCAAGGCCAACATAACACAAAACGTGGATTTTTTAAACAATATTTTTCCCAAGGCCAACATAACACAAAACGTGGATTTTTTAAACAATATTTTTCCCAAGGCCAACATAACACAAAACGTGGATTTTTTAAACAATATTTTTCCCAAGGCCAACATAACACAAAACGTGGATTTTTTAAACAATATTTTTCCCAAGGCCAACATAACACAAAACGTGGATTTTTTAAACAATATTTTTCCCAAGGCCAACATAACACAAATCGTGGATTTGTTAAAGAATATTTTTCCCAAGGCCAACATAACACAAAACGTGGATTTTTTAAACCATATTTTTCCCCAAGGCCAACATAACACAAAACGTGGATATTTTAAAGAAAATTTTCCCCAAAGCCAACATAACACAAAACGTGGATTTTTTAAAGAAAATTTTCCCCAAGGCCAACTTAACACAAACGTGGATTTTTTAAAGAATATTTTTCCCTAGGACAAAATAACACAAAACGTGGATTTTTTAAACAATAATTTTCCCAAGGCCAACATAACACAAAACGTGGATTTTTTAAAGAATATTTTTCCCAAGGCCAACATAACACAAAACGTGGATTTTTTAAAGAATATTTTTCCCAAGGCCAACATAACACAAAACGTGGATTTTTTAAACAATATTTTACCCCAAGGCCAACATAACACAAAACGTGGATATTTTAAAGAAAATTTTCCCCAAAGCCAACATAACACAAAACGTGGATTTTTTAAAGAAAATTTTCCCCAAGGCCAACTTAACACAAACGTGGATTTTTTAAAGAATATTTTTCCCAAGCCAACATAACACAAAACGTGGATTTTTTTAAACAATATTTTTGCCAAGACCAACAAACCACAAAACTTGAATTTTTTAACAATATTTTTCCCAAGACCAACAGACCACAAAACGTGGATTTTTTAAAGAATATTTTTCCCTAGGACAAAATAACACAAAACGTGGATTTTTTAAAGAATATTTTTCCCTAGGACAAAATAACACAAAACGTGGATTTTTTAAAGAATATTTTCCCTAGGACAAAATATCACAAATCGTGGACTTTTTTAAAGAATATTTTTCCCTAGGACAAAATAACACCAAAAGTGGATTTTTTAAAGAATATTTTTCCCTAGGACAAAATAACACAAAACGTGGATTTTTTTAAAGAATATTTTTCCCTAGGACAAAATAACACAAAATGTGGATTTTTTAAAGAATATTTTTCCCTAAGACAAAATAACACATAATGTGGATTTTTTAAAGAATATTTTTCCCTAGGACAAAATAACACAAAATGTGGATTTTTTAAAGAATATTTTTCCCTAAGACAAAATAACACAAAACGTGGATTTTTTAAAGAATATTTTTCCCTTGGACAAAATAACACAAAATGTGGATTTTTTAAAGAATATATTTCCCTAGGACAAAATAACACAAAACGTGGATTTTTTAAAGAAAAATTTTCCCTAGGACAAAATAACACCAAACGTGGATTTTTTAAAGAATATTTTTCCCTAGGACAAAATAACACAAAACGTGGATTTTTTAAAGAATATTTTTCCCTAGGACAAAATAACACAAAACGTGGATTTTTTAAAGAATATTTTTCCCTAGGACAAAATAACACCAAACGTGGATGTTTTAAAGAATATTTTTCCCTAGGACAAAACAACACCAAACCTGGATTTTTTAAAGAATATTTTTCCCTAGGACAAAATAACACAAAGCATGGATTTTTTAAAGAATATTTTTCCCTAGGACAAAATAACACAAAATGTGGATTTTTTAAAGAAAAATTTTCCCTAGGACAAAATAACACAAAATGTGGATTTTTTAAAGAATATATTTCCCTAGGACAAAATAACACAAAACGTGGATTTTTAAAGAAAAATTTTCCCTAGGACAAAATAACACCAAACGTGGATTTTTTAAAGAATATTTTTCCCTAGGACAAAATAACACAAAAAGTGGATTTTTTAAAGAATATTTTTCCCTAGGACAAAATAACACAAAAAGTGGATTTTTAAAGAATATTTTCCCTAGGACAAAATAACACAAAACGTGGATTTTTTAATGAATATTTTTCCCTAGGACAAAATAACACAAAACATGGATTTTTTAAAGAATATTTTTCCCAAGGCCAACATAACACAAAACGTGGATTTTTTAAAGAATATTTTTCCCAAGGCCAACATAACACAAAACGTGGATTTTTTTAAAGAATATTTTTCCCAAGGCCAACATAACACAAAACGTGGATTTATTAAAGAATATTTTTCCCAAGGCCAATATAACACAATACGTGGATTTTTTAAAGAATATTTTTCCCTAGGACAAAATAACACAAAAAGTGGATTTTTTAAAGAATATTTTTCCCTAGGACAAAATAACACAAAAAGTGGATTTTTAAAGAATATTTTCCCTAGGACAAAATAACACAAAACGTGGATTTTTTAATGAATATTTTTCCCTAGGACAAAATAACACAAAACGTGGATTTTTTAAACAATATTTTTCCCAAGGCCAACATAACACAAAACGTGGATTTTTTAAAGAATATTTGTCCCATGGCCAACATAACACAAAACGTGGATTTTTTTAAAGAATATTTTTCCCAAGGCCAACATAACACAAAACGTGGATTTATTAAAGAATATTTTTCCCAAGGCCAATATAACACAAAACGTGGATTTTTTAATGAATATTTTTCCCTAGGACAAAATAACACAAAACGTGGATTTTTTAAACAATATTTTTCCCAAGGCCAACATAACACAAAACGTGGATTTTTTAAACAATATTTTTCCCAAGGCCAACATAACACAAAACGTGGATTTTTTAAACAATATTTTTCCCAAGGCCAACATAACACAAAACGTAAATTTATTAAAGAATATTTTTCCCAAGGCCAACATAACACAAAACGTGGATTTATTAAAGAATATTTTTCCCAAGGCCAATATAACACAAAACGTGGATTTTTTTAAAACATATTATTTTCAAGGCAGCTTAACACAAAACGTGGATTTTTTAAACAATATTTTTCCCAAGGCCAACATAACACAAAACGTGGATTTTTTAAACAATATTTTTCCCAAGGCCAACATAACACAAAACGTGGATTTTTTAAACAATATTTTTCCCAAGGCCAACATAACACAAAACGTGGATTTTTTAAACAATATTTTTCCCAAGGCCAACATAACACAAAACGTGGATTTTTTAAAGAAAATTTTCCCCAAGGCCAACTTAACACAAACGTGGATTTTTTAAAGAAAAATTTTCCCAAGGCCAACATAACACAAAACGTGGATTTTTTTTAACAATATTTTTGCCAAGACCAACAGACCACAAAACTTGGATTTTTTTAAACAATATTTTACCCAAGGCTAACAGACCACAAAACTTGAATTTTTTAACAATATTATTCCCAAGACCAACAGACCACAAAACGTGGATTTTTTAAAGAATATTTTTCCCTAGGACAAAATAACACAAAACGTGGATTTTTTAAAGAATATTTTTCCCTAGGACAAAATAACACAAAACGTGGATTTTTTAAAGAATATTTTTCCCTAGGACAAAATAACACAAAACGTGGATTTTTTAAAGAATATTTTTCCCTAGGACAAAATAACACAAAACGTGGATTTTTTAAAGAATATTTTTCCCTAGGACAAAATAACACAAAACGTGGATTTTTTAAAGAATATTTTTCCCTAGGACAAAATAACACAAAACGTGGATTTTTTAAAGAATATTTTTCCCTAGGACAAAATAACACAAAACGTGGATTTTTTAAAGAATATTTTTCCCTAGGACAAAATAACACAAAACGTGGATTTTTTAAAGAATATTTTTCCCTAGGACAAAATAACACAAAACGTGGATTTTTTAAAGAATATTTTTCCCTAGGACAAAATAACACAAAACGTGGATTTTTTAAAGAATATTTTTCCCTAGGACAAAATAACACAAAACGTGGATTTTTTAGAGAATATTTTTCCCTAGGACAAAATAACACAAAACGTGGATTTTTTAAAGAATATTTTTCCCTAGGACAAAATAACACAAAACGTGGATTTTTTAAAGAATATTTTTCCCTAGGACAAAATAACACAAAACGTGGATTTTTTAAAGAAAAAATTTCCCTAGGACAAAATAACACCAAACGTGGATTTTTTAAAGAATATTTTTCCCTAGGACAAAATAACACAAAACGTGGATTTTTTAAAGAATATTTTTCCCTAGGACAAAATAACACAAAATGTGGATTTTTTAAAGAATATTTTTCCCTAGGACAAAATAACACAAAACGTGGATTTTTTAAAGAATATTTTTCCCTAGGACAAATAACACAAAACGTGGATTTTTTAAAGAAAAATTTTCCCTAGGACAAAATGACACCAAACGTGGATTTTTTAAAGAATATTTTTCCCAAGGCCAACATAACACAAATCGTGGATTTTTTAAAGAATATTTTTCCCTAGGACAAAATAACACAAAATGTGGATTTTTTAAAGAATATTTTTCCCTAGGACAAAATAACACAAAACGTGGATTTTTTAAAGAATATTTTTCCTAGGACAAAATGTCACAAAACGTGGATTTTTTAAAGAATATTTTTCCCTAGGACAAAATAACACAAAACGTGGATTTTTTAAAGAAAAAATTTCCCTAGGACAAAATAACACCAAACTTGGATTTTTTAAAGAATATTTTTCCCTAGGACAAAATAACACAAAACGTGGATTTTTTAAAGAAAAAATTTCCCTAGGACAAAATAACACCAAACGTGGATTTTTTAAAGAATATTTTTCCCTAGGACAAAATAACACAAAACGTGGATTTTTTAAAGCATATTTTTCCCTAGGACACAATAACACAAAACGTGGATTTTTTAAAGAATATTTTTCCCTAGGACACAATAACACAAAACGTGGATTTTTTAAAGAATATTTTTCCCTAGGACACAATAACACAAAACGTGGATTTTTTAAAGAATATTTTTCCCTAGGACACAATAACACAAAACGTGGATTTTTTAAAGAATATTTTTCCCTAGGACAAATAACACAAAACGTGGATTTTTTAAAGAATATTTTTCCCTAGGACAAATAACACAAAACGTGGATTTTTTAAAGCATATTTTCCCTAGGACAAAGTAACAGAAAACGTGGGTTTTTTAAACCATATTTTTCCCTAGGACAAACGTGGGTTTTTTAAACCATATTTTTCCCTAAGACAAAATAACACAAAACGTGTATTTTTTAAAGAATATTTTTCCCAAGGCCAACATAACACAAAACGTGGATTTTTTAAACAATATTTTTCCCAAGGCCATCATAACACAAAACGTGGATTTTTTAAACAATATTTTTCCCAAGGCCAACAGACCAGAAAACGTGGATTTTTTTAAAGAATATTTTTTCCCAAGGCCAACATAACACAAAACGTGGATTTTTATACCCTCAGCCTTTAGGCTAAAGAGGGTATTTACACTTTGATACGACCAAAAATGTGCCTCATCGAAATAATGGTTTTAGGCCCCAAGTATATTTGTACGATATCCGTTTTAGACAATTTTGAGTAGATCTAGCAATGTCCGTCCGTCTGTCTGTCTGGCAGGCTGGTGCGCACGATAACTCTCAAACGGGTTAATAGATTCGGTTCAAATTTTGGGTATCGAAATATTTTGTCCAGATTCGATTTAAGTTCGAAAATGGGTCATATAGGTCCACTCCTTCAGGTACCTCCCCCACAAATGTTCCAAAATTGTCGCAAAACTTGTGCGCACGATAACTCTTGTAGGGAATAACCGATTTGGTCCATACTTTGCACATCGTGTAATTCCTACCAAACTTAGGTGAGGTTCCAATATGGACTCAATCGGTCCACTCCTTCGGGTACTTCCCACATAAAATTTCGGAAAAGTTCAGTTTAGGACCTGGTCTCGAATAGCTTTGATTTTTGTTTATGCAATTTGTATTCGCTGTCCTCTATACGACGCTGTAAGTTTCATTAGGGGCAAGTCCATACTTCCTGAGAAAATAGCCTGAAAGTTACAAAAACCCTATGACACCGTGTGTAGTGGTTGGAGCGCAAGATAACTCTCGAACAAATCTGCCGATCGGTCCAAAATTTGGCTTTCGTAATATTTTGTCCAAACTTAGTTCATGTTCAAAGATGGATTATATCGGTCCACTCCTTCCGGTATCTCCCCCACAAAAGTTCGAAAATGTTCGGAAAATTTGTGCGTACGATAACTCTTGAAGGGAGTAACCGATTTGGTCCATACTTTGCACATTATAAAATTTCTACCAGACTTAGATGTGGTTCCAATATGGACTCAATCGGTAAACTCCTTCGAGTACCTCCCACACAAAATTTCGGAAAAGTTCAGTTTAGGACCTGCTCTCGAATCGCCTTGGTTTTTGTTGAAGCAACTTACATTCGCTGCCTCAATTACGATGGTAAAAGTTGTTTCAGGGGCAAGTCCACACTTCTTGAGAAAACAGCCCCAAGGGTGTAAAAACCCCCTATGGCACCCCCATGGTCTATGTCGGTCCATTCCTTTAAGTACCTTTTCCGCAAAATTTTTGAACTTTAATTCTAATCAACATTCTTGTCGGTTCATACGACCAAAATTTTGAAACCCCCTAAATACATAATTTTTTTCTGTGCAACAAGTGTTTCAATTTGCACAGACTGAGGGTATATCTCTGACGGCAAAGCCGACTGATGCTTTTTTACTTGTTTAAACAATATTTTTCCCAAGGCCAACAGACCAGAAAACGTGGTTTTTTAAAGAATATTTTTCCCAAGGCCAACATAACAGAAAACGTGGATTTTTTAAACAATATTTTTCCCTAGGACAAAGTAACACAAAACGTGGATTTTTTAAAGAATATTTTCCCAAGGCCATCATAACAGAAAACGTGGATTTTTTAAACAATATTTTTCCCAAGGCCATCATAACACAAAACTTGGATTTTTATACCCTCAGCCTTTAGGCTAAAGAGGGTATTTACACTTTGATACGACCAAAAATGTGCCTCATCGAAATAATGGTTTAGACCCCAAGTATGTTTGTACGATATCCGTTTCAGACAATTTTGAGTAGATCTAGCAATGTCCGTCCGTCTGTCTGTCTGTCTGTCCGTCTGTCTGGCTGGCTGGTGCGCACGATAACTCTCGAACGGATCAATGGATTCGGTTCAAATTTAGGGTATCGAAATATTTTGTCCAGATTCGATTTAAGTTCGAAGATGGGCAATATAGGTCTACTCCTTCAGGTACCTCCCCCACAAATATTCAAAAATTGTCGCAAAACTTGTGCGCACGATAACTCCTGTAGGGAATAACCGATTTGGTCCATACTTTGCACATCGTGTAACTTCTAGCAAACTTAGATGAGGTTCCAATATGGACTCAGTCGGTCCACTCCTTCGGGTACCTCCCACACAAAATTTCGGAAAAGTTCGGTTTAGGACCTGGTCTCGAATCCCTTTGATTTTTGTTTACGCAAGTTGTATTCGCTGTCCTCTATACGACGCTGTAAGTTTCATTAGGGGCAAGTTCATACTTCCTGAGAAAATAGCCTGAAAGTTACAAAAAACCCTATGACACCGTGTGTAGTGGTTGGAGCGCAAGATAACTCTCGAACGGATCTGCCTATTCGGTCCAAAATTTGGCTTTCTTAATATTTTATCCAAACTTAGTTCAAGTTCAAAGATGGATTATATCGGTCCACTCCTTCCGGTACCTCCCCCACAATAGTTCGAAAATGTTCGGAAAATTTGTGTGAACGATAACTCTTGAAGGAAGTAACCGATTTGGTCAATACTTTGCACATTATGAAATTTCTACCAGACTTAGATGAGGTTCCAATATGGTCTCAATCGGTAAACTCCTTCGAGTACCTCCCACGCAAAATTTCGGAAAAGTTCAGTTTTGGACCATGTTCTCGAATCGCATTGGTTTTTGTTGTAACACCTTGTATTCACTGTCCCCTATACGAAGGTACAAGTTGCTTAGGGGCAAGTCCATACTTTCTGAAAAAATAGCCTGAAAGTTGAAAAACAAACCCTATGACACCATGTTTATGGGTGGAAACGCAAGATAATTCTCGAACGGAAATTCCGATTCCGGCCAAAATTTGGCCTTCGTAATATTGTTTCCAAACTTAGTTTAAGTTCGTAGATAAGTCATATCGGTCCACTCCTTCAGGTACCTACCCCACAAAAGTTCAAAAATATTCGGAAAAATTGTGCGCACGATAACTCTTGATGGGAATGACCGATTTGGTCCATACTTTACACATTCTCATAATATCTACCAGATATACATAAGGTTCGAATATGGACTATATTTGTCCACTCCCTCCCGTACCTCCCACACAAAATTTTGGATATGTTCACTTTAAGACCTGCTATTGAATCACTTTGAATTTTGTTGAAGCAACTTACATTCGCTGCATCAATTACGATGGTAAAAGTTGTTTCAGGGGCAAGTCCATACTTCTTGAGAAAACAGCCCGAATGGTGTAAAAACCCGCTATGGTACCCCCATGATCTATGACGGTTTATTCCTTTAAGTACCTTTTCCGCAAAATGTTTGAACTTTAATCCTTATCAACATTTTTTTCGGTTCATACGACCAACATTTTGAAACCCCCTAAATACATAAGTTTTTTGTGAAAAAAGTGTTTCAATTTGCACAGGCTGAAGGTATATCTCTGTCGGCAAAGCCGACTGATACTTTTTTACTTGTTTAAACAATATTTTTCCAAGGCCATCATAACACAAAACGTTTATTTTTTAAAAAATATTTTTCCTAACGCAAACAGACCACAAAACGTGGATTTTTAAACAATATTTTTTCCAAGGCCATCATAACACAAAACGTGGATTTTTTAAAAAATATTTTTCCTAACGCAAACAGACCACAAAACGTGGATTTTTTAAAGAATATTTTTCCCAACGCAAACAGACCACAAACATGGATTTTTTAAAGAATATTTTCCCAAGGCCAACAGACCACAAAACGTGGACTTTTTAAAGAATATTTTCCCAAAGCCAACAGACCACAAAACGTCGATTTTAAAGAATACTTTTCCGACAGCCAACAGACCACAAAACGCGGCTTTTTTAAAGAATATTTTTCCCAAGGCCAACAGATCACAAAACTTGGATTTTTTAAAGAGTATTTTTCCCAAGGCCAACAGATAACAAAACGTGGGTTTTTTACAGAGTATTTTCCCAATGCCAACAGTCCAAAAAACTTGGATGTTTTAAAGAGTATTTTTCCCAAGGCCAACAGATAACAAAACGAGGATTTTTTACAGAGTATTTTCCCAATGCCAACAGTCCAAAAAACTTGGATGTTTTAAAGAGTATTTTTCCCAAGGCCAACAGTTAACAAAACGTGGTTTTTTTACAGAGTATTTTCCCAATGCCAACAGTCCAAAAAACTTGGATGTTTTAAAGAGTATTTTTCCCAAGGCCAACAGATAAAAAAACGTGGGTTTTTTACAGAATATTTTTTTCAAGGCCAACAGATCACAAGACGGGGTTTTTTAAAAAATATTTTTCCCAAGGCCAACAGACCACAAAACGTGGATTTTATACAAAATATTTTTCCCAAGGCCAACAGACCACAAAACGTAGATTTTTTAAAGACTATTTTCCCAAAGCCAACAGACCACAAAACGTCGATTTTTATAGAATATTTTTCCCAAAGCCAACAGACCACAAAACGTCGATTTTTTTCCCGAGGCCAAGAGTCCACAAAACGTGGATTTTTTAAAGAATATTTTTTCCCAAGGCCAACAGACCACAAAACTTGGATTTTTTAAAGAATATTTTTTCCCAAGGCCAACAGACCACAAAACTTGGATTTTTATACCCTCAGCCTTTAGGCTAAAGAGGGTATTTACACTTTGATACGACCAAAAATGTGCCTCATCGAAATAATGGTTTTAGACCCCAAGTATGTTTGTACGATATCCGTTTCAGACAATTTTGAGTAGATCTAGCAATGTCCGTCCGTCTGTCTGTCTGTCTGTCCGTCTGTCTGTCTGTCTGGCTGGCTGGTGCGCACGATAACTCTCGAACGGATCAATCGATTCGGTTCAAATTTTGGGTATCGAAATATTTTGTCCAGATTCGATTTAAGTTCGAAGATGGCCCATATAGGTCCACTCCTTCAGGTACCTCCCCCACAAATGTTCAAAAATTGTCGCAAAACTTGTGCGCACGATAACTCTTGTAGGGAATAACCGATTTGGTCCATACTTTGCACATCGTGTAATTTCTACCAAACTTAGATGAGGTTCTAATATGGACTCAATCGGTCCACTCCTTCGGGTACCTCCCACACAAAATTTCGGAAAAGTTCAGTTTAGGACCTGGTCTCGAATCGCTTTGAATTTTGTTTACTCAAGTTGTATTCGCTGTCCTCTATACGACGCTGTAAGTTTTATTAGGGGCAAGTCCATACTTCCTCAGAAAATAGCCTGAAAGTTACAAAAAACCCTATGACACCGTGTGTAGTGGTTGGAGCGCATGATAACTCTCGAACGGACCTGCCGATTCGGTCCAAAATTTGGCTTTCGTAATATTTTGTCCAAACTTAGTTCAAGTTCAAAGATGGATTATATCGGTCCACTCCTTCCGGTACCTCCCCCACAAAAGTTCGAAAATGTTCGGAAAATTTGTGCGTGCGATAACTCTTGAACGAAGTAACCGATTTGGTCCATACATTGCACATTATGAAATTTCTACCAGACTTAGATGAGGTTCCAATATGGACTCAATCGGTAAACACCTTCGAGTACCTCCCACACAAAATTTCGGAAAAGTTCAGTTTAGGACCTGCTCTCGAATCGCCTTGGTTTTTGTTGTAACATTTTGCATTCACTGTCAACTATACGAAGGTACAAGTTTCCTCAGGGGCAAGTCCATACTTCCTGAAAAAATAGCCTGAAAGTTGAAAAACAAACCCTATGACACCAAGTTTATGGGTGGAAGCGCAAGATAATTCTCGAACGAAAATGACGATTCCGGCCAAAATTTGGCCTTCGTAATATTGTTTCCAAACTTAGTTTAAGTTCGTAGATAAGCCATATCGGTCCACTCCTTCAGGTACCTACCCCACAAAAGTTCAAAAATATTCGGAAAAACTGTGCGCACGATAACTCTAGATGGGAGTGACCGATTTGGTCCATACTTTACACATTCTCATAATATCTACCAGATATAGATCAGGTTCGAATATGGAGTGGACAAATATCCACTCCATCCCGTACCTCCCATACAAAATTTTGGATAAGTTCACTTTAAGGCCTGCTATTAAATCACTTTGTTTTTTGTTGAAGCAACTTACATTCGCTGCCTCAATTACGATGGTAAAAGTTGTTTCAGGGGCAAGTCCATACTTCTTGAGAAAACAGTCCGAAGGGTGTAAAAACCCCCTATGGCACCCCCATGGTCTATGTCGGTCCATTCCTTTAAGTACCTTTTCCGCAAAATTTTTGAACTTTAATCGTAATCAACATTTTTGTCGGTTCATACGACATAAGTTTTTTTTTGTGAAAAAAGTTTTTCAATTTGCACAGGCTGAGGGTATATCTCTGTCGGCAAAGCCGACTGATACTTTTTAACTTGTTTAAAGAATATTTTTTCCCGATGCCAATTGTCCACAAAACGTGGATTTCTTAAGGAGTATTTTCCCAAGGCCAACAGACCACAAACGTGGATTTCTTAAGGAGTATTTTCCCAAGGCCAACAGACCACAAACGTGGATTTTTAAAGAATATTTTCCCAAAGACAACAGACCACAAAACCTGGATTTTTTAAAGAGTATTTTTCCCAAGGCCAACAGATCACAAAACGTGGATTTTCAAAAAATTTTTTCCCAATACCAGAAGACCACAAAACATGGATTTTTTAAAGAATATTTTTCCCAACGCAAACAGACCACAAAACGTGGATTTTTTAAAGAGTTTTTGGAAGTATTAACAAACCTTTAAAAGATTATTTTTTAAAAAATTGTCTACCATATAATCACAGTGCAGTGGTGTCCACATCACCACACTCTGGCCATGGAAAATCCATTTTCAAATACCGACTTTTTGTTTAGCTTTCGAAATGGAATTTTAGGTTTTTATGCGTAATGTTTTTGGGACCATTGTATTGCGTACAAACACCATTATGTGGTCGAAAGGTATTACATCCATTGTCCCCTTTTAAATTATCCTTAAATCCAGAAACAAATATATGCATGTGCACAACACAGCTCTGCACACAAATGTAAATGAATTCTTTGGACATAATACTGGAGGTGATTATCCTTGCACAGGTTTTTTTTTTGTGTTGCCCCGTTGATTCTTTTTCTCCCAAAGCGGATGTTGTAACACGTTCACATGTGTTGTTGGTGTGCGTCGTGTTTTTTGGTCTATGCGGAAATGTATTAATGTTTCCGGAAATTATTTTCAGCGTTTGCTGTTACAAATGTAGTATTTCTCACACACTTTCTGTCTTTTGCTCAGCGTCCAGCAGGGAGAAAAAACTTTAAATTGAATCTAGTTTTTGTTGAGTTTGGTGTTGATGCATTCGCATTTGTTGCCCAACTAATTACCAACATTGGAATTGGAGTAACTTTAATGATTTCAAGGGAAATTGTAACATTAATACTAGAGCTCAGTTTGTAATTGGATGGGATATTTGAGCACTGGATATTGTATTGGATTTCTGTATTTACCACAAATGATGAGTATATGGGGTTTCGAAATGATTTTAAATTAGGTTTGTTTATTTTAAATTAATGATGTGGAAAGGAAAGACAAAAAACGTAATAAATAAAATAATTAAAAATTTAATAAAATTCGTATGTATTCCCAGCAAAAAGCATTACAAAATAATGGGTTTTTGTAGTCGTAAATAATTACAAACACCCCACTAACCCATAACTTGTTATTCTATAGCCGCTAGAAGTTGAAAAATAAACTAAAAACGTATGTTCTATTTTTAGAATAGTTGATGTGTAACTTATTTTCAATTTCAACACACTTCATATTTATATTTGTTTTTCCGAAAATTCACGTAACACCGCGAAATATTCATCGTAGACCTCCCATGTGGTATACCAAAATTCAAATCTCGACGAGATTTTGAGATTTGTGTCCGTCTGCATTTATTGACCAGCAGTCTCGAAATTTGGTACAGAGGTCGTGTTCCCACCCGAAAAGAAACGATTAGTTTTTGTAGCGGCTCTGTAGGTCGCAATTATGGTCTGAACGACGCGAAATTTGAATGATGATTAGATCATATTTAGGGGGTGGAAGTTTAAAGTTTTTTCCATAAAGTTTTGGTCCATACTTTAGTGTGGTAAAATTTGTAGTATAATGACTATATATTTATTCCTTGAAGTAAGGAAGTAAGTAAGTAAGTTATATTTAGAAGATGAACTCTTGATTCTTTCATTGATGTCAATTATGCTCATGTACGTGGTCAGATAACAAAGTTCCAGCCTATTATATACAGGGATTCGCCTGGTTTAATTGTATGTATAGTATCATAATCAAGCTGGAGGTCGTAATTATCGTTTAATACTGACAAGTACTTTTGCACGAGGTTGCGTAGGATATTACATTGTTGACCCCGTCCGACTATTGCCTTCTTACTTCATTTAGAATGTTTTAGAGACTTGCTCGTAGAATTAGCACTAACGAACATAACTACAACACGAACGAGGAAGCACCGAGTGCCGAGTGGCTGCGGCGCAGGCACTGCGTTCCTGACCAATTTTAAATCGTCGAATACCGAACAACGACAATCAAATCATAAAGTTCCCGATCATGATACCATTTTTCAAATCGTCGACTACCGAACAAAAAATCATCGATTTCCCCACCATCTTCAAACCGTCGACTATCGAACAATCAATAATCGATTTCGCGATCATCTTGAAATCATCTGCTACCGAACAACGAATCATTGAGTTCTTGATCATCGAATTCCTCAGCATCTACGCATCCAAACACTAAATCTTCGATCCGATCATCAGCAAATCGGCTACATTCGAACACACACTTATTTTTTACTTATTTCTCCGATCTACCTTATATTATTCAAACACATCTTACAGTATTTATAGGAGTACTTCAAAAATTCATCAACGTAGCCAGGGTTACCTCCAAGATTGGCTACATCGTTGAATAAATCAACACTGATGTTTATTCTATTAATGGAGGAGCCGAGGATGATAAAATATTTAGGAAACATACCATTGCTCTTTTCAAGTTTCAAAATCTGTCTGAAACCACCGGACTTCTGTGGGAACTTCGCCAAGCATATTGTTGGATATAAACAAAGATTTCCATTCGTCTCTAGTTGTTGCCTTATTTCTCCAAACCACCGGACTTCTGTGGGAACTTCGCCAAGCATATTGTTGGATATAAACAAAGATTTCCATTCGTCTCTAGTTGTTGCCTTATTTCTCCAATTTGGAATACGGCGTCTTCAATCTCGTCTTTGCCTCCCAGTTTGGGCTGTACCGTCATGCGGATCGTATTTGTACGCCGTTTTAAAGTAAAAAGCAAGTAATATGTGGCTGTTGCTGTACATTGTGCCATTTCTTTTGACATTTGCATCTCGTACAACCTTTTCTAGCAGGATGTAGAACAGGTCACACTAAAGGCTGTCTACTTGTCTGAAACCTCTTTTGGTACTGAACTGATCGGAGAGGTTCTTTCCTATTTCAACTGAGGACCTAGTATCAGTTAATCTCATCTTACAGAAACGAATGAGCTTTGCGGGAGTACCAAATTCAGACATGGCTGCCGATAGCTTCTTCATAATCTGCATCTCTTGGGTCTTCTAAAGGATTTGCCGCAGGGTTAATATCTGGTCAATGGTTAATTTGCAAGTTCTAAAGCCGGAGAGGTTTTTCCAATATTAACTGAGGTTCTTTCCTATTTCAACTGAGGACCTGGTATCAGTTAATTTCATCTTACAAAACCGAATGGGCTTTGCAGGAATTCCAAATTCAGACATGGCTTGAAATGCCTTTGAACGTATTGCTGCTTTATATTCGACAAGAAGATGGCAGGTGTCGATATAAAGGATTTGCTGCATGTTAAATATCTGGGCACTATTCCACGAAACAACTTTTATCAACTTTTCATTTTGCACTTAGCAATATTTTTGACAATTCTCAAATTTGCGCGTTCCACAGAACCCTAATTTTCGATAAGTGATAAGTTGCTAATGATAAAGTGAGTTTGCTTCATTTTCAAAAAAATGTAGCCCTCTTTTTGATTTCTGTTCCACAAACGTTTTTTCTGCTAAGTGAAAAGTTGTAACGACAATGTGTATTTTGCTAAGATTTTGCAAAAAATTGTGCTCTTTCGTTCCACAGAAAACTCTGCATTTTGATTTTGCAGATCAAATTTTGATAAGTTTGCCTTAAATTTGCCAATGTCCATTGTTAAATCAAGTAAAGTTTTAAAAACGTTACGACGGGAGATTTTGTTCGGAAATAGTGAAAACACGGTTATGACAAGAAATTGTAAGGATTTTTCCGAACTTCCACCCTCCGAACCACCCCCTCTGAATCAACCATCCTACCTTGAACTATCACTCTCCGAAATTCCACCCTGCAAACAACCTCACAAATCGATGTTTCTCGATTTTACACTTAGACTAAACTCTATTTGAGAGACTATTTTTATTTAATTATTATACCCTCCACCATAATATGGAGGGTATATTAGGTTTGTCATTTCGTTTGGAACTCATCGAAATAATCATTTGCGACCCTATAAGGTATATACATATGTATACTTTTGATCAGTGTAAAATTCGATTTAACCATATCCGTCCGTTCGTCCGTCTGTTCCACGTTTCACGTTTTGGTAGAGCCCCCATATAGCAGTACAGTCCGATTTCAGCTATTTTAAGGTTTTTAGCTACATTTTCAGAACGAATTAGTTATAATTTGACAAGTAACTTCTCCACCTTGTGGAGAAAGAAAACTAATTACTCTATCTTAGCTCATGGTGGAGGGTATAAAAAGTTAGGCCCTGTCGAACTTAACGCTTTTTTACTTGTTTTATTTCGCTTCATTTTATTTTATTTTGTTTTGTTTTTAGTGTATTTTATTTTAATTTTAATTCACTTCGTTTTATTTTGTTTTATTTTATTTTACTTTGAATAAATATAAATTTGATGCCGCAGCATTCAAAAGACAGTCGCAGCTCGTCTGTAAAAAATTAAGGACGCAGAACGTCTTAACACAAAGAGTGGTTGTAAGTCACTGATTTATTTTGCTTAACTGTATCAATACAAAATATTTCTTAGGCTACTCTTTCATTACAATTCGTATCACTAAGTTCTATGTTCTAAAAATACAAACATTTTATAATAATATAAAATAATATAAAATCTTAATAATATAAAATAATATAAAATCTTAAGTGCATAGCGCACACACAAACAACTAGCGATAGATGGCAGCAAAAAAATTCTGTTCAAAGTATTTTGAACATGCTGACCACTCGCCCAAGGATGACAAATAAAATTTTTATTTAACATTAAAAAAGATCTATCCCTTACGATGCATTCTAAAACACTCTTACATTCTTATACAAATCTAAGCAATGTGAGCGCTATATTATGTTAATAATAAACTAAAATTAACCAGTAGTGAAATACATACAAATACAAAATATTCTAAAATTTAAAATATGAATAAAGAATAAATGTGACATCTTTGGAGCAAACTCTATGTGATGGCACCCAGCACCTTTTGGAGCCATTCAACCATCGGGCCTCTCTTCCACCGATGTTTCACTTTCTTTTCGGTTATTGAATGTTGCTGTTCAGGATCTTTAAACACTTGAATTTGTTCAGATACATCAGTTCTCAACTCGTTTGTAGCGTCAGCATCACCGGCCGCCATACCACCACCAAAAATGCTCAAATTGCTAGGTGACTCCTTATTTATTGAACCATAAGTTCTCATCTTCGAATTCGAAAACGTATAAGGACGCTCCAAATGTCTTCTAAAATTAGAGAATTTATAAAATGCAAAATACTTAATTTTACCATTGCTGTTTCCTTTTGCCGGAGTTAGTCCTGGGTTTCTTTTGGCCATCTTATTATATTTGTATTTCTCCACTGCCTTTTTCTTGGATCGTTCGTACTGTATTTTGTGCTTTACCTCTTTGTTGCTTATATATTCTCTCTGCTTTACTAGGTCAATAAATTGGTCGGCCTGTAACAGCTTCTGCTCTAGTACAAATTGTTGTCCAGCCTTTTTATCTTCGTCCAAAGTAGTTTCGTCTATTTCTTCTACGTTGATTTTCTCCATAGGATAAAACAAAAAATAAACAACGGCTTCTTCATCGGAATTCGGTATTATTGGTCCTTCGAAAAACTAAGTTGTCCGGTCGTGGAAAGAAACAACTTAGTAGAATCAGTGAAGAAACCTGTGGAAAGCGTATGTCGTGGCTGAAACAACGACATAGTGAAAAAATATAAGAAACAAGAAAAGTGAAAATTCAGCTTATTAAAAGGAAGAAATGGCCGAAATACTGTTGGGAACTCAAATTGGGGAGCTGTTTAGGAGCAGTGAAAACGCGTCAGTTAGTAGCGACCAAAAGGAGTCCTGGAAGAAAAACTTGGCCGAATACTGGGAGGAATTTTCCCGCAACCATAGTGTCCTCGAGACGAAGTTAAAAAGTGACGAACAATATTTTACGTCCAAATATTATGAACATGTGTCCGACGTAACAAGAAACACTATGCAGAACTTAGGAAAAGAGGACAAAACGGCTTTGGAGGAGAAAGGAGCCGTGGGGTTGAAAAAAGTTGTCTTTGGATCCCCGTCGACGACTCAGGACGTGCGGCGGTCGGCAATTTGCCAACGAAATTTATTGGTTGGAAAGTTTAAAGCACTCCTGGGAAAGACTAAGTGCATCCATTGAAAATATGAAGAAGCAAATAGTACTAAATTATCCACAACACATGGATGTTGTAGGAGAAGCAGACGAGGTAGAGGTCCAATACCATGACAAATTAATGAAGTTGCTCAAGAAAATTGGAGAGCTGAATAGCGATGGCAAACACATCAAGACGCCAAATGTAAAGATTCCTGATTTCTATGGATGTGTAGAAGAATGGTCTACCTTCCATGATCTTTACAAAAAGCTGGTGCATGAGGACGAAAGATTATCGGCTGTGGAAAAAATGTTCCACTTGAAGGCTCACGTAAAGGGAGAAGCCTTAAAAATTATTAAACATTTGTCCTTGGAGGCAAATAATTATGGGATATCCTGAAGCAGAGATATGAAGACAAAAGGATATTGTTCCAGACAACAATTGACAGGTTGCTTGATCAACCAAATGTAAGCAACCAGTCTTCAAGGCAAATTAGAGATTTGGTCGACACAACAATTGAATGCGTGCAGGCACTCAAAGGATGGATTGCGAGATTGATGCGACGGATCCAATCATAGCACGAATAATAATTCGAAAATTAGGCAAGGAAGGACTCTTATTATACGAAGATGGCAGGTGTCGATCTAAAGGATTTGCCGCAGGGTAAATATATGGTCAAGGGTTAATTTAAGAGGTCTAAAGCCACATTAGTATGGTCCAATTATTTCGTTGACCGTAGGCTTTAGTTGTCCGCACAACATCCCTGACAATATATTATTAGCAATATGGAGCAGACTTATGTCCCTGTAGTTTCAGCAAACAGTCTTATCTCCCTTCTTGTAGACGGGACACAGGATGCTTCGGGTACGACTCCTTCCTGCCAGATGGTGTCTACTAGCAGATTCATTCACCATACCAGCCTGTCGCCTCAGGTTTTGAACAGCTCGGCTGGAAAGCCATCAGCTCCTGCAACATGGAGTGGTCAATACTTTGCCATTGAACTGATATGTTATCAGGACGAGGATGACTTTGATTAAGCAACTAGGCCAGTTGAGTGGATTATTTTGTGGCTATAGGTTGCTTACTAGTTACTGGTTTCCAACTTCCGTGTTGTGTCTTTTCGTACTCTATTTGATATGTTTAATCGGGTACGTACTTTTGCTGCAACATGGTGACGATCCGAGTCTATGTTTGGTTCTCGGAACTATCGTACATCCCATACGCTCGATGAATGTTTCCATCTATCACAACGTGATCAATTTGGTTTCTTATTTTTAATCTGGAGACAGTCCCTGCGATTTCTATCAGCCTCATTCCACTGTCAAATGTTCCAATGTGAAGACTGAATTTCCCGACTGTTGTGCCAAAGATATTGTACTTTCCAATTTTGACATTAAAATCGCCTAGAATAATTTTAATGCCATGGGCAGGACAACGGGCATATGTTTCTTCTAAGCGCTCGTAAAATATATCTTTGGTCGTGTATTTAATAGAGTTGGGCAATCTCGTTCAATTGAACGATCCGGACCACTATCTCGTTCAATGGACACCTGTAATTTCTTTGAAAAAAACAGCGTATACTTAATTTCACACCTTGGTTTTTATGATGTTACTCATTCGTCTTTGATCGAGGGCAGTGATCCGGATCGTTCAATTGAACGAGATTGCCCAATTATAGTATTTATACCCTACACCACATTGTGGTAAGGGTTATTATGTCTTTGTGAATTTGTATATAAAATGCAAAAAACAAAACGAGATAGGCCAAAAGTTCGTTTAGGGGATTCTTTCTTAAGTCATATCTGATAAAAGACTAAAGACCAAGTTCGACCTAATAAAACTATTTCAGAATCACATTTGAATTAGGACGAACTTGGTCTTTAGTCATTTAAAACAAAAAAAAGAGATAGGCCAAAAGTTCGTTTTGGGGATTCTTGCATTAGTCATATCTGAAAAAAGACTAAAGACCAAGTTCGGCCTAATAAAAATATTTCAGAATCACATTTAAATTAGGTCGAACTTGGTCTTTAGTCATTTACCAGATATGTCTTAAGCAAGAATGCCATGTTTCTTATGTGTCGAGGCCTTTAGGTCTAGAAAAATTTCGGCAAATTATATTGAATTAATTATGGTGTGGTGTAGGGTGTCATATGGTCGGCTCCAACCGGCTTTAATGCTTTCCGCACTGGCTTTGAAAATAAGGTTAGGCCGTTTTAGAGCTGAGCGCCTGAAATGTTCAAAGTAAGTAATATACAATAAAAAATGTGATCTATTTACTCAGTAATCTGAGAATGGTTTTGCTATAGAAAACATTTCCTCAGTAACCTGGGTATTTTGTTCTATAGAAAAAATTCCTCAGTAACTTGAGGATGATTTTCTCAATAGAAAAAATTTCATCAGTAATCTGAGGATGGTTTTTTTGTTATAAAAAACATTTCCTCAGTAAACTGAGGAAATCATCAGTAATCTTAAGATGGTTTTTTTTCTATAGAAAAAAGTTCACTCGTAACCTGAGTGTGGTTTTTGCTATAGAAACATTTTCATCAGCAATCGAGGATGGTTTTTTCTATAGACACCTAAAACAGGTATTTTGTGGAAGTATTTTTTTTTTAATAAAAACAGTTTCGTGTAACTTATAAGTTCTTTATTATTATATCCACTAAATGGATTTAATTTCCATGTAAAACGAAACCTGTTGTGTCAATTTTATTTTTTTGAATTATATTACTGTTTAATAATGCGTATGTAATTCAAACGACCAAACAACCACATGGCGAGAGCAATGGAGTGCAAGATTGTGATATGGGGTTATTGTGACCATTAGAGGTATTATAAAGTAACACATCAAATGATAATCTACTTTTTATTTATTTTAATTAAATTGAACTCTCTCCGGATGACTAATAAACATTCTCAAAAAAAAAAAATACAAAAGGAAAAAGGCGACAATGTAACTAACCACAATCCAATGTTTACAAAATCTGCCAACACAAAAGTCATTGTAATAGATTTTTGGGCCTTTATTTTTAAGTACAACAAAAACGAATATGGGGATATAAGTTAACCCACTCACCTGAGTATTTGTTGCATGTCATGTACAATACATATGCATGTGTGTAGGTGTGCGTATATGTCTATTTCACTGGCTGGCTGATTGTCTACCAATTTTACAAAATATTTTATTTATATGTATGTGTGTTACGAATGTTACATATAACAAGTACCTTTCAAACATAGATATTTTTACACACAAAAGAAATACATTCGACTACAGTATTTTCTCAACTGAACACAAATACAAGGACACTACCCGCCTTTTGCCCTAGCCCACAGCATAACAACACAAGCGGAAATATCAAATTTCCCAGGTGAGTGTATGTGGGAGAAAAGAAAACAACAACAAAAAACGAAAACATTTTGAAGAGCAGAAATACAATAAAAATACATATCTGCTGCTGCCAACAATTGATGCTACCTACCACCCAATTGAGATTGAACAGTGAATTGAATTTCTGAGTCAAAGAATAATGAAAACAAGCTTTGAATTCCCAAAAAGTTTAGGTTATTTCAGCAATTATTTATATTTATTCATTATTTTCACTTTTTTTGGGAGTACACTTTGTTTTAAATGTCGCCATAATTTCGCCGAGGAATATGTTAGATGTTTTTTGGCTTGGAAATCGAACCCACAAAGCGGCTGTGCTTACCATGATAGTTTTTTGGCAAATTTAAACAGGATAATGCAATCTATGTCTATCATTTTTTTTTAGAAAAACCCATCCTGGGATTACTGAGGAAAGTTTTTCAATAGAAAAAATCCATCCTAAGGTTACTGAGGACATTTTTTCTATAGAAAAAAAAACAAACTTAGGTTGCTAGGATTTTTTTCTGTAGAAAAAAAGCATCCTGAAATTACTTATGAAATTTCCTCAGTAACCTGAGGATGATTTATTTTCGATAGAAAAATCCATCCTCAGTTTACAAAGGAAATTTTAAATATAGGAAAAACCGTCCTCAGGCTACTGAGGAAATTTTTTCTATAGAAAAAACCATCCTCAGGCTACTGAGGAAATTTTTTCTATAGAAAAAACCATCCTCAGGCTACTGAGGAAATTTTTTCTATAGAAAAAACCATCCTCAGGCTACTGAGGAATTTTTTTCTATAGAAAAAACCATCCTCAGGCTACTGAGGAAATTTTTTCTATAGAAAAAACCATCCTCAGGCTACTGAGGAAATTTTTTCTATAGAAAAAACCATCCTCAGGCTACTGAGGAAATTTTTTCTAAAGAAAAAACCATCCTCAGGCTACTGATGAAATTTTTTCTATAAAAAAAAACTATCCTCAGGCTACTGATGAAATTGTTTCTATAGAAAAAAACTATCCTCAGGCTACTGATGAAATTTTTTCTATAGAAAAAACTATCCTCAGGCTACAGATGAAATTTTTTCTATAGAAAAAACTATCCTCAGGCTACTGAGGAAATTTTTTCTATAGAAAAAACCATCCTCAGGCTACTCAGGCTGCTGAGGAATTTTTTTCTATAGAAAAAACCATCTTCAGGCTTCAGGCGAACCCACAAAGCGGCTGTGCTGACCATGATAGTTTTTGGCAAATTTAAACAGGATAATGCAATCTATGTCTATCATTTTTTTAGAAAAACCCATCCCGGGATTACTGAGGAAAGTTTTTCAATAGAAAAAATCCATCCTAAGGTTACTGAGGATATTTTTTCTATCGAAAAAAACAAACTTAAGTTGCTAGGAATTTTTTCTGTAGAAAAAAAGCATCCTGAAATTACTTATGAAATTTCCTCAGTAACCTGAGGATGATTTATTTTCGATAGAAAAATCCATCCTCAGTTTACAAAGGAAATTTTAAATATAGGAAAACCGTCCTCAGGCTACTGAGGAAATTTTTTCTATAGAAAAAACCATCCTCAGGCTGCTGAGGAAATTTTTTCTATAGAAAAAACCATCCTCAGGCTACTGAGGAAATTTTTTCTATAGAAAAAACCATCCTCAGGCTACTGAGGAAATTTTTTCTATAGAAAAAACCATCCTCAGGCTACTAAGGAAATTTTTTCTATAGAAAAAACCATCCTCAGGCTACTGAGGAAATTTGTTCTATAGAAAAAACCATCCTCAGGCTACTGAGGAAATTTTTTCTATAGAAAAAACCATCCTCAGGCTACTGAGGAAATTTTTTCTATAGAAAAAACCATCCTCAGGCTACTGAGGAAATTTTTTCTATAGAAAAAACCATCCTCAGGCTACTGAGGAAATTTTTTCTATAGAAAAAACCATCCTCAGGCTACTGAGGAAAATTTTTCTATAGAAAAAACCATCCTCAGGCTTCTGAGGAAATTTTTTCTATAGAAAAAAACCATCCTCAGGCTACTGAGGAAATTTTTTCTATAGAAAAAACCATCCTCATGCTGCTGAGGAAATTTTTTCTATAGAAAAAACCATCCTCAGGCTACTGAGGAAATTTTTTCTATAGAAAAAACCATCCTCAGGCTACTGAGGAAATTTTTTCTATAGAAAAAACCATCCTCAGGCTACTGAGGAAATTTTTTTCTATAGAAAAAACCATCCTCAGGCTACTGAGGAAATTTTTTCTATAGAAAAAACCATCCTCAGGCTACTGAGGAAATTTTTTCTATAGAAAAAACCATCCTCAGGCTACTGAGGAAATTTTTTCTATAGAAAAAACCATCCTCAGGCTATTGAGGAAATTTTTTCTATAGAAAAAACCATCCTCAGGCTACTGAGGAAATTTTTTCTATAGAAAAAACCATCCTCAGGCTACTGAGGAAATTTTTTCTATAGAAAAAACCATCCTCAGGCTACTGAGGAAATTTTTTCTATAGAAAAAACCATCCTCAGGCTACTGAGGAAATTTTTTCTATAGAAAAAACCATCCTCAGGCTACTGAGGAAATTTTTTCTATAGAAAAAACCATCCTCAGGCTACTGAGGAAATTTTTTCTAAAGAAAAAAACATCCTCAGGCTACTGATGAAATTTTTTCTATAAAAAAAACTATCCTCAGGCTACTGAGGAAATTTTTTCTATAGAAAAAACCATCCTCAGGCTACTCAGGCTGCTGAGGAATTTTTTTCTATAGAAAAAACCATCTTCAGGCTTCAGGCGAACTCAAAAAGCGGCTGTGCTTACCATGATAGTTTTTGGCAAATTTAAACAGGATAATGCAATCTATATCTATCATTTTTTTAGAAAAACCCATCCTGGGATTACTGAGGAAAGTTTTTCAATAGAAAAAATCCATCCTAAGGTTACTGACGACATTTTTTCTATCGAAAAAAACAAACTTAGGTTGCTAGGAATTTTTTCTGTAGAAAAAAAGCATCCTGAAATTACTTATGAAATTTCCTCAGTAACCTGAGGATGATTTATTTTCGATAGAAAAATCCATCCTCAGTTTACAAAGGAAATTTTAAATATAGGCAAACCGTCCTCAGGCTACTGAGGAAAGTTTTTCTATAGAAAAAACCATCCTCAGGCTGCTGAGGAAATTTTTTCTATAGAAAACATTTCCTCAAAAAACCATCCTCAGGCTACTGAGGAAATTTTTTCTATAGAAAAAACCATCCTCAGGCTACTGAGGAAATTTTTTCTATAGAAAAAACCATCCTCAGGCTACTGAGGAAATTTTTTCTATAGAAAAAACCATCCTCAGGCTACTGAGGAAATTTTTTCTATAGAAAAAACCATCCTCAGGCTACTGAGGAAATTTTTTCTATAGAAAAAACCATCCTCAGGCTACTGAGGAAATTTTTTCTATAGAAAAAACCATCCTCAGGCTATTGAGGAAATTTTTTCTATAGAAAAAACCATCCTCAGGCTTCTGAGGAAATTTTTTCTATAGAAAAAACCATCCTCAGGCTACTGAGGAAATTTTTTCTATAGAAAAAACCATCCTCAGGCTACTGAGGAAATTTTTTCTATAGAAAAAAACATCCTCAGGCTACTGAGGAAATTTTTTCTATAGAAAAAACCATCCTCAGGCTACTGAGGAAATTTTTTCTATAGAAAAAACCATCCTCAGGCTACTGAGGAAATTTTTTCTATAGAAAAAACCATCCTCAGGCTACTGAGGAAATTTTTTCTATAGAAAAAACCATCCTCAGGCTACTGAGGAAATTTTTTCTATAGAAAAAACCATCCTCAGGCTACTGAGGAAATTTTTTCTATAGAAAAAACCATCCTCAGGCTACTGAGGAAATTTTTTCTATAGAAAAAACCATCCTCAGGCTACTGAGGAAATTTTTTCTATAGAAAAAACCATCCTCGGGCTACTGAGGAAATTTTTTCTATAGAAAAAACCATCCTCAGGCTACTGAGGAAATTTTTTCTATAGAAAAAACCATCCTCAGGCTACTGAGGAAATTTTTCTATAGAAAAAACCATCCTCAGGCTACTGAGGAAATTTTTCTATAGAAAAAACCATCCTCAGGCTACTGAGGAAATTTTTCTATAGAAAAAACCATCCTCAGGCTACTGAGGAAATTTTTTCTATAGAAAAAACTATCCTCAGGCTACTGATGAAATTTTTTCTATAGAAAAAACTATCCTCAGGCTACTGAGGAAATTTTTTCTATAGAAAAAACCATCCTCAGGCTACTCAGGCTGCTGAGGAATTTTTTTCTATAGAAAAAACCATCTTCAGGCTACAGAGGAAATTTTTTCTATAGAAAAAACCATCATCAGGCTACTGAGGAAATTTTTTATAGAAAAAAACATCATCAGGCTACTTAGGAAATTTTTTTATAGAAAAAAACATCATCAGGCTACTGAGGAAATTTTTTCTATAGAAAAAACCATCCTCAGGCTACTGAGGAAATTTTTTCTATAGAAAAAACCATCCTCAGCCTACTGAGGAATTTTTTTCTATAGAAAAAACCATCCTCAGGCTACTGAGGAAATTTTGTCTATAGAAAAAACCATCCTCAGGCTACTGAGGAAATTTTTCTAAAGAAAAAACCATCCTCAGGCTACTGATGAAATTTTTTCTATAAAAAAACTATCCTCAGGCTACTGATGAAATTGTTTCTATAGAAAAAACTATCCTCAGGCTACTGATGAAATTTTTTCTATAGAAAAAACTATCCTCAGGCTACAGATGAAATTTTTTCTATAGAAAAAACTATCCTCAGGCTACTGAGGAAATTTTTTCTATAGAAAAAACCATCCTCATGCTTCTCAGGCTGCTGAGGAATTTTTTTCTATAGAAAAAACCATCTTCAGGCTTCAGGCGAACCCACAAAGCGGCTGTGCTTACCATGATAGTTTTTGGCAAATTTAAACAGGATAATGCAATCTATATCTATAATTTTTTTAGAAAAACCCATCCTGGGATTACTGAGGAAAGTTTTTCAATAGAAAAAATCCATCCTAAGGTTACTGAGGACATTTTTTCTATCGAAAAAAAGAACAAACTTAGGTTGCTAGGAACTTTTTCTGTTGAAAAAAAGCATCCTGAAATTACGTATGAAATTTCCTGAGTAACCTGAGGATGATTTATTTTCGATAGAAAAATCCATCCTCAGTTTACAAAGGAAATTTTAAATATAGGAAAACCGTCCTCAGGCTACTGAGGAAATTTTTTCTATAGAAAAAACCATCCTCAGGCTACTGAGGAAATTTTTTCTATAGAAAAAACCATCCTCAGGCTACTGAGGAAATTTTTTCTATAGAAAAAACCATCCTCAGGCTACTGAGGAAATTTTTTCTATAGAAAAAACCATCCTCAGGCTACTGAGGAAATTTTTTCTATAGAAAAAACCATCCTCAGGCTACTGAGGAAATTTTTTCTATAGAAAAAACCATCCTCAGGCTACTGAGGAAATTTTTTCTATAGAAAAAACCATCCTCAGGCTACTGAGGAAATTTTTTCTATAGAAAAAACCATCCTCAGGCTACTGAGGAAATTTTTTCTATAGAAAAAACCATCCTCAGGCTACTGAGGAAATTTTTTCTATAGAAAAAACCATCCTCAGGCTACTGAGGAAATTTTTTCTATAGAAAAAACCATCCTCAGGCTACTGAGGAAATTTTTTCTATAGAAAAAACCATCCTCAGGCTACTGAGAAAATAGGAAAACCGTCCTCAGGCTACTGAGGAAATTTTTTCTATAGAAAAAAACATCCTCAGGCTGCTGAGGAAATTTTTTCTATAGAAAAAACCATCCTCAGGCTACTGAGGAAATTTTTTCTATAGAAAAAACCATCCTCAGGCTACTGAGGAAATTTTTTCTATAGAAAAAACCATCCTCAGGCTACTGAGGAAATTTTTTCTATAGAAAAAACCATCCTCAGGCTACTGAGGAAATTTTTTCTATAGAAAAAACCATCCTCAGGCTACTGAGGAAATTTTTTCTATAGAAAAAACCATCCTCAGGCTACTGAGGAAATTTTTTCTATAGAAAAAACTATCCTCAGGCTACTGATGAAACTTTTTCTATAGAAAAAACTATCCTCAGTCTACTGAGGATTTTAAATATAGGAAAAACCGTCCTCAGGCTACTGAGGAAATTTTTTTATAGAAAAAAACATCCTCAGGCTACTGATGAAATTTTTTCTATAGAAAAAACTATCCTCAGGCTACTGATGAAATTTTTTCTATTGAAAAAACTATCTTCAGGCTACTGATGAAACTTTTTCTATAGAAAAAACCATCCTCAGTCTACTGAGGAAATTTTTTCTATAGAAAAAACTATCCTCAGGCTACTGATGAAATTTTTTCTATAGAAAAAACTATCCTCAGGCTACTGATGAAACTTTTTCTATAGAAAAAACTATCTTCAGTCTACTGAGGATTTTAAATATAGGAAAAACCGTCCTCAGGCTACTGAGGAAATTTTTTCTATAGAAAAAAACATCCTCAGGCTACTGATGAAATTTTTTCTATAGAAAAAACTATCCTCAGGCTACTGATGAAATTTTTTATATTGAAAAAACTATCTTCAGGCTACTGATGAAACTTTTTCTATAGAAAAAACCATCCTCAGTCTACTGAGGAAATTTTTTCTATCGAAAAAAAGCATCCTCATGATACTGAGAAAATTTTTTCTATAGAAAAAACCATCCTCAGGCTACTGAGGAAATTTTTTCTAAAGAAAAAACCATCCTCAGGCTACTGATGAAATTTTTCTATAAAAAAACTATCCTCAGGCTACTGATGAAATTGTTTCTATAGAAAAAACTATCCTCAGGCTACTGATGAAATTGTTTCTATAGAAAAAACTATCCTCAGGCTACTGATGAAATTTTTTCTATAGAAAAAACTATCCTCAGGCTACTGATGAAATTTTTTCTATAGAAAAAACTATCCTCAGGCTACTGATGAAATTTTTTCTATAGAAAAAACCATCCTCAGGCTACTGATTAAATTTTTATACCCTCAGCCTTTAGGCTATGGAGGGTATATACACTTTGATACGATGAAAATGTGCCTCATCGAAATAATGGTTTTAGACCCCAAGTATGTTTGTACTAAATGTTTTTCAGACAATTTGGAGTCGATCTAACCCTGTCCGTCCGTCTGTCTGTCTGTCTGTCTGTCCTGCTGGCTGGAGCGCATGATAACTCTCGAACGGATGAACCGATTCAGTTCAAATTTTGGCTTTCGTAATAATTTGCCCAAACTTAGTTTAAGTTCGAAGATGAGCTACATCGGTCCACTCCTTCCGGTACCTCTCCCACAAAAGTTCGAAAATGTTCGGAAAGTTTGTGCGCACGATAACACTTGAAGAGAGTGACCGATTTGGTCCATACTTTGTACAGCGTAAACTTTCTACCAGAGTAATATGAGGTTCCAATATGGTCTTAATCGGTCCACTCCTTCGGGTACCTCCCACACAAAATTTCAGAAAAGATCAGTTTAGGGCCAACTCTCGAATGCAAATATGAATTTTAAACAAAAACAAATATTTTCATGGACGGCCTACCATAACAATTTATTTTATGACATCAGCAAAGCGAAAAGAGCCACACACTAACCGAATAAAATAAACTATTTATGTTTCCCCAAAATGTTGTAATATTTTATGATCAATGAAATATGCTGACGGCCGGATAAGAAGGATCCTTAAAGAAATGAGCATTTTAGTATAAAGCAAGTAAAAGAGGACTATAGTCGGACGGGGCCGATCATGTGATGCCCTACACCACTTCCCCTGGCTACAAGCTTTCTGCGGAATTTATTTATATAATTGCGAATAGGGATAGGTAATAGAAATCAGTAATCGATTTTTCGATTTTGGTTTAAAACTAAAAATGCGATTTTTCGATCTGTCTTTTTTTTTGATTTTTGTGACTTTATCCGATTCGATCAATGAAATGGATCAATATTTCGAGGTATTACATTACTTCTAATCAAAGGTAGCATTAAAAACACCGTACAGCATCGTATGTTGCATCAACTTTAAAAACTAATTTTGTAGCGTAGAAGGTAAACGTGTTTCTTTATAAACAAGCAATATATATCGCGGTGCGCCTGAACCAACGTTAAATGGAACATACAATGTTCATAGGTGAGAAAAATAAAAAAACCGACTAAGGGATATAGAAATAAATCACGGTCAAAGGTCACTTTTTAGAGTTTTTTAGGTTATCAGGATTTTGCTTGGAAACCACAAGTCCTATCGAAATGATACTAAGGAAAATGTTGTAGCAGTGAAAATTCCATACAACATTTTATTATACCCTCAGCCTTTGTTCTTAATCGGTCCACTCCTTCGGGTACCTCCCACACAAAATTTCGGAAAAGATCAGTTTAGGGCCAACTCTCGAATCGCTTTGATTTTTGTTTTAGCAACTTGTATATACTGCCCTCCATACGACGGTACAAGTTCCATCAGGGGCAAGTCCATACTTCCTGAGAAAATAGCATGAAAGTTGCAAAAAACCCCTATGACACCGTGTGAGGTGGTTGGAGCTCAAGATAACTCTCGAACGGATCTGCCGATTCGGTCCAAAATATGGCCTTAGTAATATTTTGTCCAAACATAGTTTAAATTTGAAGATAAGCCATATCGGTCCACTCCTTCAGGTACCTCCCCCACAAAAGTTCAAAAATGTTCGGAAAAATTGTTAGTACGGTAACTATTGAGGGGAGTGGCCGAATTGGTCTAAACTTTACACATCCTAATATATCTACCAGATATAGATCAGGTTCAAATATGGACTATATTTGTCCACTCCATCCGGTACCTCCCACACAAAATTTCGGATAAGTTCTCTTTAAGACCTGCTATCGAATCACCTTGATTTTTGTTGAAGCAACTTGCATTCGCTGCCTAAATTACGAAGGGAAAAGTTTTTTTAGGGGCAAGTCCATACTTCTTGAGCAAACAGTCCGAAGAGTGTAGAAACCCCCTATGGCACCATATGTTGTGATCCACTTCCATAACAGTCAATGTCCATCCATTCCTTTTAGTATCTCCTCCGCAAAACTTTTGATCTTTAATCCTAATCAACATTTTTGTCGGTTCAAACGCCCAAAATTTTTAAAACCCACTAAATACATACGTATTTTGGGAAAATTTTTTTTCAATATACACAGGCTGAGGGTATATCTCTGTCGGCAAAGCCGACTGATACTTTTTTACTTGTTTGTATAGAAAAAACCATCGTCAGGCTACTGAGGAAATTTTTTCTATAGAAAAAACCATCCTCAGGCTTTTGATTAAATTTTTTCTATAGAAAGAACCATCCTCCGGCTACTGAGGAAATTTTTTCTATAGAAAAAAAACCATACTCAGGCTACTGAGGAAATTTTTTTCTATAGAAAAAACTATACTCAGGCTACTGAGGAAATTTTTTTCTATAGAAAAAACCATCCTCAGGCTACTGAGGAAATTTTTTTATAGAAAAAACCATCCTCAGGATACTGAGGAAATTTTTTCTATAGAAAAAACCATCCTCTGGCTACTGAGGAAATTTTTTCTATAGAAAAAACCATTCTCAGGTTACTGAGGAAATTTTTTCTATAGAAAAAACCATTCTCAGGTTACTGAGGAAATTTTTTCTATAGAAAAAACCATCCTCAGTTTACTGAGGACATTTTTTTTCTATAGAAAACAATTCCTCTGTAAACTGAGGATTAATCGACATTTCTACATGCTACTTAGAATTAGTTCGGAGTTGGACTATATCGATCCACTTCTTGTGGTTTTGATTAGAATTATAAAATTTTCGTCGTGGGCAAGTAAATACATTCCCAGATATAAACACGGGTTTTTACGAATTGAGTATTCGTTTGATTAACCACGTCAGTTCTACCACAAAATATAAGGAAGCGCGGATAAATAAAGATTTTATTCCACTCTACTTCTGCCAGAACTCCATTGGCAAAAGTTGGGAATTCGGAACACAAGTCATACACTATTTATCAACTGATATATAGAGCGACTTAAAGCCGGTCCCAGGTAATTCGTTTCCCCTGGAACCCAGCTGAGCCACTCTGCAATCAAGGATAGCTCCCGGGACGCCTGAATATGGCAATATATAGTTGCGGGTTCTGCGGGATCAAGTCCTCTGATCAGCTTTGCTGCTTTCCTGATAGCAAGAACCTCTGCTTCGATTATGCTAATTCTGTCATTAAGCTTATATCAGTGAGTGAGACACCATCGCTAGAGTCTTCCTCCATTTTGGAACTATATTGTCAGACCTTGCAGAGATGATTTACCTTCTGCCCAAATGTATCTGCTTCAAATAGTTACTGAAAATGAGTCAAACATCAAGCTGACTATGAATTAAGTGTTAGACCTTCTCATGTACAAACTCTAGAAGTGCCGAGGTCCGTCCTCACAGCTATAAACAGGAACAAGATATTCAAAGGTTTGTGATCCAGGATCACGTTCAGAGCAAGATGAGAGTAGCTTCTGCGATTAGAATTTTCGCACCTCTTTGAACACTTGGTAGTTAGTAGAGTCGTGCCTTATTTCAACGTACCTGCTACTAGACATGTACACCATAGGTAAGAACATACAGAACCACGTACAACCAGTGTATGACTAGTGTTCCCCAACAGTTGCCAATGTAGTTCTGGCAGAAGTAGAGCGGAATAAGATCTTTCTTTATTCGCGCTTCCTTATGTTTGGTGGTCGTACTGACTTGGTTAATCAATTTGTGCCTTAATTTCAAGGACCACTTACCTTTCCATTCTCTTCAACAGATAGGAAGGAAGCTGGTATTAAAACATCCGGTCCCGGCGGTTTGTAAAGCTGTAAGTAAGCTTTTGTATGAATGGTATTCTAAGGATCTGACCGGTATACTATTTCTCAAATAACCGTGCTTATCTCTCGGAAATTTTATAATTTAAATCAGGACCACAAGTACTACCATCGTTAAAAATTCCAAAACGGTTCTCGTACAGTTCTTAAACAGAACTTATAAAACATTCATGAAATTTTGTGGGGAAGGTACTCCAATAAGTGGATCGATATAGTCCAACTCCGAACCTTATCTAAGGTAACATGTAGAAAGGTCGCACCTAATCGATTACTACCTTTGTTAGTTATAGTGACCGATAATCGACCCACTGTTCCAACTTAGAAAGGTCACAATTTCATGACAAGAAAGAACAGCAACAACAACTACGACGAACAAAAGAAGATGGAATAGAAAAAATTGGTATTGAGAACAGGAAAAGTGTGCTTTGAAGTGTATGAAAATAGGTAAATTGTGATCAGATAAAAATGAAAACAACATCAACAACAGAAACTTTGAATCCAAGGATTGGTAAACAACATCTTTGTAGTAGAACAACAACAGTTTTTTGTTTCTTTCTATTCTACTTGTGTTATAGGTGTGTGCGTATGGGAACCAGGCAGTCAGCCAGCCGGTCGCTCGTAGAGGTTAATGTGAAAACAACTATGAAAACAGAAAACGAGTTGTTCGCACAAACGTGCGTTGCTTTTCAATCATCGACATCATCATCACCATTCGACCTTCAGCCCACATCAATGGTTGGTTGGCTATGCGACACACAAACAATCTAAAAAGATGTCATGCATTTGTTACAAGGGGATTCATGTTTTTGTTATTTCTTTTTTTTTCTATCAATTTCAACATTTTACATTTGATTTCTGATGCCGCTGCAGCTATTGCCGTTACGATGTGTAATAAAAAATAATAACGATAATAATGGGAAATACGCATAGAAAAACATTTTAAAATGTTAAACAAAGTTAAACGAGGTTGAAATGTTTTGAGCGGAAGTAAATTAAAGGCTTTGAAACAATACGCACTGAATACAATTCGCAATATTTCTCTTTAAACAAATTAGATGTAATTATAATTTGCCGACTCCACACGGCCTATGAGCTAAAAATGGGTTATCTAATAGCAATTAGATTCTTCTTGATATATGATCTGTTCCTTTACTTTTAAAAATGGTAACAGTGGCAAAAAATGGTAAAAGTGGTGAACTGGTCTCATATAAATGGTATGCTTTTTAAAGTAAAGGAACACTTTGCAGGTTAAAAATGGTAAGAAATGGTAACCTCAGGCACGTAAAGGAACAGAGCTATAGTTAATTGAAAACAACGCACAACTTTAGTAGTGTTATAAGCTCGGTTTAGATTATACACTTATACGATGGGTAAGTACATTATATCCATTTATTGACATATATTGAATAAAAATGACAACTTAAATCCACTGGACTTGTTTAATCAAGCATATTATAAACGTACTGTTAACGAACATAAACGTTGATTTGTTATTATAACATTTGAGAAATAACTAGAGTTGGGCAATCTCGTTCAATTGAACGATCCGGATCACTGTCCTCGTTCAAAGACGAATGAGCAACATCATAAAAACCAGCGTGTGAAATTAAGTATACGCAGTTTTGTCAAAGAAATTACCGGTGTCCATTGAACGAGATAGTGATCCGGATCGTTCAATTGAACGAGATTGCCCAACTCTAGAAATAACTACCTATTGTCAATGATCTTTCCAAATTTCTGTTGCTATTCATTCATTCATCAAACAGTGTAGAATCTACAGTAAGATATGTAAGATAAAAGTCAGTAAGATAAATGGTAATAGATTACATTTTTAATATTTGCCTAAAACTATGCAGCATTTTTTAACGTCATTCATGGAGATAGAGATTACAACTAAGCCCCGACTTGCTTGTAAGTTAACGAGCGACAAAATCAAACAAATATTTATTAACACAGCAAACTTTGATGGAATCGAATTGATCGATACAGTACCACCAAAATGTTAATCATGGGTCAAGTGATGTGGTATGACATCTTTTTAGATGTTATTTTCTAAAACGCATTAAAAATAAAATTGTTTTTTTTTTTTTTTTTGATTTCTTTATGTGCAAATAGAGTACAAATTTTAATAAATGTTTTAGGCAATTAACATTTAGGTAGGTCACATTAGGAAAATATTTGCTCCAGGCAGTGATGGCAGATTTGCCGATTTATCGGCATTTTGACGATTTTTAGACCAAAAAATCAGAAATGCCGATTTTACCCCTAAAAGTTATGGCAACTGATTGGTAGCACTGATCTCTGAAAGACAACTGTACATAAATATATCACCTTCCCAGCAATGTGATCTGGCATGTCATCTTTTTAGCATCTTCATCGAAGAATTTTATATGAGCGTGGACCCCAAATCCACGACTTTATCGTGGTGGTTGGTTTGGCTTAGGTGGTCTTGAAAATTTCGTTGTGTGGCTTGATTGACTAGAACATTTCGTTGAGTCGGCATAGCTTGATTGGTCTTGAAAATTTCGTTGAGTTGATTTACTTGACTCGTTTGTAGCGCTGACATACAAGGACTTATCTTGTTTTTTGTTTCAAGGCTTGAATGGAGAAACAAGTGGCTTGTGCAGATGTTTAATATTTAATATTTAATTTAATATTTAATATTTACCATAAATAGTTCACAACTTACCCAATTTTGACGTATATTGTTGTGTTCATATAATTTGAAATGTTCGTATTGACATTTTTCAGAGTAGAAGCATTTGAAAAATATTTTATATTTTGTATGCAGACTGCAACCTGATAATATTGCCCTTCATCCAATACATAAAATTATCATCATTGATATTTGAACAGATATCCGTTTCATATCTTACAAATTCCTAATATGCAATATGTGTATTCTACCAAAAAATGTGTCAATCTCCTCTTATGTCCCAATTACCCCTTGTACTTCATTGAATACCACTAATCAGAATTTTCATCTTCCACTAATGTAACCATTTTATTACCACAATGGCCCAATGTTGCCCACAGGCAACTTTCAAATTTAAAAAAAAAAAAAAAATCATAACTACTGATTGGAACTCTAAATTTTATTTTTTATTTTATTAGACCAATATCTCAGTAAGACATTTCAAAAACTGTTGGCTGTAATTATTCAATTCATTTGACATTTAACGGCATTTTATAAAATCACTAAAATATTTCATGTCAAAACTTTTACTCGACTACTTATAGTACATAAAATATCATAATTTCACCAAGTTTTCTGTTTATTTAAGAGTTCTTTCCATTTTTTCATTCTTCTGAAATCAACCTACCGACACCCACTTTGTACATGGGGATTTCTGAGTGATATCGGACACTTTTTCAAGATGAGGTTTTTGATTTCCTTTATTTTTTGCTGTGGTGATGCTGCTGATTAACAAAACATTTTAGTATATTTTCAGATTTTTTTGACTAACGGTTCCAGAGATAACGCGCCTTGAAAAAGTCAAATTCTGTAAAAACTACATGCAAAGAAATACTCATAAGTTCTTCAATATTGGTCCAATTTGAAAAAGTCTTTTTTTGTATGTTTTGTTGTTTTATCAGCTATTAAATAAAATATAGCAAAAAAAATTGCACAGTGGGCTTGGATGCTATTTTCGCGATTTAATACTTAAAATCAATTTTTAAACATGTTCGACCCCTTCGATTTTCTTTAAATTTTTTAGTATTAAACTACGTTCAATTACAAACATTTTAAGTCCTATGTGGTAATGGGATTCGGTTTTTTAAAATTTGTCAATACAGTTTTTCCTTAATACATTTGTACAAAATTTGTATTTCCTGTATTTTTGAAGCTAAGAGTACATATTTATCATTATATATTATATATTTATCATAAAAAAATAGAAAAACATGCACAGTGGGCTTTAATGGAATTTTCGCTGATGCATTTTCAAAATCAAAAAATTACGCAGTTTTTAAGATGTTTGAGATAAATTCATAAATATAAAATCAAAACAAATATTTATAAATTAAACTTTTAATTTTTTTAATAAAATAATAAATTTTGGACAAAGGTATAAAGGAAAAATTAAATTGACAAATTTTAAAAAATTCAGAAAAAATAGTAATCGTCCGAATCCCATTACCACATAGGACTTAAAATGTTTGTAATTGAACGTAGTTTAATACTAAACAATTTAAAGAAAATCGAAGGGGTCGAACATCTTTAAAAATTGATTTTAAATATTAAATCGCGAAAATAGCATCCAAGCCCACTGTGCAATTTTTTTTTGCTATTTTTTATTTACTAGCTGATAAAACAACAAAACATACAAAAAAAGACTTTTTCAAATTGGACCAATATTAAAGAACTTATGAGTATTTTTTTGCATGTAGTTTTTACAGAATTTGACTTTTTCATGGCGCGTTATCTCTGGAACCGTTAGTCAAAAAAATCTGAAAATATACTAAAATGTTTTGTTAATCAGCAGCATCACCACAGCAAAAAATAAAGGAAATCAAAAACCTCATCTTGAAAAAGTGTCCGATTTCACTCAGAAATCCCCATATATAAATGTCTCAAACGGTGTGCAAAATACGCATGCACAAACATGCAAAGTTGCCCACAGGCTACGTTGGGCCACAAAGGGTTAATTGAAAATATGTTTATTAAAAAATACCTCGTTTGCAAACATTAAGTTGACTAACTGTATATTCGCATATAAACACACAACCTTTTACGTTGAAATATGCCGGTAACCCAATTAAAGACCAAAACATTTACATGAACTCGTAAAAAGCCTACCAAATATTCAGAAGCTAACCATTATAACTGTACAAACAGTGGTTAATTTGAATTAATTAGAATATAATTATGTCGATTTTTGGGCACTAACTCACTCCAACGGAAAGGGAGATAGAAGAGGTGAAGCTCGTCTTTGCAGACTAACACCTACAGCCAGTCACAAATGAATCACTTCATTAACCTGTGTAAACATATTGGAGACGAACGGAGGTGCTTCCTAATGTGGGTTGTTTTGACCAAATTTTGTCTTTGGCGTTTGTGTGTTTGTTACTCGTGGCAAAACAACGACCAATATGATAATCAATCTTTCTGTTTTTGTGTGTCACACAACACACACAATTTCGTTATTTTGTTATAATCTCTAGCGTGTTTAAAGGCGCTCTACATCTAAGTGGTTTTAAAAAATATGTGCCATTTCAGCTGTCAATTCCATTGATTTTTTGTAAAATAAATGACGCATTAGCTCAAAATACTTCTTTTAGGTGCAAGTTTAAATTGGGTTTTATGCTAATTTTCTGTCATGAATATATGTATATGTGTGTTGCATTTAAAAATTTATTAAGTTTAGTGGTGATATGTTAATGAAATCATATTTTAACTCGTGTTTACTGCATTTAATATATACCCAGCAAACCAATCGTACCGACATCGTAACGAAATCGGAACAAATACGTCCGATATCTGATCCGAAATCGTAACGATATCTTAACGAAAGTTGTATGAAGTGGTTGACATAATTTCGGAACGAAATGTAGGGGCGACATCGGATCGATTTCGGTCCGATTTCGTAATGAAATCTGAAGAAAATCCTTGAGAAATTGGGAAATGAAATTTATTTCCGACAATTGTTCCGAAATCGGAACGAAATCGGTACAAAATCTGAACTATTTCCTCTCCGAAAAAATCGTTTAGAAATCGGAACGAAATCTGAACGACTTTGCTTCCGAAATTGTTCAGACATGTCGGACATCAGACATTTGGTTTGCTGGGTAGTTAACAGTGTTTCTGTTTCTCTAAGAAGACTACCATAAATTTGCTTTTTACAGTGTTTCATTTAACTTGCTTTGGTGTCCGTTTAGTTAAAATCTAGTAACCCATTTTTAAGACAGTTGCAGTTGACCAATCGAACTGAAACTTTGAACACTTTTCAGATTTGGATGACAATACATGAATAAGAAACCAAAACCAATATGGAACATTTTTTTCCTATAGCCAACATATAGCGGTACCACCCGATTTTAGGTGATTTGTGGATTTTGTCTTCATTTTTAGTCTGAAATTGTGGACGTGGGTCGGATTTTGGTGTAGCCCCCATATAACGGTACCACTCGAATTTAGGCAACAAAGAATTCGAACGAAATTACAGATTTTAAATGCCAAAAACAATAAAGTTCTTATAATTTATATTAATAAAAATAATTACGATTTTTTTATTCCTTACTTTGTTTTTTTAATGTCGCTAAAACTAGCACCTGAAACAAAAACAATTTGTACTTAAAAATACGAAAATCATATAATTTCATATTTAAAAAAATATTTTCTTACTATAAAATCATGATTTTTAATTATCAATATGTTTGTACATTTTAACTAAAATACATACATACATATGTACATCAGATCTAATCATAGCCCATGGCAATTACCTAAGTTTTTAATCTAAAATTCATCCAGAACACCCAATTCCTCAAAACGTTGTAAGCCATATTTTAAAGATTCTTGCAATTTTTCTTGAGCAAATACTAGAGCTAATTTCTTGGCAGCATACTCCTCATTGGCAAATGCTTCAATGCTGGTATCGTCGGATAATTCCTTGGGTATCGTGACCATGGGCAAGAAACCAAATAATGCAAACAGACCGTACAACTCCCTCGAACGTAATTCGTATTTTAGATCATCCATTGTGGGAATGGCATCATAGCGTAAATATTCCAATGTCTCAGCAAAGGTTTTGTAATAAGTTTCAATTAATTCTTCACGTTTAGTTTTGATTATGTCCAATTGTACACTGGTGTTGAGGAAGAAGTTCAAATCACATGCCGGACTACCGAAGAAACTCAACTGGAAGTCAACCTGAAAATATTAAATATATGAAATAAATAAGAAATTTAACAAGTAAAATATGGATTACAGTATAGGAATTCTGTAACTTTTATCGATTCAAAAGTTGTTAAAATTTCTTTTGTTTTTGTAACAACTACAAAACGAATAAATGAAATTGTTGTAAAATAAACAATGAGTTAAGTTGTTCAAAAGTTACAGAATAGGGGGGGGGGGGGGCAGATATGAAAGAAATAAAGTTTTTTATATTTCAGTGTAATTTGTTGATTTTTTAAAGTGATGCAAATTACTTTCAGAAAATCTTATTATAAATTGGATTAAATATCTTATGGAAATTCAAACCGGTTAAGTCGCCACAAGGTTCAACCTAAGTGAAAGCATCGATGTTCTTCAAATCGTATCTAAAAAACATATTAAAATCAGAAACTCTTTTGACACCTGAGACACCCCGACCCTGAAACGAAACGTCCGCTTTGAAGAGCCTTATTGCTGCAGTAATAATTAAATCATAATTAAGTAATAAATATATTAATGGTTATATATTGACAACTTTAATCATTATCTCCGAACAAATCTGATACTTTTGAGGTCATATTGCCGCCCTTCGAAGTGTAACAAGTAAAAAAGCGTTAAGTTCGGCCGGGCCGAAATTTTCATACCCTCCACCATAAAATATTCTGAACTACAACGGAATAATTAGTTTTCATTCTTGTCCCCAGCTTTAAGTTGTCAGATAATGTACATAAAATGCTTCATTCGGGAGGCCCTTTTTTATTGTGCCTATATCTAACTATGTATGTTGAAAATTTTTAGTGGGTTAGAAATTGGGAGGTACCGTTATATAGGGGTTATAATAAAACATGGACCTATGTTGACAGTTTTTGATGGGAGCCTTTAATGTCAAATAACTCCTAATTCGGTTAAAAATTTTAGTTAGAATCCTCAAAATACCGAAAATCGGTACATAACTTGGGAACTTCAAATGTCATTAACAGCTAGTTCGGAGGTACATATGTGGGCTATACGAAAATATGAACTTAAATGAACAATTTTTGTTGGCTTTTAAATTTCAAATTACAGAAAGTTCGTCCAAAAAATAAAGCTAAGGTTCGGAAAATCGGGAGGTTTGTTTTTGGGCTATACCAAAACATGGACCTACGTTCGGTTAAACATTTTAAGTAAAATCCTCAAAGTACCGAAAATCGGGTAGTATCTTTATATTGGGGCTATGTTGAAAATTGTTGAAGCAGATGTGTGGTAACCACTACACTTCGGTTAAAAATTGTAGTTAAAATTGCCAAATTGCTGAAAATTGGGAGGTACCGTTATATGGTAGCTATATCCTAACATGGACCTATGTTGACAATTTTTGATGGAGAGGTGTTGTGACCACTAAGAACATCAAATGTCAAACTACTGCTAGTTCGCTTTAATATTGTAGCTAAAATCATCAAATTACTGAAAATCGGGAGGCACCGTTATATTGGGGCTTTATCAATACATCGACCTTTCTTGACAATTTTTGGTGGAGAGTAGGGTGTCCAAAAAACCGGTTTTTCCAAACAAAACGGTTTTCGGTTAACCGAAATTTTAAATTTTTTCAAAAACCGGTTTTCGGTTTTCAGCATTTGCCAAAACCGGTTAACCGGTTTAAACCGGTTTTGTTAAATAGGTACAAAATTGCTCATAATTTATAAATAGTTGATTAAAAATGTGCGACAAGGGGTAAATTAAGCATATTGACTTCGTTATTATATAATTATCTCAAAATATCCTTGTTATTTGGTATTCAACCTCGAAATGGGTGCTGCAAAATTAAGACAGAAATTGTGCTCTAACAATGGTAAACCATACAAATATAAAATTGTGTACCAAAAGAATTAAGTTTACATTTCATTAAGTCCGGATTCTTCGTCTCGCTTTGCAAACCTAAAGTTATCGTGAAATGCCTGAATCCAACATTTATTTTGTTACCGTTACCCTTTATAACCTGACATTCGTCTAAAGATTGTGTTAATTATGCACAGACTTCCCCTAGTGAGGCTGATCATAGTGAACATTCGTCGATCTTTAATTGGTTGGTTTTAAATTGTAGCTACTACAGCTCTAGTTCCTAGTTCACTGTACTAGTTCCAAAACGTGAGAACAATGTCATACAAACTGCTGTGTGATGTTACGTATACGCAGTTTTCATATAAAAACGATGTGGGCTATTGGAACTGCGTAGTGAACTAGATTGGCACTACTTTACATTTTAAACAAAATATATTTCAAATTTAAAGGTTAATAGTTAAGTTTAGTTTACTTTCAAGGAAACAACTGTAGTGAAATATTAAAAATATCACTATTTTTTAAAACCGGTTAACCGACACAAATAACCGGTTTTGTCGGTTAACCGAAAATGACGTTTTTGGCGAAAACCGGTTTCGGTTTTGTAACTCAAAACCGGGTAACCGGTTAACCGGTTTCGGTTTTGGACACCCTAGTGGAGAGGTGTGGTGACCACTAGGAATTTCAAATGTCAAATGTTCAAATTACAGATAATTCGGTTAAAACTTGTAGGTAAAATTCTCAAAATACCTAAAATCGGGCGGTAACGTTTTAATGGGGCTATTCCAAAACATGGACCTATGTCCACTAATTATATAAGTTTATTGACATTTAAGCACCATAAATGTCAATTTATAGCTAAATCGGTCTGAAACACTTAAGAACCCTAAATGTCAAATTATAGCTACATCGGTCTGAAAATGTAGCTAAAAACGTCAAAATACCGTATATCGGGGGTACCGTTATATGGGGGCTATACCAAAACGGGGACCTATGTCCACAAGTTTTCTTATTTAAGTTTATTGACACTTAAAACCCTAAATGTCAAATTATAGATACATCGTTCTGAAAATGTAGCTAAAATACCGTAAATCGGGGGTACCGTTATATGGGGGCTATACCAAAACGTGGACCTATGTCCACAAGTTTTGTTATATAAGTTTATTGACATTTAAGAACCCTAAATGTCAAATTATAGCTACATCGGTCTGAAAATATAGCTAAAAACGTCAAAATACCGTAAATCGGGGGGTACCGTTATATGGGGGCTATACCAAAACGTGGACCTATGTCCACAAGTTTTCTTATATAAGTTTATTGGCGCTTAAGAACCCTAAATGTCAAGTTATAGCTAAATCGGTCTGAAAATGTAGCTAAAAACGTCAAAATACCGTAATTCGGGATGTACCGTTATATGGGGGCTGTACCAAAACGTGGCCCTATGTCCACAACTTTTGTTATAAAAGTTTATTGACACTTAAGAACCCTAAATGTCAAATTATAGCTACATCGCACTGTGGTTTAGCTTGTATGGGAGAGAGCGACAAAAATATTTCTAATCAAGATATCGATCTGAAAATTTGATCGTAAACTCGTAATGACTAGGAGATAATTTTCCCCAAAAATCGTCGGTATTGGTCCACTCCTAGGTATAGACCCCCCATAACGGTACTTCTAGTTTTTTATTAATTTCAAGATTTTGACTATATTTTCAAAGTGAATTCGCTGTAATTTGACATTTTGTGTTTTTTGGTAGTATAAAACATCTTGCGCAGGTCCATGGTCGATAAAGGTCCATGTTTTGGTATATCCCCCATATAGAAGTACCTGCCGTTTTTTATAATTTCACGATTTTTTCCATAATTTCCAACTGAATGTGCTGCTATTTAACATTCCTAGTTTATAATTTGTATCAAACATTCTTGCTAAAATTTATCAATATTTGTCCACATTTAACATATGGTCCAAGGGTGTACCAGATTATATTAGATGTAAACAATGTCCTATAGGTCTCAACCAGGGCATATCTGGAAACTAAGATGTTTTATGAGACTTTTAGTTGGTGAGGATGGGTTGGCATCTATTACAATAAATACTAGCTACAGGATATATCGATTAGGAGAGTTCCCAGATCGACTAAAAATGTACCAGGATATATAAACAATAAACAAGACCACACAGGTGGTCCTGCTTGCAAATTTAGCCATACTACCTTGTTTAGATCTCTGTGTGAAGCTTAAGTCTACTGCAGGACTTCCCGGTTATACTTTCAACGGCAGATAATTCTTGAAGTGGCATGTATGTTTCAAAAATAATGGTGTATTTTATAGCGATAGTGTATACGATCTTACAACTTAGAGAAATCATATCCCGTAACATCCACCTGAAGGTTTGCTATAATTTCTTCTTGGCATTGACAAAGTTTTTTGAACACCATATTTCAAACCATACAAATGTGAAAACACAAATTCATACAGTAGTCCTAAAAACATAATTTTTTATATAAAAGATCGAAACAAAATGCAAAACACCAACACCGATTGCTTGAAAACACCCAAAAATCCCATACTAAACATTCACAAAACTCCGAGTTTACTCAGTGTAATACAAACTGAATACCGCTCGGCAACTTTCGGCAGACGAGATAATTTTTTTCTAATTCTGGACACTTCCACGAATATTTAAGTAAAAATAACGTGAGGATCCGCGAGGATCCAAGTTACTAAAAGTCTATTTCTTTTCACAATACGAAATAAAAAACTCTCACAAAAATATATTTCAAAAGATATCAATTTTACTACAAAATAAAGATACTAATTTATGATGTTATCAATTAAAAACAATAACAATACCATTAACTTTAACTTCCATTTCTTACTATAGTAATTTTACACATTACTTTTTTGTGATATCACTTGTAACTTGTCACTACGTTAATGGGAATTTTAATGTCTCAATTTCTATAAATGGAAATGCTCACTTCTGTGGCTCTGCTTTAGCAAGTACCGTTAGAAGTTGTAAAAAGAAAGCCGGAATACTAAACTTTGATGTATCTACGATAGATTTGAATAGTTACAATCATAATTTGTAGACATCGATTTTGGTATTTTTGTCGCGGGCTGGGACCACAGTGCATCGGTCTGAAAATGTAGCTAAAAACGTCAAAATACCCTCATTTGGGGGTTCCGTTATATGGGGGCTATACCAAAACGTGGACCTATGTCCACAAGTTTTGTTATATAAGTTAGCTGACACTTAAGAACCCTAAATGTCAAATTATAGCTAAATCGGTCTGAAAATGTAGCTAAAAACGTCAAAATACCGTAAATCGGGGGTACCGTTATATGGGGGCTATACCAAAACGTGGACCGATATAGCCCATCATCGAACCTGCCTGCAAACAAAAGACGCGTTTTCCCAAAATTTCAGCGTCCTATCTCCATTTTTGTGGATGCTAGAGTGATTACCACAGACGGACGGACGGAGAGATCGACACAGAATTTTACCCTGATCAAGAATATATATACTTTATAGGGTCGCAAATGAGTATTTCAATGCGTTACAAACGGAAAAACAAACTTAATATACCCTCCATACTATGGTGGAGGGTATAAAAACATAACGATAACAATACGCGGAAAGTTCTTATCTTTTATCTATGGTTGCCTATAGATTTGTGGCCCTTGACTGCATAAACTATTCGTAGAAAAATAAAAGCATTGGTAAATGTCAACCCTTCCGGTCCGATTTATTATCCTATCATTAGTCAACGATTCAGTGACTAATTACATAGCAGTATAATCTGTCATAAAACTATAACCTTTGAAAGTGTGCGATACTGTTAGTGTGTTGCAGTGAGATTAGGCTATGGGAGATTCGAACTGAAAGGGTACCTACTGGAAGGGATTTGTGAAATTTGGAATGTGGGTCACTCTTGATGTCTAGGGGTGAGATGTGGCTAGCTCTTGGAAATTTAAACTAAAAGTTTACGAAAAAGTACTAAAATGAATTAAATTCTGCGCTATTGTATTTAACGAAAAGATCGAATTCTGAGATTCCGAATATTAGTCCCTGCCTGTGTTTAACGATTATATAATATGGAACTAAAGAGGGGTACGCACCATCAGTTTTGACTGAAATTCCCGACTGTTGGGCCAAATATATTCTCCTTTCCAATTTTGGCATAAAAATCGCCTAGAATAATTTTAATGTCATGGGCAGGGCAGTGGTCATATATTTCTTCTAAGCGATCGTAAAATATATCTTTGGTCAGTTCGAGAATGTCACGCTTTTTAATTTTCATAGTTTTTGAATGATTGTAATTTCAATATTACTTTTAATTTCCTATCCTTATAAGGTATCACTGTAAGCAACTAAGCCTTCGCGATTATAAGCCATATTACTAGATGAAGTTTTAGCAGAATACATTCATTATTGTATGGGATTTTAGCGAAATAGTTGTAGAACTCCGGAATATTTTTTTTTCTAATTTTTCTAATCAAAACAAAATATATATTTGAAACAATATTCCAACAGTAAGTTTTTTTTTCAATTAATTCTCTTTCGAGTTGAGCTGTAAGGCCTTTAGAGATACATTGAAAAATTAGGAGTCTACCAAAGTTCAACGCATCCAACCATTACACTACGTTTCACGGGCGGTAAAGCCGATCTTCAGGTGTATTAGAATGTTGTTGTTGTGACAGACGAAGGCAAAGCTTGGAAACTAGTATATATATCGCACTTCATTAGATAAATGTATATGCGAAATTATGTCAGTTAATTGAAACTCCAAACTTTTCCTATAGCAAGACTATAGTAATCCCATTTTTCAATGTTCACAAATACTACGGTAAGTTTTATTCCTACATCATTAGTAATTGCTCTTCTATATCAGAAGATTTGATCATCAATTATTGTCTACTAAAGTTTTGACAAGTTGATGGTGGCTTAGAACGCTAAGACGCCGGCAACCTTTACACTCAGTTGTCGGAGACCCAGGTTCGAATCCCAGCCTCATGCTGAAATTATTTTTTATTTTTGCCTTATTAAGGCGAAGGCCATTTATAGTGATATTTAATTAATTCTCTTTCGAGAATTTCTTTTGTTTTTGCTATAATATGCAATTTAACCCTCTAACCGGCAAATGTTATTGCTTAAAAAATTATTTATCGATAGTTTTTAGGTAAATAAGATATGTGTTAATAGTAAAAGCTGACAAAAATGTTAAAATTATCCTCTAAATGAGAAAAGTTATTGACCGCCAAAAGGAGGACCTGCCTGGTAATGTAATAAAAATTCTAGTAAAATAATGTTTGAACCTTGGGTTTTTTTAATTTTTTAAATGTTTTTTAAGATACATTTGGAAAAAATTGTTATTGTTGAATAAGCATATATTTAATATACATTTGGAGTAGGTATATTTGTGTATTTGGACTTATATCCCAGTATTTAACATAATTTTTACCCTTGCTATCCTAAATCTATATATTTACTATTTGTGGGTAAGTCAAACTTATTCTCATATTTGTTGTTTTCAAATTTAAAAACAACAAGTTTAAAGTGGGTTGTAGTTAAAATTGATTACTTTAGGGGATGGCAGAGAAGACTAGTTTTGTCCAACGTCACTTGGACTCATCAGTTCTCTTAGTTCTTTGTATTGAAACAAAGAACCCTTCCCCAATTTTATGACGACTCGAGCTCAAGAATGATTTCGTTTAAATTCGTTTAAATGCGAATTCAACCAAAACATCTAAAAACTCTCGCAGCCGCATATGTAAACCAAATTAACTACTCCCACTGTCATGTGTCTCCACATTGCAGAGAATGCACATAACTATTTTGATAGTTGTCGAAAAATAACAACAACCAATCGTCCACGGTGCTTTGTGTGCCTATTTTTAGATTCACTTCGGTTATTGTATATGCACCATTTCAGCGAAAATTTTTGAACTTTTGTGGGGGAGGTATCCGGAGGAGTAAGTCGATATTGCCCATCTTCAAACGTAAACTAAGTTTGCACATCGGTTAATCCGTTCGACAGTTATCGTGCGCTCCAACAAGCCAAACAGACAAACGAATCTATTTAATATGCTTTTGTGGTAATGAAAAATGTTATTACAAAATATGTTGGAATGAAATTCTTTTAAAGAATTTAATATTGAACGTGATTTCGTAAAAAAACTAAGCATTTAATTTATTTTCCCTCTAAATTTACATTTAATTTATTAGATTTGTTATATTTGAAAATAAATTATTTGCAATTCTAAAATCAAAAGCAAACATAAACAAAGGCGGGGTGTATTCTCTAGGAATTATATAAAATTACAAATCAAATAATCAGAATTTTAAATGTGTTTGTCATTATTCCCTCAGACATGAGGTTACCTCATCAAAATAATGATTTTAGACCCACATATGTTTGTACGAAATTAGTTTCAGTCGCTTTCCTACGTATGTGAGCAATTCTATAGAAACAAGTGTTACCGATATTTTTTTTTCTGATGTTAAACATTCTCTATCTCTACCAGAAAAATATCAGATTCGAATATAGACCATATTGGTCTTCACCTTGGGTTACTTCCGAAATTTAGCACAACCCCACGGCAGCGGGTTCTTTGTACTGGTTAGATCCGAAATCAAAAACGTTTCGGCCAGCGCCTGTCAACACAGCTTCAATACTATGCTCTTACAAAACCAACCAAAATTTTCTCCAAACGTATATTATGTTCCAAGAAGGTCTATGTCGGCCAACATCTTCGACTACCTCCCTCACAAAAGTTTATAATTTAAGGTCCTGACCGGCTTTAACATGGCAAAGTCCAGGATTTATCTTGGTCCCTCGCTCATCTCAAGTGGACACTGACCTCCCCGTGGTGTCATCTGGGGTAGCTGCCTTTAACACCCGTTAAAGGCAGTGAGCTAAAATATGCCGCGCGTTCACCCATAAGAACGTTAAAAACGTGGGTTTGGACGCCGGGTTAGTAATCCTCCCCTAGAAAAAAGCAGCCTACTATAAAAAAACGGAAGAAATGAAAAACAAATCCCTCTGAAGTTGGCGAACCCCGCAAACGTTTTATGGACCATAATTTACGAATCTGCGCCTGGAATGTTCGTACTCTTTATAGAGGAGGTGTAGTTTACGCATTGGCAGATGTACTTGAAAAGTACAAAGCCGACATTACTGCCATACAGGAAATACGATGGATTGGGAAAGGCGTCACAACAACACCTAAAGGTGACGCACTGTATTATAGCTACCATGACACTCCTACTGAAGACAAGGACGAACAGACCAAAGATATATTTTACGAGCGCTTAGAAGAAACTTATGACCGTTGCCCTGCCCATGACATTATAATTATACTAGGCGATTTTAATGGAAAGGAGAATATCTTTGGCCCAACAGTCGGGAAATTCAGTCTCCACAGCGAAACATCTGATCGGCAAAAACATGGTGGTTAGCAGTACCAGATTTAAGCATCTCGATATTCAAAAGGGCACCTGGCTGTCGCCAGATCAAATAACAAGAAATGAAATTGATCACTTTGTGATAGATGGAAGACATGCATCGAGCGTGTTGGATGTGCGTTCGTTCCGAGGAGCAAACATAGACTCGGACCACTATTGCTGCAAAGGTACGCACCCGGTTAAACGAAGCAAACAAATTACGAACAGATACAACACGAAAATTAGACATCGATAAGCTGCAATCACAACAGATACCCACAGCATACTCCACTCAACTGGCCCAATTGCTTAATCAAAGCACTCCTCGTCCCGATAACATATCAGCGCAATGGCAAAGCATTGCCCACTTCATGCAAACAGCCGCAAAATCCATACTTGGATACCAGAGACCTCCACCAAGGAATCCATGGTATGATCAGGAAAGTCGTGCAGCCACCGAAGAGAAAAATGCGGCATATAAGGCTATTTTACAATCCGTAGCAGCGCGTAGCGCACGAGATAGATACAGGGAGAAAAGGAGAAAACGTCTTTTCCGCAGGAAAAAGAGAGATATGGAAAATCGGAGTGTGAAAAAATCGAGATGTACAGGAGCCAGAATGAAGTCCGAAAATTCTACCAAAGGGTCAAGCATCAAACTGATGGCTTTGGTACAGGCACATCCTCCTGTAGAGACCAGCAAGGTAATTTGGTAACTGATACATATAGGGTACTCAGGATAAGGAAATATATTTTTTCAAAACTGTTGGTATCCAATAGCTGCGAAGACGACGAAGATACCACAGTCCCAATCCCAGAAGATGGTATTAAATGTATACCGCCCAGCCAACAAAGACAGCAATAAATCGGCTGAAGAATAATAAGGTAGCAGGAGCCGATGGCTTACCAGCCAAGCTGTTCAAAACCGGAGCCGACACGCTGATAAGGTGTATTCATCAGCTAGTTAGCACCATCTGGCAGGAAGAACGAGTACCCGACGATTGGAAACTGAATATCCTGTGCCCCGTCCACAAGAAGGGAGATAAGACTGTATGCTCTAACTATAGGGACATAAGTCTATTCCCTATTGCCTACAAGATCGTGTCAGGGATATTGTGCGAACGACTAAAGCCTATGGTCAACGAGATAATTGGACCATACCAATGCGGCTTTAGACCTGGCAAGTTCACCATTGACCAGATATTTACCATGCGGCAAATCCTGGAGAAGACTCAAGAGATGCAGATCGACACCTACCACCGTTTTGTCGATTATAAAGCAGCCTTCGACAGCCCGCTGCGTTCAAAGCTATTCCAAGCCATGTCTGAATTTGGTATCCCCGCATAGCTCATCTGGCTTTGTAAAATGACTTTAACTGACACGAGGTCCTCAGTTAAAATAGGAAAGAACCTCTCCGAAGAGTTTGGTGCCAAAAGAGGTTTCAGACAAGGAGACAGCCTTTCGCGTGATCTCTTTAACATCCTGCTGGAAAAGGTCACATGTTACTTGCTTATGCTGATGATATAGACATCAGACGATCAGTAAAAGAAGTAACCGATACCTTTATGAAGGTCGAAGGAGAATCTGCTAAAGTGGGTGTGGCGGTAAACGGCGAGAAGACCATGTTGCTGGTGTCGACGCGCAATGCGTCCATTGAGCTCGACAAACTGTTGAAGTTGGTTCCTATAATTTTGAGGTAGTAAAATACTTCGTCTACCTCGGCACCGCCGTAAACACAGCAAATAACATCAGTTGTGAAATAAAAGAAATTAAAAGAATTGTATTGTTTGTATAATTGTATAAATTCGGGCCGCATGGTGGTGCACGCAGAATTGGCAGGCCAAAGGATAGATAGCGCAAACAAGGCGCGGTATTCCAGAAAGCGAAGCACTAAACAGAGAGAATTGGAGATCTATTCTTAATTCGGTCTATGAAACAAATGTTCTGTAATGGGCCAACACTTTTGTTTTTATTTTAACAAAGAAGATATAACGTTATGTGGTCGTTAAAAGAATTATGCTATAGAGTGCACAGCGTCTGCTAAGGCTGTCTAAAGTCTTGTGTATGTGTATGTGTTTGTTTTTTTTTTTGTTTTTTTTTTTTTTGCAAACAATTTAAACATATTGAAATAATGTAAAAATAAAAAATACTTACAAATATGGCCTTGGTTGGTACTTGAGGTTGGGTATCATCTTCATAACCATACATAAAGTTGTTGGTCCATAAATCACCGTGATTGAGTACTACAATGCGATCTCCCTCCTTAGGTTTACCCAACTTGTAAGTGATATTCTTGAAATTGTCATAATATTTTTGCATTTTTGTGGTAATCGCTTCAAAGCCAGGCCAATTAGCAGATGTTTTAATGAGTTGATTTAAATAGCCGCCGAACATGTGGAAGAAAGTATTAGTTTTTAGCACTGTTTCTTCGCACAACATACCACGTTGGAAACGCTTGGCTATTGCGGGGTCCTTCCAAAAACAGAACACACAATATATTATTAAAATTTCCTTTCATTTACAAAACACCATAACCCCACCTTCTTCAACAATACCATGGAAGTGGCATGGAATTTAGCCAATTGTTCCAAAATCAAAACCGAATGATTCCAATCCAAACCATTTTGGCGAGAGGCAACTTTGAAACCATCAACAGTTAGGTCATTAAAAACAATAGTTTGCATGGGACTTTTTGTGGCATAGAAACAACTGGAATCACACACAGTATTAATTAATAAATAATCTAGTTGATTAAATTCAATTGTTCATTACTTTGCTCCAAATTTATCTGCCTTACTGAGTATGGCCAAACGTGGCAATACATCGGTATAGGTTAATTTCTCCTTGACAAACACACCCACATCTTCTAAGAATTGTGTTTCCACGGTTATTGGAATGGTCTTGACAATCAACGATATTTTTTCATTCTTTACTGGATTTTCACCGAAACTGTCATAATTTATCACGACACGATAAATACTTGAACAATAATTGTCACCAGGATTACTACCCCAGGCAAAGTTCACTTCATGAATAACAATTTTTGTTTCGCGCAAACCTTCTTCGAGAGCATTGACGAAAAACTCTTCATTCAAGTGTTCCGGCACAACAATGGTTTGTTCGTTTTTTATTATCATTTTCTAATTTTTTTTTTTTGGCTTCTGATTTCAAACCGTCCACACTGTTCAATGTCTGTCTTGTTAATGAAGAAGATTTGACAGAAACCTGTTGTCGCTTTTATTATTATACTCGCAAGACCGTCTAATCATCGCGAGACCTTATCATAGAAAAGGGGTGATGTGGAGGTGATAACAACAAGAACGTTAAGCGGTAGTAGTCGCAAAAAACAAACTAAAGTTTGCGTGTCGGTTTCACACGCGTATTTGGACCTCAGATAACAAATTGTTCGGACAGTTCGTGTCTTGTTTGTTTTTTTTTATGTCGCTAGGTCTCTTAATTTAGGCAATACTTGTTGTTATTGTCTTCCGAGGTATATATTACCAAAGTTTTCATTGATAAGATTTTTTTGAAGTTTGCCAATGTGATTAATATGAAATCAAGGTAAATAATCAATTTACTTTTCTTAGTTAGACCAAGTGAAGGTTAATTTTGGAAAAAGAAATGATTTTGAAAAAATGATAGGCCATTACACTTTGAATCTAAGCATTTAGCAGTTTCTTGATATTAGAATGTGTGCGTGGCAAACAGCAACGACAATCTGTGTGTGACTCTACTTTCCATAAATTGTTATATTCTGTCATATATTGATCATATTTTAAGTGTAGTTCTTTTAAAATTCACAGTTCGTATATAGGAAATTTAAAGCTTAACATTTTTGGATTTTGTTTTTACAAGAATGGCGTTGAATTATTCGTGCTTCTCATATTCATATTTATCTCCGCGGAATAAAATATTTGCAATAACTCTTGAAAATCCGTTCCGATTTTGTGGGACCTGGGTGTGGTACCTGGGAGAGCAGTTTCCTTTTTGAGCTGCTAATACCAAATATCATATATATTTTCCCACTATAAGCTTAAAAGGCTTTTAAATCATAAGAAGTTATGCTCAAATCAATTTAACGTATCACGAACAAAAACTGCGGTCAGACAATGGCGGGGGAAACAATCCCATAGGATAAAACTGCACAAATTAGTATTTTTGCTTTATTATAATATTGAAAATTGTCGCATGTAAGAGTCATCACCATGTTACGGCATTTAATGACATTAAATTAAAAGTAAGCGGGTGGTCACATGGGGAAGGTACTCTATAAAGCATGCAAGTAATAAATATAGTACATCAGACTCTCTAAAAGAATGAGAAATATCAGCCTTATTTGGGCTACATCTTATAGTAAGTAATCTATGAACCTGCGAAATAAGGTGGAAAGACTCTGGGGAAAGAACAATGGACCCAAATATGAAATTTGGTATTTTCGATTCAACACTGTATTAAGTTTTTATTAACTTCGTAAGAATCATCTTCATTGCACGTTGTGGCAATTGGGAAGTGACGGGGAAATGTACCGCAAAGGAACCAATATTTCCGTGAAATCATTCAATGTTGCTATGGATTGTCCTTTTACCAATTAGAGTGTTAGAAAAATATAATAATGAAAAAGTATTCGAAATAGAAACAGTTCTCCCCCCTGTAGTGGAATTCTGTAACACATTTTTTGACTTATCGACAAAAATCGGTAAAATTCGAATGCTTATAATTTCGGTAACTAGCGAAATTATTCGGTAAGTTAACAACCAAAATAAAGCTGTCGCTAAGTCGTACCGATAGCAATAGTGTTGTCAACTTTTATTGATACTTTTCGTTCATAATTTTGCGTTTTAATGACACCGATTTTTGTCGGTAACTCAAAAAATTAGTTACAGAATTCCACTACTGAGCTTCTAATATCACATGTCTTTTTTATTCATTATAAGGTCGAGAGTCTTTAATCTTTATAGAAGAAATGAAAAAAGCTAACTTTAAAGCAAAATGTTCGATGCCAAAGATGCCATTCAATCATGGGTGCATGTCATCTTTTTAGCATCTTCATCGATGAATTTTATATGAGCGTGGACCCCAAAAAATGCTATTTATTTTTGGATCCAGAGCATGTCATTTACACCAATGCTTTGACATGTCATTTTCACCAATGCTTTGGCATGTCATTTCCACCAATGCTTTGGAATGTCAATAGCTGTGTCTTTTTACTTGATAATTAGTAATAATTATTACTAATGTTGCAGATTTTGACAGTTGTATAAAGGAAAAGTTGCTGAAAAAAATGTTTCATCAACATTTAGTAAGTAAAAAGACACCCCTATTTTCACCAACCCTTTGCAATGACATTGTCATTACGACGAGAGTTTTAACAACTGTGGTTGTGATTTCGAGTCTGCAACAACATCAAGACTATTGTAAATAATTAATCTTATATATTTAGAAAAATTTGTATAAATAAAAACACAAAATTCATCTTTATTGGATCGATGGAATGATTTCAAATGCTGATGAAAAGATCGGATCTTTCACAACCTGCATTGCATTGGTTCAAATGCTAATGAAAAGATTGGATCTTTGAACCAATGCAAAAGATGCCATGAAATCACGTCATCGCATGGAACCCCTTCCTTCAAATTTTGCTGGGTTATTTGTCAGGAGTTTAAAATGCGGGTAGACAAAAAAAAGGAAGTAACCCCAATAGCACCCAACCAATTTAATATTTCCAATTTATTATTGCTTTGGAAATCTACAAACTGCGTTATCATCACTTAAAGGTGCAAAATGTCCTAACAGGGTAGGGTAAGAGGATAGTCACATGCGAAGGTCGTCTAATAGATTCTTATAATAAATGTATTGTATATCAATAAGTATTAATATCTGTGTAGAAATTGGAATCTAATTTCAATGTATGGAGTCCCGAAAAAGGTAGTCTGATTCAGGGGAGGCGATAACCCTCAAAAAGTACTGCGAGGATACACAAATACTATTTGTTAATAAGTAGAATTTAATTTCAATGGAATCATCATTTAAAGTTATATGAGGTTGCACTTTAAGCAATTGTTAGAATTATATAAGCCGGAAGGACATTAGAGAGAAATATCTCCAGTATTGCATTTTTGATTTATTGGAGTGTTATAAGTTATAGAGGAAAAATAATTAACCGAGGCTACACATATGTGTCTTACATACTCAAAGATAGACAGGGAGAAGTGCCGCTCATTCAACATACATAAACGACTTCACTTCCACAATAACTGGTAATATTAGGAATTAATGTATATTAATATCACTCATATATGAGGCGCTAAGCGCCAAAACGCCCTACACACACATGGCCAAAAAAATCAAACAGACTATAAAGATCTAACAAGAATCTTTTGAAATAACTACTAAAAAAAATTACACATTGCATTGAATAACACCAGGTAATACTACCTTCTAAAATAATGCAATATGGGATTTTTAGAATTTAAAAAAGTGTTAAAGGGACGGAACGGGACTTGTACAAAAGTAAATATGGGCTCTCAGGAATCTTTTTGTGGAAACGGTTATTCCATTTTGTTCCCTAAAAGTACTAGTCCACTACAGTTGGAACTTCACGAAAATAGCGTACCTGAGGAAAAATAAAATAGCACACCTTGTGTAATCGCTACGGTAATTTATGAAACCGTTTCTTTAACAACAACAATGCTACACACAGAAAACATATGTCCCAAACATATTTTGCAGCAAACATATATTTGTTTGCAAGCAGTTCCAAACATAACACATTTTTGGGTCCTGCAAACAAATATATGTTTGGGTGCAAACAAATTATATGTTTGGGTGCAAACAAATACAAACCTAAAAGCCACAAAAAAAACAAGCACATGCAAGGGAGCGTAAATATCAATGTGAAACACCTTGAAATGAATGCTCACTTGCTCTCAGCAGGCGCTCACTGGCTATATCTAACATATATACATATTATAAATGGTGGTGTTTTTTATTGAAGGGCATAGAAAAAAAGGCACACAACAAAGACACATAGGTACATACAAAATTCCAAAAAAATACATAACAGACTTTAATAAATGAAAAACTGAATGAAATAATTTATAACTTTTAAAAAGAAAAATTTATTTAGAAACATCGTTGAACGCTTCTGCTTAGTTGTGAAACAAAACACATTTTCTTCAAAGTTGAAATCATCAGCGGGAAATCGGCATCTGGAGTCAAATGATTATATAATGTAATAAAAAGGTACATCCATATTTCAAATATTCATATCTATGTATGTATATGAAAAATGTATTGATGTAATTACCAATATTAAATGCGATTTCTTCCTTGTCTAATAAAATATTTCCATTCACCTTTTTGATTCAATTATAAAATGTATTGGACATTTAATTTACTAAAAGCACAATTTCTTTAAGAAAAGACAAAACAAACATCTCTAGAACACTGATGAAAAGAGAACAACTTAATTAATACCAATATTTTCTTTTCCTATTCCCTTGCTACGTTGGTTCACAACAAAGCACGAAACACACGTGTTTTACGCCAGCATCCGGCAAAAAGGGGCACACGTGCCCTTGATGAGAATAACAACAGAAAAACCACCACTCAGCCTTCGTTCAGAAGTCAATGAAGAAGGTTTTTAGTTTTAAGTTTTTTAGTTTTAGCAATGCATTAGCGCACACGCTGTTTGTGGAGAGAGCGAGAGAGAGTCGTATGCGTAAAACCGCAAACAATGCGTTTGTATTAGTGCCGATACCAGTTTTACGCATACACATCACAAAACATCTGCGTCTCCTTCTACACCATGCACAGGGCACTTTATTATAAACCAACATTCCGCAGCTGCGAGAGCCCTATTGTTACTCTCTTTGAGAAAAATCCTCCCCACCCATAAAAAATATGTTCTAACATAAAAAATATGTTGGTACCCAAACAAATTGAGATATGTTACAAAATGTTGTAAACATATATTTGTTTGGACACAAACAAATTATGTTTGGATCCAAACATATATTTGTTTGCAATCAGTCCCAAACAAATATTTGTTTGGATCCAAACATATTTCTAACATATATTTTTCTGTGTGTACCTACGTTACAAAAACAAGTTGAAAAGTGTTATGTTCGGCCTGGCCGAACTTTTATACCCTCCACCATGAAGTGCACTGAGCTAATAAGGAATTATTAGCCCTATGCCCACAATTCTAGCTAGAGAAGTTAGATGACCTCTAGAAACCCTAGAGGGCCTATGTCAATAATGCCAAATTATAAAAACGTCAAAATACCGGGCGGTACCGATATATGGGAGCTATAAGAAAAGGTGGACCTATGTCCATAATTTCTGTTGGAGAAGATTCTTGGTGGTGGGAAGCCTAAGTGCCAAATTATAGCTAATTCGGTCTGAAAATGTAGCCAGAAATATCAAAATAGCTTAAATCGGGCGGTACCGCTATATGGGGGCTGGACCAAAACGTAGATCTATGACCTTAATTTTTGGTAGAGAAGTTTCTCGGCCACTGAGAACCCTAAATGCCAAATTATAGCTAATTCCGCAAGAACATATAGCTAAAAACGTCAAAATACCGGAAATTGGGCGATACCGTTATATGAGAAAACGTAGACCTAAGTCCATAATATCTGGTGGAAAAGTTTCATACTCACTGGGAACCCTAAATGTCAAATTATAGCTTTTCGATCTGAAAATGTACATAAAAATGTCAAAATAGCTGAAATCAGGGGGTTCCGCTATATGGGGGCTCCACCAAAACATAGATCTATGACCTTAATTTTTGGTAGAGAAGTTTCTTGATCACTGAGAACCTTAAATGCCAAATTATAGTTAATTCGGCAAGAACATATAGATAAAAAACGTCAAAATACCGGAAATCGGACGGTACAGTTATTTGGGGTCTATAAGAAAACGTAGACCTAAGTCCTTAATATTTGGTGGAAAAGTTTCTTGCTCACTGGGAACCCTAAATCTCAAAGTATAGCTAATATGGTCTAATATGTGACTAAAAACGTCAAAATATCTGAAATCGGGCGGTACCGTTATACGAGGGCTTTACCAAAACGTGGACCGAGGTAGCCTATCTTCGAACTTGATCTAAGTTCAGACCAAATACGCGTGCAAAATTTCACCCGTGTAGCTCCATTCATTCGGAAGATAGCGTAATTACAAAAGCCAAATTATAGCTAATTCCGCAAGAACATATAGCTAAAAACGTCAAAATACCGGAAATTGGGCGATACCGTTATATGAGAAAACGTAGACCTAAGTCCATAATATCTGGTGGAAAAGTTTCATACTCACTGGGAACCCTAAATGTCAAATTATAGCTTTTCGATCTGAAAATGTACATAAAAATGTCAAAATAGCTGAAATCAGGGGGTTCCGCTATATGGGGGCTGCACCAAAACATAGATCTATGACCTTAATTTTTGGTAGAGAAGTTTCTTGATCACTGAGAACCTTAAATGCCAAATTATAGTTAATTCGGCAAGAACATATAGATAAAAAACGTCAAAATACCGGAAATCGGACGGTACAGTTATTTGGGGTCTATAAGAAAACGTAGACCTAAGTCCTTAATATTTGGTGGAAAAGTTTCTTGCTCACTGGGAACCCTAAATGTCAAAGTATAGCTAATATGGTCTAATATGTGACTAAAAACGTCAAAATATCTGAAATCGGGCAGTACCGTTATACGAGGGCTTTACCAAAACGTGGACCGAGGTAGCCTATCTTCGAACTTGATCTAAGTTCAGACCAAATACGCGTGCAAAATTTCACCCGTGTAGCTCCATTCATTCGGAAGATAGCGTAATTACAAAAGACGGACGTCTTTAAATCGACTTAGAATTTTACGCTGATCAAGAGTATATATACTTTATAGGGTCGCAAATGATTATTTCAATGAGTTACAAACGGAGTGACAAACTCAATATACCCTCCATATTATGGCGAAGGGTATACAAAAGAAAGAGCACAATATCTTTTACAGTTTCCAAGAAAAGTCTCTTCTTTCTCCACAAATTTTGCAAAAATTACATATGCCGGAAAATTGGATTTGGTTATAACTCCGATATATAATTTGGCCCCATTTCGGGTATATGATGCCTTAATCTCGCAAAGCAGTTCATATATTGATGAAATTTGGAAAGTAGAAAGAAAATCTGATCAGAAATAATTGTGTCAAATTATATATAAATCGCTTGAGATTTGTATATAGGTTCCATGTATGTATAGAGCTTAATAGTACGTTTATATTTACGAAATCAACTCGATTTCAACTATCAATTCCATTGCTTAAACGTCAAATGGAATCCAATTTGTCTGCTTAATATGCAAGCGGGACATATATATGTAATACATAACTATTATATATTTTGTATTATATCCCAAAATAATAATTCGCTGTATAAATGTAATTTCAGACAACATATTATAGCATGTTCCCACAATTAAATTAAGCACCCAACTGTAATATAACTCGCTCGAAAATGTTTAGTTAATTGCGACAATTATCACAGAACAATAATTATTTGCATGCAAATGTTTTTGTTTGACAAAATAGTTTCAAGATATGAAGATGAATACATACATATCTAATATTATAGTCTATAGTCTACACCCATTATAAAAGTTTTAAAACAAAATTTTGCAAGTCACTCTAATTAATGTCGGGTTTGAAATGTTGCTTGTTATCACATTGTCGTTTCTTATTTTGTCATTAAGAGTGGGAAGTTTTTAATGTTCCTTTTTTTTAATTTTGTAAGATGATGATAAGTAGTCTAAGATTAGGGACAATCGCAAAGATAATAACATAAATTAGAATATAATCACCAACGTGTAATCAAAAACTATATGATTTATTTTTTGAAATATTTATACTGTTTTGGCTATGTTTGCGATTCTTCAGAAAGTACTATGAACATGTATTATGCATACATAATGCCGTGGTATAATAAAAACAAGCGAGCAAAGGCTATAGTCGGGACAGGGCCGAATATGTTATACCCTACACCATTAAAGGTTATCAGTCACCCAGGCTTTTATACCAGATGACTTTTAAATTGAACAAAAAAAATTACAGCATTCTCGAAGGTTACCCCAAGGTTATGTCCAATAGAAAACTCCAGAAACTGGGTCAATAACATAGACACAATCTCTATTAATTAAAAGATGAAAGTCCCCTGAAAATATTGTGAAAAAAGTAGCACGAAATTTATAACAATGTATAGTCTAGTTGTTTTATGTTTAATGCTTATCTTCGACTTCATCAAATGTAATGCAATTGTATTGTAGAGCCTCTAATGAGCGACGTCTAATAGTTTTTAATTGACAATAAAAAGTCGATTGCAGTAAAAGTCTCAAAATTAAGGGCCTGTTTATGTATGTCGATAAGAAAATGAATGCGTAAAAAAAACTACAAAATTTGAGTGCGTTTTTCAAATTTGTTTTTTGTTTTGAAGCAAAAGCAAAGGAAATTATATTTCCAAAACAAAAGTTTGGGTGTGTTTCATGCGCACACATGTTCGATTCGAAATACATAAACAGGGTAAACACATACTGGTATAACTTGAAGCCTTTTACTATTTGCTTCACACTTCAGACAATCTATTTGGTACTGATTAACAGGTTACATGTTTCGAATACACCAAATAGAAGCAGAGACATTTGTCATTTAAATAAAAGTTTCAAAACATTAAAATTGGGATAGTTTGCCGCCTAATACAATAACTCTCACTCCTTAGAATGTGTCCAACAGAAGCGAAGATATCCGCCATAGAAATAAAATTCCACAAATTGGAATTTTGGATTCTTTATTTCCAATTAACTCCTTGGGGAGCACAGGTCCTTTACAAAGTTTTTCCAAGCTAATTTATTATTCGCAATGTGTTTTATTTCGTTCCAGCTAGTACCGCTGCTCTCTACTTCTTTAATCAGACTTCGTTTGGTTTTTGGCCGACCCTTCCTTCTGTACCCCTGGGGATTCCAGTCTAGGGCTTGGCAGCATATTTCATCCTGTTCTTTTCGCAATGTATGTCCAATCCATTGCCACTTCCTTCTTTTTATGGTTATGTTCTATTCGGAATTCAATGTCAATCTGTGCGCTGTTTTCAATTGAGATCATGCTTCCCAGATAGCAAAATTTATTTACGAACTCTATGTGTTCGTTGCCAATAGCAAAGGGATTGTTGTTTGATGGTCGTATTGCTAAAGCATTTGTCTTTGGCATGTTAATCTTTAATCCGGCTTTAGCTGAATGGGTAACTAAGTCGTCTAGTTGACTGCATATCTGAGTGTCTGGTGGATAGTAGACAAATGTCGTCCGCGTAGTCCAGATCCTTAAGGTGACTGCTTAAAGTCCATTGGATATCACGACTATTACCTGCAACTGTTTCCTTCATCACGTTGTCAATTACAAGGAGAAATAGTAATGACGATTAACGACCATTGTGTAGGACCCGACAATGGAATCCATCATACTGAGCTTTAATGATGTTTATTAGTTTCGATGGGATACCTCTCGCTTGTAATAGCTACCATATTTTGAACCGGAATATGCTATCAAATGCAGTTGTATAGTCCACAAACGTCATATTGCTTTGCATTTCTATGGTTTCGTAAGGTATTTATATGGTCTACGCATGACATATTTTCTCGGAACCAGGCTTGCTCTTTTCGAAGATTTATTTCTACAGTGTTATTTATTCTATTAAGAAGAATTCTTGCTATCATTTTGTATGGTATGGAAAGAAGAGAAACCCCTCTGTAAGTACCTGGCAAATAGAGTTTGGGAATTCCCGACTTTTTTCATTCCCGGGAAATCGGGAATTCCCGGGACTATGGTAATCGAATTCGTGGGCCATAGACGTGAAAGAGATTATTTACATATTCTATTTTATTTATATAAAATATTTTTTTCCAACTACTATCCTAGCAAAGCTTCCTTGAAATCAAAGAGTGCTGTTCGATTATATTTTTAAAGCCAACTATATTGTATGTTCTTCTTATGATTCGAAATGCGTGTTGATCATATAACAAATCCGTTTATACCGAATTTTTACACGGTTGTCCTTTCGGGTACACGACTTCACAATGGCAACACGTTGGCACCAATGATATAGAGTCGTACTTACATCAACATACATACCATTGTTATTACTGGTTTCCAATCCTAATATGCTCTATTTGCCACTTACACATTATACAGTGTTTTTATTGCAAACAATAATTCGAATCGATCACAGCGTTTTTATATCTTAGCCAATTAATATCCTTCAAGAATGCCACCAATAAAAATTTAGACTAGAACAACCATGATAAACTAAAAATTAAGAATTATGTGAGGCTATACAGACTTTAAATTAAAAAAAAAACACCAATTATCGAGAAGACCAATACATACATATTTGATACGAATTATGGCGATTTTTTCAATGGGCGCGCAATTACGAATAATCGCCATTCTACTATATTTCCAATATTAAATAACTATAAGGCAAATAATATATGACTTATACATGAAAATACAAATACCCGTATTCCCGGGAATTTCAAAAAATTTTCCCGGGAAATCCCGTTCAAAAAATTTCGGGAATTTCCGGGCCGGGAATTCCCGACCAGAAACTCTACTGGAAAATTTATTACTGCGAGGCATAAGTACATACTTACTTAGCTGACCCATTACAGAACATTTGTTCCATAGGCCGAACTAAGAAAAGATTTCTCTCTATTTGTTGCTTCGCACTCTGGAATACCGCGCCTTTTCATCTCTTCATCCACTTGTTTCCGCCATCTATTCCTTGGCATCTATTCTGCGTGCACCGCCAAGTGGTCCGTATTTATACGCCTTTTTAGCGGGTTCATCATCGCTCATTCTTATGATATGGCCTAGCCAACGCAATCGCTGCATCTCGATACGTTTAACAATATTGATGTCGTTGTATAGCAGATACAGCTCGTGGTTCATCGACGTCGATACTCACCGTCAATGCAGATTGGTCCGTAGATCTTTCGAAGAATTTTTCTCTCAAACGCACCAAGCACTGCCATGTCTGCTTGCGCAAGTACCCAGGCTTCGGAGCCATACATCAGCACGCGTAGTATCAGTGTTTTGTAGAGCGCTATTTTTGTTTGACGAGATGTGGCTTTGTTTTTAAACTGTTTACTTAAACCAAAGTAGCATCTGTTGGCCAATATAATTCTTCTTTTTATTTCACAACTGATGTCGTTTGTTGTGTTTACGGAGGTGGCGAGGTAGACGAAGTCTTTTACTACCTCAATATTATAGGAAACAACTTCCACAGTCGGTCCGAGCTCAATGGACGCATTGCGCGTCGACACCATCAAGTTGGTCTTCTCACCGTTTACCGCCCGACCGACTTTAGCAGATTCTCCTTCGACCTTCATAAAGGTATCAGTTACTTCTTTTACTGATCGGCCCATGATGTCTATATCATCAGCATAAGCAAGTAAAATGTGACTATTGGTGTAGATTGTGCCACTTCTTTTGACGTTTGCCTCTCGTATAACCTTTTCCAGCAGGATGTTGAAGAGGTCAGAAACCTCTTTTGGTACAAAACTCTTCGGAGAAGTTATTTCCTATTTTAACTGAGGACCTCGTGTCACTTAAAGTAATTTTACAAAACCGGATGAGCTTTGCGGGGACACCAAATTCAGACATGGCTTGGAATGCCTTTGAATGCAGCGGGCTGTCGAAGGCTGCTTTATAATCGACAAAAAGATGGTAGGTGTCGATCTGCATCTCTTGGGTCTTCTCCAGGATTTGCCGCAGGGTAAATATCTGGTCAATGATGGACTTGCCAGGTCTAAAGCCGCATTGGTTTGGTCCAATTATCTCGTTTACCATTGGCTTTAGTCGTTCGCACAATATCCCTGACACTATCTGATAGGGAATAGGGAGTATACTTATGCCCCTATAGTTAGAGCATACAGTCTTATCTCTCTTCTTGTGGACGGGGCACAGCATACTCAGGCTCCAATCGCCGGGTACTCGTTCTTCCTGCCAGGTGGTGCTAACTAGCTGATGAATACACCTTATCAGCGTGTCGCCTCCGGTTTTGAACAGCTCGGCTGGTAAGCCATCGGCTCCTGCTACCTTATTATTCTTCAGCCGATTTATTGCTGTCTTTACCTCATCGTGGCTGGCCGGTATACATTCAATACCATCTTCTGGGATTGGAACTGTGGTATCTTCGTCGTCTTCGCTGCTATTGGATACCAACAGTTTTGAAAAATGTTCTTTCCATATCCTGGTCTCTACATGAGGATCTGCCTGTACCAAAGCCATCAGTTTGATGCTTGACTCTTTGGTAGAATTTTCGGACTTCATTCTGGCTCCTGTACATCTCGATTTTTTCACACTCCCGCTTTTCCATCTCTCTCTTTTTCCTGCGGAAAAGACGTTTCTCCTCTCTACTTTCTCGCTATATCTCTCTCGTGCGCTACGCGTTGCTACGGATTGTAAAGTAGCCCTATATGCCGCATTTTCTCTTTGGTGGCAGCACAACATTCCTGATCATACCATGGATTCCTTGATGGAGGTCTCTGGTATCCAAGTATGGATGCGGCTGTTTGCATGGAGTGGGCAATACTTTGCCATTGCGCTGATATGTTATCGGGATGAGGAGTGCTTTGATTAAGCAATTGGGCTAGTTGAGTGGCTATCTGTTGTGATTGCAGCTTACCGATGTCTAACTTTCGTGTTGTGTCTGTCTGTTCGTACTTTGTTTGCTACGTTTAACCTGGTGCGTACCTTTGCTGCAACAAGGTAGTGGTCCGAATCAATGTTTGCGCCTCGGAACGATCGTACATCCAACACGCTCGATGAATGTCTTTCATCTATCACAACATGATCAATTTTATTACTTGTCCTTTGATCTGGAGACAGCCAGGTGCCCTTATGAATATCGAGATGATTAAATCTGGTAATGCTAAGTACCATGTTTTTTGCAGCCTCAAAGTTTATCAGTCTCATACCATTGTCAGATGTTTCACTGTGGAGACTGAATTTTCCGACTGTTGGGCCAAAGATATTCTCCTTTCCAATTTTGGCATTAAAATCGCCTAGAATGATTTTAATGTCATGGGCAGGGCAACGGTCATATGTTTCTTCTAAGCGCTCGTGAAATATATCTTTGGTCTGTTCGTGCTTTTCTTCAGTGGGAGCATGAGCGCAAATAAAGCTGATGTTGAAGAATTTAGCTTTTATCCGAAGTCTTTCATTCACTGGGGTGAAGCTTGATACCAGATGTTTTAGCCTCCGACTAACTACGAATCCGCAACCAAACTCATGCTTTACGTCATGGCAGCTATAATACAGTGCGTCAGTGTGTTGTTGTGACGCCTTTCCCAATCCATCGTATTTCCTGTATGGCGGTAATGTCGTCCTTTTACTTTTCAAGTACATCTGCCAATGCGTAAACTGCTCCTTCTCTTTAAAGAGTGCGAACATTCCAGGTGCAGATTCGCAGATCATGTTCCTTAAAACGTTTGCGGGGTTCGTCAACTTTAGAGGGGTTTGGTTTTTCTTTTCTTTCGTTTTTTCATAGTAGGCTGTTTTTTCTAGGGGAGGGTTGCTAACCCGACGCCCAAACCCAAGTTTTTAACTTTCGTATGGGTGAACACGCGGCACATGTTAGCTCACTACCTTTAACGGGTGTTAAAGGCAGTTCCCCAGGTGACACCACGCGGAGGTCAGTTTCCACTTGAGATGAAAGAGGGACCAAGATAAATCCTGGGCTTTGCCATGTTAAAACCGGTCAGAAGCGTTCATTGGTATCTTCCATCCCCTACTTATAAGTATTTTGACAGAAAATGGTTTTCTCCCATTATATCGGAATATTTTGCGGTTTTCAACTTTTTTATGAGAGTAAGAACATCTTTTCACTTACAAATGTGATATTTTAAGGAAATAACTTCAAGATTGAACCCGAAATATGCTCCAAACGTGATCCACAAAATTCAGTCTTACCATAGTCGAAGTGTTCTGCAAATGAATACATAAAACTTCGATAAGTTTACTACCATGTTGTTATAAAAGATCATTTAAAGTGCCTAGAACTTGTTTTGTCATCGAAATTGCTTAGAAGATAAGGATTTGTGCGCATAAATAAGATTAGATTTGTAATTCTGCTCTATTTACCGGAGAGCAACGTCTGCAATTTTTAATTTTCTGCTTATGTCGTGGACATTTACAGCGTTTTCAGTATTTTGATATTTATTCGTTACAAAATAAACAGATAACTGCAGCAATATCTGATCATTAGCTACCTTTATTACTGAAACTGTTATTTTAAACTTTTGACGCCAACATTCCCTATTTTCTTTAATTAACCGAACTCTATGACCTAAGGAGATTAGCTCGATTAATTACATTAATTAAAATCTCACAAATAAAGTGCTTCGCCCCTAAAAAGGCAAATACTTACAAATTCCCTATTTTGATTTAAAATATATGACTGTCAAGTACAATTGTACTTAACTGTTAATAATTTAGCTAAAGCAATTAATTTTGGTACCAAAAGGTACGATTAAGTACCAAAAGTAACATAATTATGACGTGTCAAAATATTTATGCCGTTTTGCTTTTGCCTCCCTTCTTAAACATTCGTCTACATAATCAGAAATTAAGCTGGAATTTCTTTGATCCATTAATTTCTATTTCGCTGAGAGGTCAAAGAAAACCCCTAATCGGTTAAAATCCCGCTTCATGAATGCTGACAATAATTATATAAATTTTAAGACAAATGTAGATTTTGTCAAAATAATTATGCCAGGGACTGTAGAAATGTCTCCCTTCTTCGGCAGTTTTATAAGAATGCCTTGTAGCCAGTTGCTCGGTAGTTTTTCAACTCTCCAAATTTTATGAAATATTGGGTAGAAAAGGCGTGATATTTTTGAAGGACAGCATTTTATTATTTCTGGGGGATGTGGTCCGGAAGCTTTGTTGTTTTTGAGTTTTTTGATAGCATTCTCTATTTCAATAAGGGAAGGTGGTTCTGTGCTGAGTTGGTTGGTGGTTGATATGGGTACATCGGGTATGGTGATTGAGTTTGAAGGATATTGCAGGGTGTTGTCTAATGTTTGCATGAAGTGTGTGCGCCAACGAGAGATTTGTTCATCAATGATTGTTAGAAGGGTCCCATCCTTTGATTTGATGGGGCGGTCATGTGGTTTACGTTTTGCCCTTTCTTTTGTCTCTTCTACAAGCCGATCTTATTTCCTCGTTTTTTATTGTGTATCACTTTTATAGTTCAATTATTTTATCCATCGATTTTTTCATTATTATTTGATACTTTCAATTTTCTTCGCTCTTCTATTAAGGTCCAAGTTGGTGGGCTCATCCATTCCTTTTTCCCGGTTGTATAGTGTCCAAGCACGTTTTCACATGTTTGTAAAAGATTTTTTTTATACATTCCCAGCGTTCTTCTACGCTTTCGTTTGGGTCAATTTCATGCTCTAAAATTGGAATTGGAATACTTAAGCGAATCGCCAGTAGCTGATGTAAAAGCGTTAAAAAAACATGTTTTGGAGGTGTCTCAATCAAGCCACTGTAAACAACCCAACACATGGTCGTATATTAAACTGTCCTGAGTGCACATAGGCTAAAAACTGTTAAACTACAAAAAAAAAAAAATCAAATGACGCCTGACGACTCTGCCTGTTGCCTAGGCCAGAAGGTTTTTTAGTGACCCTCGTATTTGTGATATACCCTCGATAGCATTAATGCTGAGGGTATAAAAAACAAATGATGTTTTTGTTGTTTTTTTTTTTCACGCACAGAGAAGCAAATGCAAAAACAACATAGCGGGATCGCTGTCATAGGTTAACTAGTTATTCTGGTGGTTATGTTTAACTAGATATTCAGAGCGACATGTCATTGTTAATATAATGGGTTAGTAGGGGGTTTTGTAAGTAGTTAGGACCACCAAAAAATACTATAATAATCCATTATTTAGTAAGGATCCTGGAGAAGACCCAAGAGATGCAAATCGACACCTACCACCTTTTTGTCGGTTATAAAGCAGCCTTCCACAGCCCACTATGTTCAAAGGTATTCCAGGCCATGTCTGAATTTGGTATCCCCGCAAAGCTCATCCGGCTTTGTAAAATGACTTTAACTGACACGAGGTCCTCAGTTAAAATAGGAAAGATCCTCTTCGAAGAGTTTGGTACCAAAAGAGGTTTCAGACAAGGAGACAGCCTTCTTCAACATCCTGCTGGAAAAGGTTATACGAGAGGCAAACGTCAAAAGAAGTGGCACAATCTACACCAATAGTCACATGTTACTTGCTTATGCTGATGATATAGACATCATGGGCCGATCAGTAAAAGAAGTAACTGATACCATTATGAAGATCGAAGGAGAATCTGCTGAAGTGGGTCTGGCGGTAAACGGTGAGAAGACCAAGTTGATGGTGTTGACGCGCAATGCGTCCATTGAGCTCGAACCGACTGTGGAGTTGGTTCATATAATATTGAGGTAGTAAAACACTTCGTCTACCTCGGCACCTCCGTAAACACAACAAACGACATCAGTTGTTAAAAAATAGAAGAATTGTATTGGCCAACAGATGCTACTTTGGTTTAAGTAAGCAGTTTAAAAACAAAGCCACATCTCGTCAAACAAAAATAACGCTTTACAAAACACTGATACTACCCGTGCTGATGTATGGTTCCGAAGCTTGGGTACTTGCACAAGCAGATAAGGCAGTGCTTGATGTGTTTGAGAGAAATATTCTTCGAAAGATCTACGGACCAATCTGTGTTGACGGTGAATATCGACGTCGCATGAACCACGATCTGTATCTGCTATACAACGACATCAATACAGTTTAACGTATTGAGATGCAACGATTGCGTTGGCTAGGCCATATCATAAGAATGAGCGATGATGAACCCGCTAAAAAGGCGTATAAATACGGACCGCTTGGCGGTGCACGCAGAATTGGCAGGCCAAGGAATAGATGGCGCAAACAAGTGGATGATGAGATGAAAAGGCGCGGTATTCCAGAGTGCGAAGCAACAAATAGAGAGAAATGGAGATCTTTTCTTAGTTCGGCCTATGGAACAAATGTTCTGTAATGGGCCAGCTAAGTAAGTAAGTATATGTGCAGGTTTTGCCTAATTAGGACGACGTTATCAGAAAATCGTTCTTTGACTAATGGAAATATTGGACTAAATGTTTTTTTAAATTGTAATTACAACAATATAATAATAATAATTGTTCCACAAACATCCCAGGCGGGACAGGGGAGACTTCTCTCATATCAATGAGTGCACCCCGATTCATATTAGCTCAATGATATGGGACCTACTGTTTATCGCCGAGTCCGAACGGCGTGTCTTACGACACCACTTTATAGAGAAGTTGTACAAGGCTGAAATACTCAGAAAATGTCGCCAACATTACTGAGGGGTATTTTGCCACCGTTGAAAAGTGTTTGATGTTGTCTGGCCGGGGAATCGAACCCACGACCTTCAGCGTGCAAGGCGGGTGTGCATACCATTGCATCACGGTGGCACCCGTAATTACAACAATACTTTCTGAATATTATTTAATTTTTTGCACACTGTGCGCCAAAAAGGAATACTCGTGCCCTTAGAGAGATCTTCCCTCCACTCACACCATTAAAACTCCCAGAAGTTATTGCATACTTATAAATAACCTACCGAAAGCTGCTTTAAGACCATTATACACAAAATACTTTTCACTTTTAAACACATTCTGCATCTAGAAATTTGCGTATTTTATGTTAGTTGAGTTTATTTTACATTCAAGAGTAATATTGTAACGAAATATTGAAAATCTTACTATTTTGTAAAAAAGGCTGTTTTTCGGTTAACCGAAAATGAGCATTTTGATGAAAACCGGTTTCGGTTTTTAAGAAAAAAAAAAACCGGGTAACCGGTTTCGATTTTGGACACCCTAACCACTACCCCAGTGCATGAGCTTTTGACTGGTAATATTAAAAATATAAAAAAATTGAAAAGTGGGATGTACGCCAACCATCAATAGGCTTACTTTCTGTGAGAGCCCCATCAACCCCCAAAATTTCGTGGTGATCCGATCAAAATTCGGACCTGTAGTGTGATTGCACAAAAAATGGAAAAAGGGATGCATTACCGACTATTGCGATATCCCTGTAGTTGCCAGGTTTTGCTTTCGATATACCTCTTACAGAAGAGATATATTCGCTTTGAAATAAAACGTTGACTTTCTATCCAAACGTTAACTTTTTATCCGACCATCACCAAAATCAATAGGCTTCTTCCTTTTGTTTGACAACCAACGACAACCTCTTTTACATCCATAGAAAGGTGATATTTTCTACTTTCATTAGCAGATTTTGCTTTTGGTATACTCCTCATGGAAGCTGAGATCTTTGCTTTGAAAAAAAAACGTTGATTTTTTCTCCAAATAAGTTTTTTGCCCTTTCCGACCCCTAAATATTATCCGACCATTATCAAAATCAATAGGCTTCTTCCCCAACCGGGACCCTAATCAACACCCACAATTTGGTGACGATCCGATTAAAGTTACAAGGTTTAGATGAACAGACGGACGGACACACATAGATCGACTCAGCTCGTCGAGACAATCATTTTGTGTATATAAGTATGGGTCTACGACTATTATTTCGATGCGTTACAAACTTTTTGGGCAAAACCAACTTATAATACCCTCCCCGCATAGTGGTGTAGAGTATAATTATTATTCTGTAAAACGAGAGCTACAGCTTTGCTTCCAACAACTTTTGCGCAAATTCTTAGTGGTTTAGAAGATATGAGCCTGACAAAATTATCCCTTTTGACATCAAGGTGTAACGTGGTGTTCTCGTCGGCTGGGGTAACTCCAGTCTCGTCCAGGGTCTCCATAAGGACCCACTAAACCTTACGAAATGAAAAGACTAGTATTCTCCCTTATCTGGGTGCTAAATCGGGGATTTATTGATTAAATACCAATTTACAATCTACTTGTGTTTAAATGCGATAAGAATGAATTCAATGGGTATATATTTGGATTAATCGTTTGCGTAAGTATTATACAGATTCGCTGGGCTTTGGCGGCTGAGGAGCTCGTGTTGAATTAGCGGGTTATTCTTCGGGGAAAACGATGAATTCGGTGTTATGATGCAGATGATCGGGAAGACGATGAATTCGGTGTTCGGTTGCATATGATCGGGAAGACGATGTATTTGGTGTTCGGGTGCAGATGGTCGGGAAGACGATGATTTCAGTGTTCGATTGCAGACGATCGGGAAGGCGATGTATTCGGTTTTCGGCTGCAGATGATCGGGAGACGATGAATTCGGTGTTCGGCTGCAAAGGATTGGGAAGACGATGTATTTGGTGTTCGGGTGCAGATGATAGGGAAGACGATGTTGTCGGATCACGATGTTCGGGAACACGGCTTCGGGTGTTGATGCTCGGGTATCGGTGTTGGGGAAGACGATATGTACGGCGTTCGGATATTGACGCGATAAATTCGTCGCTTGGGTGTTAGTCTAGGACTACTGTCTAGTTTCTACAGTGTACTACTATTACTCAAACAGTGGAACAGATGACCCAAAGGCCCTGTAGAACTGAAAAACCGGAAGGTTCAGTGCCGAATGGAACAGATGACCCGAAGGCCCTATAGAACTGAAAACCCCGAAGGTCCAGTGCTGAATGGAACAGATGACCCGAAGGCCCTGTAGAACTGAAAACCCGAAGGTCCAGTGGAATTTATTAGCTACCACAATTTAATGGGTAGCTTCCAAAAAGTATTCCCAACTCGGTAACACCAAGGTGTACGTTGCCGGATTTAGAACAGTCTTTAGCTCCAACCCGTGTAGCTAACTCCCTGCAGTAGCCAGCTCGCCAACAGCAACCAACTCTGAAATATATGAGTGACTCGAGGCATGAAGTGAATGCGAATTATTCGCCATAAGCAATGACTACGATGGTTGCAAAAATACACTGGAGTTAAATTTACCAAAGCGCTGTTTCCCCATGACTGTAAGGGGTTTTTTGGTAGTAGTTGTTGTGTTATGTACGTGATCATATTGTCACGTTACAAAGGCCTGGCGTCTTTGTGGGCCCATAACATCGAAATTTGAAGTGATACGAAAAACGCAGGGACACATGTCTTCTTATTTTTGGTCTTCTATCAAGCGGTGTCAGAATATGTTTAATAATTTTCGTGTGGCATAATGTTATTTATCGAATTTATTTCATAGAGATTATAAAACATTTGAAGCAATATTGAGCAAATATTACGATTTAATTATTAGTTGCCAATTAGCTGGTCGCAACTATAAATGTTTCAGCTATGTTCGTTAATGTAATTGCCTCCAACCAAATACAAAATACAAATACACCAAATACAAAATATAATTCTGGATATGACACATCTCATATGCCCTAAGGGGCTTAACCACGGCACCTTCGTATATGAACAATAATAAACGAACTGTCATAAAACAACCTTACGCAGCAAGATAACCAAAACAACTGAAACCAATCGTGAAAGAGGGCGATTTTTTGTGGGAGTCCTGTGCTTCTAAAAGGAGTAAACAAATAGCATAGCAACGGGACCGTTAATTAGTTATAATACTCACCAATCCATTGTGCAAAATAAAACCATTGAACACTTTTCTTAATTTTTTTTTGTTAATTTTATTTTTATATTTCTTTTCACCTTTGCATTTTGTTTTGTTTTTATTTTTATAATAATTTTTCTCTGTTATTTGTTAATTTATTTATTGAACATAATCATATTTTGTTGTTGTTATTAATAATAATTACTTATCTTCATAGCATATGAATGTGGGTGTGTATGTTTGTTTGTATTGAGTGTGGGATTGGGGGAAGGACTACATTTTATTTGTGTTGGAGTTGTGGGTGGGTGTGTGGGGGGGGATGGCTTGGTATGTACTTGTGTTGTCCATCTATGTGGGATGTGTGTTGATTACAAGTAGGAAGGAAGTTAGAATTGTGTGGTTATGTTATTTGTTTAGTTGTTGTTAATTAATTCAATAATTAGCAAATACTTTGTTAATTTAATACTCTATATAAATCCCTAACCATGTTGTTGTGTTTTAAATTTTAATTATGGTTAGTTATTTTTATCTTATGGTTTTTTTTTGTTATTATTAATTTAAGTTAATATTTTTTTGTTTTTTTTTTATTATTATATATTTTTATTTTGTATAAGTTTTGTTGTCGTTACTTTGTGTTGTTACGCATTTGCACATTAGAGAATAGCTTTCACAATAGGGGTAGTTTTTGTTGTTTTTTTTATTATTTTTTAATGTTTTTCTTAGCAAATAATTTTTAATTTTCTTTGTTTAACAGTAGATTGTGTCGCTATGGGAATTTGTGTGTGTGTGTGTTTGGAATGGGAAAGCATTTTAGCTTTGTGATTGTGGTTTCCTCTGTAATTTCTTGTTGTTAGTATGTGTGAGTGTGGTTCTTTTTTTAATAAAAATTGTTTGTTGTTGATTTTTTGTGTTCTTTTGTAGTTTTTATAGTAAATATATAACATGATTGACAAAATATATATTTTTTTGGATTTTCTTATTTTGTTTGCAGCAAAAAAAGCTTAAATTTAAAATCTATGTAAAATTTAATTTTGCTTTATATTTAAGTTTAGGGGCCTTGTGAGTTTTTTGCTTTATTATTTTTTTTTTGTATTTTTTGTTAGTGTTTATTACATTCTTTTATTTTAAATTTGCATTTGAATTTGATTTTTTGTTATATTATTTTTATTTTATTTGGCTTTTTGATCGTTCGTTTTTATGAATGCATATTTTTTTCTTTCATGTTTTTGTTTTTAATAGTTTTTCTTTATGAATTAATTTAGCCATAATAAAAATGTCTGTTAGGCAACTTTCTTTTAATTTTATAAAATTATGTTTTATTCTGCAGTTAAGTTTAATTTTATAGCTATAAAAAAGAAACCAACTTAAAAACAAAACCAAGATTTTATTATTTTCCCTCAATGGGATGTATGCTTTACTTAAATGTATTTTTTATGTTTATTTTATTAATTTTTTTAATCTTAGCATTTTTTCAGTTATATTTACAGTATTTTTTTTGTTATGCTCTTGTGTGTGTACTAAAGTTTAAAACGAACCCTTCACCCTAGCTTATTAAATATATATTTATATTTTTTTCTTGCATTAATTTTATTTACATAAAAATATTATTATTAATTGTTTTTGTTTTTATCCCGTAAGCTTCATTTAATAAAGAATTGCAATGTGGACAGAATAGTTGTAATTTTTCGCATTTAAAAAACATATTTGCGTTAACTTATATTTTTGGTTTTTTGCTTTATGCATGTATTTTATAAATACATTGAATGTTTTATTTAAACAAAAAAATATAGTTTATTTAACTGTGTGAAATTTAATAAAATAAAATGTGTAAATTATGCTAATGACTTTTTGCAAAAGTGGGACAGAAATGATTAAACTGTTCTCAAATTAAGGTAGAACATGTGAATGGTATATAAAATATACTACACCTAAAAGTATGCTACACTGGTTTGTGGTTATTGTATGTATGCAAACCTGCCAGTACTGTTTAATGGCAATGCCATAGAAAAAGATAAATATTGAAGAAAAATATTCAGAAATGCAGTCCTTATTCTTCTTTTGATGTCAAATGTTTTTGTAGCGAGGAATGTATAAAAACGAACAAAACTACGAAATGTTAATCGCACAATTCAAATAAAGAAGTTGCAGAAGTATAATCTTGGTTGAACTGAAATATTTTTAATATTTTCAAAACAAGTATTTTGACAGCAAAAGAAGACATCAGCTGGGCTTATAGGGTCACCTTGTTATTGCATCATGCATTGTATGTTGCCATCCATGGTGGAATAATAAGGTGTAACGCCAATAACAGCTGATCTTCATACCAGTTGTCAAAATGCGTTATTGTGAATAATATCACATACAAAATGTAAACAAGCAATTTACAGTAATGCATTATTGTGAGCAAATTTGACGTTTGACATGATTTGACGTAACACCTTCTTATTCCACCATGGTTGCCATCACAACAAATTTTTCGATTGTCAATAATAGGAATGCCAGCTTCATATTCTAAGAGGTCATGCAAGGATTGGTAAAATCAATGGGTTTACTTTTACCTTTTCACTGTGGCCCAATATTGATGGGTCGTAATGGGTGTATGAGTTATGTTGCAACATTCTGCTTAAGATCAGCTTCATTGTTCTTCTCACTTATCAGAATTTGATATCCTATTCCAATATACTCAAGATTAAAAGGGGCAATAGAATCCCTATTATACGCAAGGACACACCCCATTTTTTGCGGTTTCAGTCTAACGGACTAAAAATTCACAATGTTTGGGGGTTTCTCTAAAACCGACGGGGAAGATTGTTTTAGATGCTAAATTTTGTCATAGTGGAACTGGCTTAGCATCAGAAAACTGGCCCATGGCAGACGTGGGAGTAGATGATTCTTGGAAATCATTACCATTTCGTTCATATTTTATATATAGTTGTTTCGATCCGTCCTCCGAATTGCGATTATCCAATTCATTTTTTGAGTTACTGACAAAACTAAAATTAAAATGCTTATTTCGGTAACTAACGAAATTTTTCGGTAATTTAGCGACCAAAAAAGGTAGTCCTAAAGTTCTACCGATAGCTAGAGCGATGTCAAGCTCTATTTGGAATTTCCAGTCAAAATTTTGAGTTTTAAATTAACAATTTTTTTTCGATAACATAAACAACCGAAGGGTAGTTTTTCTGGCTATCGAATGACGGATTTAGAGGTCGATTATGAATTTTCACTAAACTTGAGTTACGTTGTCAATTGTCAGCACAACTGAGATGAAATTTTGCATTATTGATGTCAACCCAACTGGGTTGTCAATAAACGTGTTATCGATCAGTGTTTTTTCAAACTTGTGAACTCTATATTAATCCAAAAGGCACAATTCGCCAAAAAAAACTATTTTAAAATGATAAGTTCAGTGGAATTATTTTTTGATAATGAAGAAAATGATGAAGATGTCATGTCCTGCATCTATTAGAAGAAATTTGAGGAAAGTCGAATCCATTGGAATTGCCATCCGCACTTTAAGTTGAAGCTCATGTTGGAAAGATCTGTATAATCAGTAAATTATTTTAGGTTTAAGGAGTATTTTCGATTCAAAAGAATGCTGTAGTTTACATTGTGGAAACGTTAAAGGATTACTTCGAAGTTTCCAAAAGTCAGATGATAGATAGATGGAACCCATGTGCACATTGTGTTTGCACTCAATTTATCAATTAATATTTCAAACCGTTGTTTTGTTGTTATTTTCACCATATTTTTGATACACAAAATTAGTTAATCATTGTTAACAAAATGTTTTTTCCTTTCAATTTACTTTTTGTTTCTTCGAAAATATTCACTGCAACTGAAAATAACTGGTTGCTGAAAAATAGCCGGTTCGTCAACTGATATTCGCAACTTCAGTTGAAGGTTGCAATACATAAAGTAATTTTGACAACTGTCAACTCCACTCAACGATAATTGCGATAATTGAGAATTTGGTAGTTATTTTTAGACTGCGGAATCTGCATATGTTTTAAATTCACCGCAGAGACTAGGGGAGATTTCTCTCACATCAATTGGTTCACCCCCGATCGTTAAAAAGGAGAGCATCATCTCCGACTAAATATATTAGTCGAAGAAGTTCAATGTTCGGAAACCAAATTGCGGTGTTCCTAGATAAACCAGCAAAAGCAACGTATCAATTTACCACCTTAGCACCTGCGGTTTTTTGGTCCCTGAGTAGACCTTTGTAACAGCTAATATTACCACAGCATCCAACTTTGCAACTTAGTTTTAATGTTCGCATGAAAAAAATACGAAAGCAATGAGGGTATACACACTTTGATGCGACCTACATTGTGCCTCTTCGAAATAATAATTTTCTGCCCCAAGTTTGAACGAAATCATAATGACCAACCGAAATTACTGAAATTTGAAAGAGGTATGAAACATTCCAACTGCGAATTTTGGGTGTAGGTGCACGTTTTGATATAGCCCCCATAGAACGGTACCTCCCGATTATCGGTATTTTGAAGATTTTAGCCTCATTATTACATCGAAATTGCTGAAATTTAGTATTTAGTCTTCGTTGGGTGCATAAAACTTTCACCTTGAAATTTGTCTGCATAGGTCCACGCCTTCGTATAGCCCCCATTGAACGTTACCTCCCTATTTTCAGTATTTTGGAGGTTTTAGTCTGATTATCACACCGAAATGGCTGACAATTTGTATTAAGTCTCCCTTGGGGGCTTTAAACTTTCCACCAGAAATCTGTCAGTATAGGTCCTCGTCTTCCTATAGCCCCCATAGAACCGTACCTCCCCATTTTCGGTATTTGGAATGTTGTGGCCTCAATATCCACCCGAAATGACTGAAATTTGGTGTTCAGTCTTCATATTTTTTTGAGCTTAATGAGTAAATCAACCTCTTGTCTTTTTTTAAAAAAATATATTTTTAAAAGTCTCTCGTTTTAAAGCAAGACTATTATGTACTTAATAAGCCCACAAAAATATATGATGATCGGTTCATTCATTTTCGCGCTATAAATAAGGGTAAGCCCTAGCAGAGGTGGTCGCTTAAAAAGAGAAATAACATGTTCGTCTGCAAACCTCTGCAGCTGGAACCTTCATACGTTTGAAGTACTCACTTTTCGCAACTCAAACAACAAATAATATCGATACACTTTTATACAATTTTTTCCCACTACAATAATTTTTAAATTTGGTTCACAAAATCGATGTACTAAGTACCACAGACTTGGGTAGCTGTAAGCCGCATGTGATCACTATTTACTACCAAACAAAATTAAATCCATGTTTATTACATCCAAAGCAACTTTAAAAATCTATTTTAGAACGATAAAGTACTTTAAATATTAAAATTTTGGAGCATAATACAAGTTATTAATTTTAGTAAAATAAGGACAAAAATACATATTTCCAACAATTATCGGATTTGAACCTTCTCATGGACAAAACTACTTAACAAGTCAATACCATAATTCAAATTCCTTCAATTGAAATATTTACTATAAATTGTCATCAATAAATTTGTATTCCGGAGTACTTGAGTATATAATCTGGGTGGTATGTAAGATAACCCTTCATGGGAGAAACTGATGTGGTCCAAAAGTTGTACATCTCATTATTTCTTAAAGACTCGGATTATGTTAGAATATGGACAACATCAGTAGAGCGATTCTGTAACTAGTTAACGACAGAATTAGCGACAATCGCCGGCAAGCGGAATTTTTTAAATGTTCATATTTCTTGTCAACTTTTAGTGACTTTAATTTTACCGATTTTTGTCGGTAACGAAAAAAATGGGTTTCAGAATTCCACTACAGGCCACTACTTTGGAAATATTGCAGTTCAAGACTCTTCTTGGGTCGTTTTTGGCACCATGTTGTGTATGCGGCCATAATTACGACGGTACAATTGCGGCAAATAAATTATTCCTGAGAAATTGACCCAAAAACTCAAAAACCCCACTAAAATTCGACAAACTGCTGAAAAAGCATATGTTCCATTTTCAGAACTGTTGAGATGAGTTTATATTCAATTCCACTATGCGGACTTCTGCGGACACACTGTGCCACGCTTGCGAATATTAGGTTTTTAAACAACTCTTGGTATTAAATTTAGAAAATTGTTTGGCAACGGTTAGTGCTGAACTCGCATCACTCTCTAGTGTGTTACTTTGTAATGAGTAAAATAAGTGGTGCTGTCTTGTAAATGTTTAAAAAAATAAAGTAACCCATTATTTTATACCCTCAGCATTTATGCTAACGAGGGTATATATACTTTCATACGGGCAAAATGTGCCTCATCGAAAGAATGGTTTTAGACGCCAAGTATGTTTGGACGAAATCCGTTTCAGACAATTTTGAGTCAATTTAGCAATATAAGTCCGTTTGTCTGTCTGTCTGGCTGGATGGTGCGCACGATAACTCTCGAACCGATGAACCGATTTGGCCCAAAATTTGGCTTTCGCAATATTTTGTCCAAACTTAGCTTAAGTTCGAAGATGGGTTATATCGGTCCACTCCTTCCGGAACCTTCCCCACAAAAGTTCGAAAATGTTCGGGAAATTTGTGAGCACGATAACTATTGAAGGGAGTAACCGATTTGGTCCATACTTTGCACATCGTGAAATTTCTACCAGACTTAGTTGAGGTTCCAATATGGGCCCAATCGGCCCAATCCTTCGGGTACCTCCCTTACAAAATTTCGGTAAAGTGCAGTTTAGGACCTGCTCTCGAATCGCTTTGATTTTTGCTGTAGCAACTTGTATTCACTACCCCCTATACGACGGTACAAGTTTCATCAGGGGCAAGTCCATACCTCCTAAGAAATTGGCCTGAAAGTTGCAAAAAAAAACACATGACACCGTGTGTAGTGGTTGGAGCCGACTGATACTTTTTTACCTGTTCAATCTACTGTTGATACAGAAGGTTGCTTGTTACCACAGTCTATACAGTCGGCTATTCAGAGTTCTGTTAACAACTTTTGACAACAAACATAATAGATTGTTCATTATTGTGATTTGATTTACTTTGTATTTTATGTCACAATAATGTATTTGACAGCAAAATAAATAGTCAGGGCGAACTAGTTTGGGCTGAGTGTCCGACTGTATAGACTGTGCTTGTTACTTTACTTTGTAATGGCTCATGTTTGTTATTCGACTCATATGGCTCCAACAATAAAACAACAGTTTGTGCTATTTTTCATTTTCCCAGCAAAAAAGTCATTACCAAATAATGACTTTATTCAGTAAATTTTGGCAGTAGTAACTACTTACAAATTGACCGTAAAAGTCAAAATGTCGTAGGAAGGAAGTACTTCCATAAATATGATTTTAAGTACATATTTAACCACATACCGGTAGTCGAAAAAAGCTAAAAAGCATATGTTCTATTTTTAGAACAATTGAGGTGAAATAATATTAAAAACACTCCACACATTGTTTTGTTTTTTTTTTTTCTTTTTTTTTTTTTCTTTTATTTTTTTATTTTCTGATTTGTAGCCAAACACACTACACACTAGTCTACTCGTACGAACTCCAAGGGTTGTTTAAAAGCATCCATGTACATCAACATTTCTTCGTAATTTTGTGAACAAAAAGCTCCTATGCCGCCGGTGAGCTTTGAACACACGACCCTAGAATTTGTAGTCAGACACACTAGCTCTGTGCCACCGCACTCACTACTTAGTAAGTAGTAAGTAAGGAAGTAATTAGTTATGTGTAAACTGTCTTATATGTACTTCCTGATAATGCGGAGGGTAATGAGTACTCATTACCAGGTAATGCAGAAAGTAATGACATGTGCCTACCAAATTTTTGCTGGGTTGTTGGTTGTTTTCGACACTTGTTGTTTTCTTACACACAGTTTTACGCATTTCTTTGCAATTGTAGAGTGAGTTTGCCTTGTGAATTAAACAAATATACATATCTTCATAATTTTTCAACTTCTAGAATGTAGGTTGTTCACATTATTTTGTAATGGGTTATTTAGTTAATGTGACATCCGAACTTTTTCCTGGACGTGAGGTATATTTAATTTAATCACCTCTCATTTCTTTACAAAATCATTTTCGGCAATTACATTTGAACATATTCTGAGGGAGACAGTCCAGAGTTCATTTGAATTCATTAAATTTTCGCCAATCCGTAGGAACGGTATTTTTATGAATTCAATACAAAGAATGAGTGAATATAACACTTCACATCGAAATCCAGAATTTATAGTGAAATTTTATATCACCCTAAATACTCAGATGATGGATGTTGTTGTTGCTCAACATATTCAACCACAAATACAGGTAGCCATAATTAGTGCAAACATTTTTTTGTACATACCACAATATTTTTAATTATTTATTGTTAATATAATAAACATACTTACTTAGGCTTCTTCAAATGAAAAATTTAATTCTTTACAAAAAATATTTGCTCTACACCAAGTGACTTATTTTTGTGTTTTTTTTTAATACAATTTTATATTAATTGTTATTATAGGAATTAATGTGAAAACAACCAATTTCATAAGGATTTTATTAACAACTCTGACATTATGGGGGCGGGGAGAATGTGTGCTGTTATTTTGTGATTTGGGGGACAAATATTATACATAAAGACACACATAATACAGATAAATTTCTTACTCATATAGACATACATTCACAAATACACAAATATATTATTAATATAAAATAGTTTGTTAATTATAAATAAGTGGGACAAAAGAAACAGTCACAACTTTAAAACCTTTTAAAAAAGGAAGGAGGGAATTCAAATATTATAATATTTATATTTTTGGTTAGATAGGGTTATAGAACGAAACAAGGTCTCAAAGACATAACAAAATTTACTTTTTTTAAATTTAACTTTAAAGAAAAATTAAATTAATGGACGTTTTGCACTGAGAAAAAGTGTGTTGTTTTTAAATGGATATTTTGTTTTTCTTTTCTTTTCGTTTTGTTTAATAATTAAGCAGCAGATAATCTGTTGGGGACGTAATGTGTGTTTAAAGAAATTGTGGAGGGGTGTATCTTTTTTTTGTTAGGAGGCCTTTAATAAACTTGAAAAGCCTAGGCCTGGGTTTTTTCAATTAAGTTTTTTTTTTTTGTAATAAAAATGTGCTGAATTTTTCTGTACTAAATAATTATTTTTTATTTATTTATTTATTTATTTTTTAAATTTTTTATATATACAAAAATCATGTTGCATATATTAATTAAGTACCATATTATTTTCTTGTTGTTTAGTATTAATGTATAAAAAATTTATCTCTTGAATTTTAATGTTTATTTTTTAGAGGAATTAACTGGAAATATCTATAGGCCTTAACCTTAATAGAGGTTTTGGCAAAAATTATTCCCGTTTTCCGTTTTCATAGATTAATTTAATTACCAATTTTTCTCTTTCTTGAAACTTTTTTTAAATAACTCTCAATTTTTGTTAAACACGCTTTTAGTTTTTTAATTAATATTTTTAGATTTTTAAGTTCATTTTTTTTTGCATTTGTAAAATTAATACTACTTTAGTACGTTCTCTTTTGGCCACTTAGTTGCAGTTGCTGATTTATTTGTTGTGTTGCTGTTGTTGTTTTTACTGTTTCTCTATTAAAAATATTTCTTTTTTTGTGTCTTCATTGTCATTTTGTTTTTGTTGTAACTCTTGCTAAACTATGAAAAATGCTTTAGATTTGCCGGTTTCTACGTTGAACTACATAAACATTTTCTCATCTCTTATTGGGTCAGGACTTTCTCTAGGTAGTAGTGATATTTCTTGTAATGTGGCAAAGAATCCAATTACTTTGAAATTCACAAACGGTTTTTAATTTTGAAGCTTCTTCTCTCAAAATATTTTCTAATTGTTGTGTTGAGGATTTTGTTTTTCCAAAGAAACGAATTTGAAATTAGTGTGTCTACTAGTTGTTGTTGTTTTTCAACTCTTTTTTTTTAATAGAATTTCTTTATTAAGTTGGTATTCTTTTAATAACCTAGAAACTAAGTATCTTTTGGGGGTTTAGGGTTAAGTTAAAATCTTAACTTAACTTGTGACATTTTGTGTTCTACTGTTTTTTATTTTATTAACATAAAACATATCTCAAATATATTTAGTTTTCTCGTTTAACTAAAAAAGCCCGATCTGATACTCCTTTGCTGTAGTCATCATACAAAACAAACTTACTTGTTTTTGTAGTTAAGTTTTTTTACTAGGGTAGATGTTGTTTAAAAGTCATCTTTAAATATTCACATATCGTCATTGTTTTATGTGTATTTTGAAGGTAATAGCTGATTTTGGCCTAAGCAGTTGTTTATGTTTTGTGAGGAGATCCTCATCATATCCTGCCAATTTGTTGATTGCCAGGTTGTTGTCATAGTTAGGTGGGGAATTGGCCGCACATACAGATCCACACTTAGTAACGTTGTTGATACTCGTGATGCCAACGATTGAAATCGATGTGGAATACAACAATCGAACCAGTTGAAAGACCAGCCAATAGGTATCTGAAAAGATGGAAATAAAAAAATATACATAAAAATTGCAAATCATTTTGGACAATTGAGCAAGGCAGTAAAATTATTCAGCCTTTTATGAAAATTTAAAACGTATTTGAATTTTTGTTTTTCTATGTAGATATTTCGAATATGTAAGATAAATAAATGAAACATAAAACTGAAATCTAAACATTGACCTTCGAACGGTTTAAATATCTCAAACTGTTCAAAAGTTACACAACATGGTACAATAATGTATAGGTACAACGCCAAATGGCATGGAGCAATAATAAAGGTAGATGCATCTTTATAGTTAGTCGGTTTTACAAAAACATATGGAAATTAGAACTGCACTGCTTATGCCGAAAAGTATCGCAAATTAGACTTTTAATAAACAAGTGAGCCAAGGCTATAGTGGGGTCGGGGCCGACTATGTGATACCCTACACCACTACCCCTGTGTATAAGGTTTTCACTGGTAAAATTCAAAATATAAGGTTTTCACTGGTAAAATTCAAAATATTTAAATTGGGATAGCTTAGCGCCTTTTCTCTGAATGCCTTAACTAATACAGGTAAATTTTGTTGAAAGGCATTTAAGTGCATCGTCAGTAGAACAAAAATATAACAAATAAAAAAGTATCAGTCGGCTTTGCCGACAGAGATATACCCTCAGCCTATGTGAATTGAAACTTTCATTTACGGTCAGATCGAATGTATTTATGGTTTTTTCATTATTTTGTAGCCTTGTTTGGACATTTGAACCTGCCGACGAAAATATGGATTAGGATTAAAGTTCAAAAGTGTTGCAAAGGAGGTACTTAAAGGAATGGACGACATAGTCCATTATGGAAGTGGATCTTATTTTGGGAGTCATATCTTTTCAATATATATCGCGCCCACTAGTCATTTCAGTGCGTCATCGTATAACTTCTTGACCGGTATGCCAGGAAACATGGACTTGTCCACGGAAAACATAATACTGCTGTATGCAGGATAACAACGGACATCATCGGTATACATTTCCAAAGGATCTTCGAACAGACCTTAAACTGTACTTAGACACAAATGTTGAACGTTTTGTTGAGGAGGCACCCTAAGGTACCTCCATTTTAGAAGTTAAACTAAATTTGGACAAAATATTAGGAAATCCAAAGTTTGGACCAAATTTTTTCAAGAGATAACGTGCATACCATTTATGTGACATTTTTAAAATATTCGGGGGAAGTACCGGAAGTTGTGGACACGTATCGAACTGAAAGTATGACAAAATATGAGGGAGACCAAATTTTGGATCAAATCGGTTAGTTCGAGAGTTATCGTGCTCTTCAGCCACTACATATGGTGCCATAGGGGCGTTTTTTACAGCTTTCGGGTTTTTTTCTCAAGAAGTATGGACTTTTTCCGTCGTAATTGAGGCAGCGAATGCAAGTTGCTTCAAAAAAATCAAAGTGATTCGAGAGCAGGTCTTAATGTGAACTTGTCCGTAAGTTTGTGTAATAGGTACCCGAAGGACTAAAAAAACATAGTTCATATTCGAACCTGATCTATATCTGGTAGATATATTAGGATATGTAAAGTATGGAGCAAATCGGTCACTCCCTTCAAGAGTTATCAGGCGAAACATTTTTCCGAACATTTTTGAACTTTTGTGGGGGATGTACCTGAAGGAGTGGACCGATATGGCCTTTGTTCTAATTTAATCTATTTTTTGACAAAATATTACGAAGGTCAAATTTTTTACCAAATCGGTTGATCCGTTATCCGAGAGTTATCTTGCGCTCCAACCACTACACACGGTGTCATGGGGTTTTTGCATCCTTTAGTCTATTTTCTCAGGACTGCCCCTAATGAGACATGTACGGTCTTAAGCGGGGCAGTGAATGCAAGTTACTACAACAAAAATCAAAGAGATTCGAGAACAGGTCCTATACTGAACTTTTCCGAAATTTTGTGTGGGAGGTAACTGAAGGAGTGGACCGATTGAGTCCGTACTAGAACCTCACCTAAGTCTGGTAGAAATTTCACGATGTGCAAAGTATGGACCAAATCGGTAACTCCTTCAAGAGTTACAGTGCGCACAAATTGTCCGAACTTTTGTGGGGGAGGTACCGGAAGGAGTGGACCGATATAACCCATTTTCGAACTTAAACTAAGTTTGGACATAGTATTACGAAAGCCAAATTTTGGACAAAGTCGGTTAATCCGTTCGAGAGTTATCGTGCGCACCAGACAGACGGACGGACATTGCTAAATCGACTCCAAATTATCTGAAACGGATTTCGTCCAAACATACTTGGGGTCTAAAACCATTATTTCGATGAGGCACATTTTGCCCGTATGAAAGTGTATATACCCTGGTTAGCATAAATGCTGAGGGTATAAAAATTAGAAATTAAACTAATTAGCGCCTAAAAGTATGCTTTAAATTTCACTCACTCTATGTAAAAGAAACCTGTAGTGTAATGCTGTAACTCATTTTTCGATTTGCCGACAAAAATCGATAAAATTAAAATGCTTATAAACTAAAATAAATTGTCACTAAAGTACAGTACACATTGACAAGCAAAACTGACAGTCATCGAGGTCTATTTCGTGAATACCAAAGCCTAATTGAAAAATTTCTTTTATAATCTCTAAATAATACCGTAAATATTGTATTTCAAACGTTTTTAGCTAAATAAAAGTTGTTATTTGCCGGAAAATTGTCCTTAAAGTACGTTGACTGTCAGTTTTGACTGTTAGTGTGTACTCCCCTTAAGTCCTGCCGGTAGCAACAGTGTTGTGAACGTTTATTGATACCTTACTTTCGATAACGCTAAAAATGAATTATGTACAGAATTCCACAACTGATATCCATGTTAAAGATAGTATACCTTTTTAATCACGGTACAAGAAAGAAGTTGACACAAAAGTACCAACTGATGTCTTCATTTGCTGTCAAAACATTTTTTTAATCAAAAATAAATAACAAATATTTCGCTTCTGTCAAGAATATATGTATGTATGTGTACAATACATTTATTTAAGCTTCACGAAGAATATTTTACCGTTTTCTTCTATATTTTGTGGATATTTCGCGCAAAAAAATTGGACAGCAAATGAAGACTACGGCCTGAATTCGCCTTTTGAATCACCTTCTTAATTTCGCCTTGTTTTTGATTAAGCACGTTACAAGCATAAATGATGTGTCATATAAAAGCTACGATATTCCTCTTCGCTAAATTATTAAGTCAGCGCGTTTTCATGTAGTTGACAAGTTGATGGTATTTGGAGTTTGGTAAAACAAGTTGCCAAATTATATTGAAATCTTGGTGGAGTAGGGTATCCTATAGTCGGACCCACCTGACTTTTATCCTTTTCTTACCTGTTTTATTATACAAATAATCTCAAGATCAATAATGTAACTCATCGAAATAATGGTTTTGGATCCCAAGTATGTTGAAACGAAATCGAAATTTCAGACAATTTGGAGTTGATTTAGCCCGTGTAAGTCCGTCTGGCTTGTGCGTACGGTAACTCTAAAACGGACCAACCGATCTGGTACAAACTATACATATCGTACTATTTTCTCTATCTGAAAATTGGAAATATCGGTCCTCTCCTTCGGGAACCTTTCCCACAAAAGTATAAAGATTGTCGCTAAAATGGTGTGCACTGTAACTCTCGAAGGGATTTGGTCCATCATAATATTTCCTCCATACATAGAACGAGTTTTTGTATCTTCAAATTTATCCGAATTTAAAATTTCGTCGCAAACTCTATTTCAACGACACTATTTCAAAACTCCTACTGGCCCCAAGATCTACAAAACCATGTCGACAACAACTAAATCTGTTCCGTTTATCAGATCCGCATCCCCCATATGTCAACCTCGGTGTGATGTAATGGATGTAGGAAATGGGTGCACTTCCGAGATTGGTCTGGCCTTAGCTGCCTCCAGGACTAGTGCGATAGAAATTATGTTGCCGCGCCAGAATAACTCCCATCGTGTCCCCCTTGGACTTCGTATTCATCACACGTCAGAGATTTCTCCTGCAATTTAATTGCAATGGCCTCCGTAACAAAATCAGCGAAATTGTATACCTTACGAATCAGAAAAACATCATGGTCACCGCCATTCCGGAAGCTTGCCGCCACATGTATCTTGTAACAGTGTAATAGTTACAACTTTTTACTGAAGAATCGTACAAAAAGCGAAGGCGGAGGACTTGCTTTCCAGTCTGTCCAGTAGAGACCTACCTCACTTGAGCTTGACTTTAGTGACCCATACATGGGGGTAGTAGTAATGTGGGGGACTACCAAAGTAAATGTGCTTACTTACCGCCGATGAATATTAGTGTCCTGCTGTATATGCCTGATATCATTACGCTATTGGAAGGCAATAACCGTCTTTTGCCAAGGGACTTTAATGCTTAAGTGCAGTGCTGGTCGAACAATAGATAGCTTCACATTTTGCGCAGTGAACGAAGACTTTCCTACGTGAATAGGAATAGATTGCGACGGCTCGTGTAATTTTACTACCCATTATAGACCATCCGACCTCAAAACCTCTGAGCGCCGTACTTTTTTGAACTATGGAAAACATTATTGGCAATGGTGCCTATTCCCTCAGATCCTCGGGTAGATGAGATAATTTTCCTCCCATCACATACCTATTGGTAGAGTACCCGAAATAACACCTGATTTTCCAGCAGAGGCGATGGGAGTTGCGCGATGAACTTCGTCGGGCGAACACTGAAAGCCCAAGCGTAAGGCAACTTACTCTTGAAATCAACAGTTTGGTTGGCGAGAATAAGCGCTAACAGTGGCTAGGCCAAATAAAGCAATAATACATAGGTACAGGATTATGGTACAGGATTAATTGTGGTCAACGCTTAAATCACTCTCGAATCCAGGAAAGAAGGATGACAGAACGACTGTTATTTTCGTGCGCTTGCTATTTTAAACGGCAATTTATAGGGCTCTCCGAGAGTGATAGGGCGAAAAAACTGTGCTAAGCCTTATAAGAGCCATCTCAGCCGAGGAGGTACCACCACAATTTATGACGACTGATGTTGAACATGTCATCCGTTAACAGACCACCCGGCCTCATATCCGCGCCTTACTTTTTTGACGTATGGAATAAATTATTGGCAAGGTTGCCTATTCTCTCAGATTCTCGGGTAGCTGATATAATTTTTCTCTCGTTACATACCTATTGGTAGAGTATCCAAAATAAGACACGATTTTCCAGCAGGGGCGATCGGAATAGTGTGATGAGCTTCGTAATACAAATCCTGAAGACTTAAGAGTTAGGGAACTAACTCTTGTAGTCGACTGGGTAGTAGGCGAACATAAGCGGAAAAAGTGGATAGACCACTTGAATATTGGCACAAGATTAAGTAAATTGTGAACAACGGTTAAGTCACTATCCGGGAAGGAAGGATGATATAACTTCTGTTACTTTCGACTGCATGACAGTAAGAGATCCGAAGAGGTTCGCATGTTATTTTAACCACTAATTTATAGAGCACCCCGAGAGTGATAAGGCGAAAAGGACTATTAAGAAACGCGGTAATGCTTAAGCAATTGGATGAGACGGGAGTTGAGTATTTAAGAAGTGTCCTCAATCTATTCAGAATGATAAAAAGTTGGCAGAGTAGTCCCGCTACTGGACATAGACAAAAATACCAAGAGAAGCAAATCTTACAAGCCGATTTCCCTTCCATGCGCCAGTACCGAAGGTCGTAGAGGCACTACTCCTCTCCATGTGGAGAAGAAGTTGTCCAACATCAGCATGGAATCCGAAAAAAGCACAGTACTACAGTACCACAACAGCATTACACGCCACATCCACATATTAGACGAGGACTGAACAAGAACAGGCCGTCCGACCAACAGGCATGATGGCTCTTGACCTATTGAAGGTCTTCGATGTCGTTAACCACGTCCTTCCAGCCGTGTATGAAATGTTGGAGAAGCAACTATATATGTGATTAATTGCGGAATTTAGAAATAAGAAGCCTAAGACCCGTTGAGTGAGACATGATTTTTCCATGGCGGGGTGATATCTCAGGAACTGTTTAACCTCTACGTTTCTGAAATTTCACACCCTCCGGTAGAGCTGGCAGACCATCGATATTCCCAACATTAGATATTTTCGATATAATGTTTTAAAATATCGATTGCTATCGATATTATTGTTAAGTTGTCATCACCATTAATTTGGAAATGAAAATGGCAGAAATGTCAATGATTTTCTTGAAATTTTGCACAAGTAGTTCACAGAAATGTGAGGGAGAATAAACAATTGCTATTATTTTATAAAAAATAAAAAAAAACATTTTACTTTACCGAAAAATGTGTACGTGTGACTACGGGCTAACTTTCTCACACACACACATAACCGAAAAGTAGCGAAATTTCTATTTATTTCAAAGAATTGCATGTTAGGGGTTTTTATTCCGATAATATCGATAGGTAAATCTATCTATCGATATTGAATTTTTAAATAGCAATCGATATTATCGATAGTGCCATCGATTTTTTGCCAGCTCTAACCTCCGGCATAGAGATTGTAATGTATCAAAATGATTGTACGATCTTGCAGTCGGGTCCTATAATGATGTGATAAATTAAATATCTACATACATAGCTGACTTAGCACTGTGCTTCCATCTGAGGAATGTGAAAATATCAGCCGCTAAATCCACTATCACACGGCTGAGGTGAGGCTCCCTGCGCACATATTGGTCGATTGTGTCCTGATTTCGATTTGTGTGTTTAATTCGTCCGCGCAAGCCACAGCTTTTTGCGACAAGATCAGAAGGAGGGACAAGTTTTCTAAGTCGCTGGCCGACAGCACTTGGTGTGCTGACAATGAAACCCCGTTGATCTCTTACTTTTCTTTGCGGCGTCAGTATGTTAGGCAAATGTTAGCGCTACGCAATGGAAGAAAATTCAAACCGGCCAGAATGTACCTCTGCGGACTTCAACAGGGTGCCTCTTCATGACACCAGTGGACCATCTGTATGAGGATGTGAATATTTTAACGGTGCATCAGCACGGCAAAGATGTTTTCGATGCAGTGCCTGCTTGGGTGTTATAGCCGCGATCATCTCTGCCACAATCTGGTGGACAGGCTTCCCCACCCAGGCACATCAGGAGATCTCTTCATGATCTTATCAACGAGAACCTCAACGTATCAACGAGAACAACTGGATCGACTAGCCTATCAGACAGGCTTGAATAGCATTCACACTGAAACAGTTGCGCAGGCAATTGATTTAAAGATACAATGTAGATGCAGTACTAGGAGGCGACCAAACATCATACTCTAGTGCAGGGGTGCTCAGAATAGTTGGTATATTAGTAGTGGTAAGACACTCTCCCCATTGCTAAGCAATGGCAAATCAGAAATAAAGAGAGAATACGTGTGGTTTGTGTTTACGCTACCATAATGAAGCGAACACCAATGCTCTAGTGCCAACCTGCGTGACTACAACATCTACGAAACACCCTAGCGGAAGATGAAAAAACTACAACAAAGTTTCAAACTGAAGTTGGCTGCATGTGGATGTTCATCAACCATCGAAAGGGTATAAATGGAGATGTTTTGCCATCACTCTGAACAGTTGGCTGTAGATAACTGACCAGTCAGGTGGGATTGCGAAGACTTGTCGTACCGATCGCTTGGCTTATAGAGGAAAGTAGTTAGTGGTTGTGTGTGAGTTACTGGGGTGCAAAAATTCATCGCCGTACTGATTTTTTAACTCTGTAGTGATGTCGTGTGAGAGTTTACTGGAGTGCGGAGATTCTTCGAAGTACCCATCTCTTAACTCGTTAGATTTTTGTATGTGAATGAACTGGGGTGGGGAGAGCATTCGACGTACAATTTTTTTTATTCAATAGTGTTAGTTAATTGGGGTGCTGACATTATTCGATGTACGGATGTAAGTCTATAGTGCTGTTGCCTGTTGAGCTATTTGGAAAGCGAGGGAACATACCGATTTCTTAACTACAACTGGCAAACTGTTGTGTTAACATTATTGTCTGATTACGACGACCCTGCCCCCCACCGAACTACCCCAACTTCAAAGTGAAAACTCTTCGCCAGTCTCTGATAGACAGACAAGCTTTAAATCTCTTACTTTCCGAAAATGGGTTCTAATATCGACGCCTCCAAACAATAGTATGCTAAGTCGACTTAGCATGTTTTCAAGTTCTTTACATTTTTATATTTAACGTCCTTTAACTTAAAATCTGTCAAATTTTGGTAATGATCGGACAATCCGAACAGAAGTTATAAACAAATATTTACTTAGCATAGTACTGAAGGTCAAAGAAATTTCCAAACTTTTAGAGCTTGTCCTGCCAAACTCGCTTTTCAGAATTAGCAAATTATTATTTGGAGGTGTCGAACATCCTTGAACTTAAACTCTGTCTAATTTTGGTAATGATCGGTCAATCCGAACAAAAGTTATAAACAAATATTGACTTAGCATAGTACTGAAGTTCAAAAAAATTTCCAAACTTTGAGAGCTTCTCCTGCAAAACTCTCTTTTTAGACTTAGCATACTATTATTTGGAGGTGTCGATATTACTTCAATTCTTAGTATAATGTTTGAAATATATATTCAAATAGATTCAATAATATCAAAATTATCGTTTACTCACTTTTGATCATGTGTCAGAGCCAAAGATCGAATGCCTGCATTACAGGCGGGGAAGGCATAGAGTGGTGCCAAGTTGAAGGTACGCCACACTTCGACGATTCCACGATCACCAGCTGTCATCAAGTATTCCCCGTCACGAGAAAGCAGCATACACTGGAAAGAAAGAAGAGTACGAAGTGACACAAAATTATTTTTATATTTGTATGTATGTATAATAGGGCGCATAGTTATAACTGCTTTCTTTACGAAATTTGGTGGCTTGATTATATAATTATAAAAATTAGTGACTTCTTACCTGTAGATTATCATTATGAGTTTCATGTCTAAGTTCTTTGCCATTGATAGTATAGGCGGCCACATTGCCTTTGTCATAGTTGACGACAATGAATCCCTCGCGGGACATGGCAATTAGCTCAGGAGAATGGAAATCCATGGGAGCATCCAGAGAACGCAAAAGATCACCGAAGGTGGTGTGGATTAGAACAGGACCATCTAAGAGAGAAGAGACAAAAAGAAAAAGCAAAAAAGTAATAATTAGAAGAAATTACAAAAAAAATGTTCTATTCCCCATAAAACCTCCTTTTTGCCTTCAAACTTACTTGTTGAACCCGATACAACCAAGCCTAGCTCAGCACTAATCACAACCGATGTTACAGCCTGTTCGTGACCCGTCAATGTGGCTCTGGGTGTTGGTACATCACCCTCCCCCACAATACTCTGGGTACGAGCATTCCAATGCCACAAAAGTACTGTACAATCTGCCGAACCCGATGCAATATAACAATCTGAGGTGATGTTACATTCGGAACGGGCCAAACATGTTACCACACCGAAATGGCCAAAGACGATTTGTACAATTTTAGCTGCAATGAAAACAAGACAAAAAAATTTAACTCTCAAGTTGGAATTGTTTTTCCCTTTCAACCTACCTGATTCGGTATTGAATACCCGGAAACTGTTATCCCAAAAGCCACAGGCAATAAGGAAACGACTATCAACCGTGACCACAAAACAATTAGAACGAATCTTTAACATTTGACTGAAATTATCACCCAAATGTCGGCGATTCATGGGATTGTTGTGGGTGGTATTTTGAGCAGCTGCTAAAGGAGAAAATGAAAAAAGAAGAAGAAAAACATAAAGAAAATCTCATTAATATCCTCCTTAATTGGCTTGCAGCAATGCTTGTGTGTCATCTTTTTTAATACTCACTCAATACCGGATCAATGGCCAAAGGTTTTACAGCACCCTGCTGTTGATTCGAATCTGCATAACTGGGACTTTGGACGGAGGCAGTATAATTACAATTCCATCGATTCACTGCAAATTGGTGACCAGCCGTCACGGTAACCACTGAAGGCAGCGATAGTTGGGGATACGTATTGGCCGAAATGTGTATAATGGGTGAATTCTGATAGAATTTCAATATTTGACACAAATCATCGGGCATGGCACTAAACATCATGGGTGACAAATGCATGGCCGAGCTACGTGGTGGATGTGGCTCCATCAGCAGCTGACTTGGTGTCTGACCAAAGTTGCGTATTTGATTCTCCACAGCTTCACGCATAACCGGATCGGCAATGGCATCCAAATCAACACTACCCTCGTACGTTAAATAATAGAATACATTGGTGGCTCTTACTGCCTCGGGACCACGTTGCTTGTAGCCAAATATCAAATCAATCCATTGATGCAACTGACACGAGACGAATTCCGATTCTAAAGCCATGCGGTTGATGCGCACAAACTCTTCGGGCGTCTTCGCCCAGGGTGGCAGTTCAACATCATTAACTAAGGCTCCGTCTTCACGATGACCCAACCGATAACCTGACGAGTTGTAAAACATTTCCGGCAGGAAATACCATTCGGGTATCAGTTCTTTAACATCTGAGGTGTCACGCTGGCAATTTTTCCATGACAAATTCACCGAGGAGAACAAGCGGTCTGGGTAATCAAATTTACCCCCTTGTAAGGCCAGGAACATTGTGGTGAATGGTTCTACTCTTACCAACCAGTTGAGAGTAAAGCTAGCGGTGGAATAATGTGTGCCATAGTGGAATGGAGGTATTGTATCACTTTCCCAGGACTCATAGCGTTCTTCAAAGTAGGCTCTGCGTGAGGGATTCAGGGCTCCAATGGGTTTCGACAGATCCCTGTAGTTCGAGGGTAGGCTTAGATCCAAATCTTTGGTTTCGTAATTGGTCAGGACCCAGGGGAATATGGGGTATTGGTTTAAATCGTTGTATGTGCGACCTGCTATGGTATTGAGGAACATTAGATACTCGAAGTTGGAGATTTCACGACGCTGCCATTTTTGAGTCATGTTCGAGTTACGCATCAACTGACGTGGCGACATCATCGAAGCTCGTCTGGTTTGCGGAATGCCATATTTTATGCCCACGCCGACACGTGGCAGAGCCTTGATGACCTTCTTAACGGTGTGTTGGTCGGGGAAGGCAAACAGGATGGAGGTGCGTGAGGCCAAAAATATTTCCAAGGCAACATTTTGCAGCAGATAACGGCGCGAAAATATGGCTCTCACCTCGGAGAAGTACCATTTGCCATGTAAATGATCACAATATTTAAGGACTTCAGGTTCGATCTTTTGGAAGTCGGGATGATCTTCATCCACTTCGAAGAACATTTCAGTGCTGGTGATGGAGACAGTGCCGGGTGCCACCAAACCGGGAGCAATTAACTTGGCTTTTGTGCTAATATTTACAGGTCCAGTTAGATCCAGGTCCAATTCACGATCTTCTATCAACAGTTCGGCATCATCCAGCAAATCGGCAGTGTGTTGGGTAGCTTGGTGAGCACGGCTAACAGCAATTTGAGTGTGGAATTCGTCTCGCGTTTGCAAAATGGCATCTTCGGGACCGCCATTTTCTAAGGCAGCTTTTAGGGTGGCCTGAGGGTGAGAAGAGCCACGGGGATTTTGCACCATTCTCTTACGCCTTCTTGCATCATCTTCCCAGGCATCCAGTTTCCAATAGGTTTGTTTTTGGACCGAACCACTTGAGTCACCCCAGGCTCCGTGACGATTGCACATTATGTTGCGCACCTTTTCCAGCAAACGACTCGCAATGACATTGTCACGGCGACGAGCAGCCGTGATCAGATGATCACACATACGTTCCTCTTCGCGTCGCTCCAGCAGAGTTTGGGCACATTGTGATTCAAAATCGGCATGTTTGAGAACATCATCGGCACGCATACGATTCAATATGAATTCCGCCTCATTGGCTACACGC